>NW_003852462.1:9041554-9063370 GCF_000181295.1 Otolemur garnettii
AAAAAAAAAAAAAAAAAACAAAACTCCTGGGCTCAAGGAATTTTCCTGCCTCGGCCTCCCTAGTAGCTAGGACTATAGGTGCACCCACAGAGACACAGGCTGTGTGCCTGAGCCATGCTCAGCCTCCCCTCCAGCCCCGGGGAGCCCAGCTGATGCCACTCAAGCTGCCAGCCCACAGAGCAGATGATCCACCGCAAGCAGCCCTGTCCACCCTCAGATTCAAAAGAGATACTAAAGCGGCTGTTGTTTTAAGCCAAACGTCTGGAGTGGTTTATTATGTAGCAGCAGGTAAACAGCAAGCCAAGCCTGCCTGTGGGGGCAGGGGCTGGGGCAGGGGCTGGGTATTTGCTGCTCTGAACTTCCAGCTCCCCAACCGCCTCCATGGCAGGGAAGATCCAGGACTGGATGCTCTGGCGATGTTGCAACCATCCCCTAGGCCCTGGGTGGGATTCACTGGGCGTCGTTGGTGGGGGGGGAGACTGATTCCTGCTCCGTTGGCCAAAGAGGCCGAGTGCACTCAGCTTGTCTCCATTCCTCTTCTTGATTGGCACTTTAATGAGGGCAGAAGGGGCTGACCCCCTGCCAGGGGGCCAGTTCATGCCCCGTTTATCTCACAGCCCGAGTCAGACTAAAATAACACTGCAGGCTGAGCGGCCAGGAGCCAGGGGGCCAGGAGCCCCTGCCCTCCGTGATGGATTGAGTGACCGCAGTGAGTTGGCAGCTGAAGTGTGTGGTGGCTGCACCATCCTGTCAGCGTGCAACAAAGGGACCCGGCTGGCCAGCCCGCACACCACACTGCTCTCCCCCAGGGGCCTGACTTCCCTCTGTCACCCTCCCCCAATTTCAACGCCAAGTTTCAAGAGACAGGCTCAGGGACCGAAGCCCCGTGTGCTAGGGCACCAGCCCGGGGTCCCAGAAGTGCAGTGCGGGGGAGTTGGGGAATTCTGGGCTCCCAGACAGATCTGGCACTGGAAACTCTTTTCTCTCGGCGCCAAGCTTTGAGTCCAAGACTGGTTCTCACCAAACGCCCCTTCTGACTGTGCGGTGGGCTGGCTCCCGGGCCCACTGATGGGTGGAGGATCCCAGCTGAGCCTTTTACCTGCTGTGCAACCTAGACTGAGTTTGCTGACCTCTCTGAACCTTTACATCCTCAAGGAGGCTCATCACACTTCTGCCTCCATCACTGGGTCCTGTGAGGATAAAACAAGAGCTGCTGGCACAGCCTCCCCCTCTACCCCCATCACTCGGACTTCTGCAAGCGCAGCTTTACCTGGGCGGCACTGACCATCTCCCCAATGCATGTGGTGACCAACTCTCTGAGAGGAGACCATGGTAACAAATGCCCTTCCCCCTCCACTGCTGTCAGGATGTTGCCAGCTGCCACCATCAGTGCCACAGCTCTGCAGCTTAGGAGTGAACCCCATTTTACACATGAGGAAACCAAGGCTCAGAGACAGATCGGGGATTCCAACCCAGAGGCATCTGGCCCCAAAGTCTATGCAGCCATTCCCAAGGCCCTGAGTTATGGGCTGGAATTTCCCTGGACAGGGTGGGAAGCCAATGACAGCCCCCAGGGGTGCACAGAGGTGACAAGCCAGAGCCTGGTTTGTAGAGGGCACTTTGGAAAACACAAGGTGCTCAAGGTGGTGGTCATTCCCATCGTCCTGTGGAGCTGCAGAGTGAACCTGAGCTCTGAGCCATTCCTCACACCTGCAGGGAAGCTGGGACCCCTCTGTATCAGCAACTTGAAGGAGTTGCAGAATTCCAATCTCAGTCCCTGAGTCCCCAGGTCTGGGGTCCTATACCAAGGACAGGACAGTCCTGGGAGCCCTAGTTGCTTGGTCCCCAGAGCAAGAGGAATAGAGGATGGAGCTGGACAAATAGCTCTTCAGATCCCAGATGGCTTCTGGAAAATGAGAAAGGGGCCTTCCCAGGCCTTGTCTGGACAGCCCAGGCTTCCTGGGAGGGGAAGGAACCAGCCTCTGCTTGGAGGAGACTTCACCTCCCAGTGAACTCCTGAAGGGCGAGAGGCCAAACCCCAGCTGAGGTCAGAGACAGTATCAGGGTGACGGTGGGGCTGCATGGGGCCTTCCCTTGCTCTCCACCACGGGCCCTCCAAAAATGGGCATCTTCCCCTCAACTCCCGACAAGAGGGTCAGGCAAGAGATGAGCTGTCCAGGGTGCAGATTGGGCCCTGAGGATGGGCTGAACTGGGGAGGCCCAAATTCTGATCCACCGGACTAGAAGACACCCAGGCTTTTGGTCCCAAGAGTCCCAGTGCCCGACCCTGGGCCCGGCCCTGGGTGGACTTGACCCGACTCTTCCCACCCCAGGGGCTGTGCTGGTCCCTTTGTCTCAGAAAGTCCCATCCCCCTTTGCCTAGTTAACTGTAAGTCAGCCTTCAGAGCTCATGGCAAATGGCAGTTCCTCCAGGAAGCCTTCCCTGACTGATTCCCCTCCTGGGGACTCCTGGTCGGAAGTCACATCCCTGTGTTACAAGCCTGACAACTCTGCCAACGGCTCCTTCACAGGTCATATTAATGGCATGTTCCATTTATTTGTATTGATGACAAGTTCCTGAGCCCCTGGGGCAGGGTCTGTCTCTGTTCACCTGTGTGTCCCCTGCCCCAGCACATAGCCTGGCACACAGTGGATGCTCCCTGAACGCTCCTTGACTAGGTACCGTTGGCCAGTGTGCAACCCTCGGGAATGTGTGTTTTGTTCACCACTGTGTCCCCAAAACTCAGTGTCTTGCGCTCAGAAAGCTTTGATGAATGAATTCACTGCAAAAGAAAAAGAAAAAAATTAAGACCAGTAAAAACCATTACCACAGAATCAGAAAACTGACCCCCGTGTGAGGGAAAAGCCCCGCTGAATGAGCCGATTTGGAGTCCTTGCAATTTCAAAAGAATTATTCTATGTGGTTCAATGAGCCAAGTCTCTAGGGAATCAGGACATCAGAGAAAGTTGGCTGAGCCTGGGACAAAATCAACTAAATTACTCCAACTGCTAAACCTGCAGACTCTCATTTCAGCCCACTGGGTCTTAAACAGTTGAAGGTGGGGTGGGGGGAGGTGACTCTGATACAACTCTGGACTCCTTTGGGGTAGGAACAGACATCAAAACTCACCAACTTTCCAAAATTCTAAATTTGGTGAACAAAGTGAACTGTCAGGGAACATGGAACAAAAGAAGAGTGGCTACAATATATAAAGATCTCATAAAAATAAACAAGAAAACACCAAGAGTCCTATATATGTGAACAAAGGCCATGAAGGAATCTTTTACATATGAAGAAACTGGAGGTGGGCAGTCCGTATTCACTGAATGCTTATCTTCTCTTAGACCCTGCATTAAGAGTTTTACATCTTGGCTCGGCGCCTGTGGCTTAAGCAGCTAAGGCACCAGCCACATACACCTGAGGTGGTGGGTTCGAATCCCCAGCCCTGCCCGCCAAACAACAATGATGGCTGCAACTAAAAAATGGCCAGGCATTGTGGCGGGCGCCTGTGGTCCCAGCTACTTGGGAGGCTGAGGCGGGAGACTCGCTTGAGCCTAGGAGTTGGAGGTTGCTGTGAGCTGTGATGCCAGGGCATCTACCCAGGGGGACAGCTTGAGGCTCTGTCTCAAAAAAAAAAAAAAAAAAAAGTTTTACATCTCAATTATCGCAGGAAGTATAGCAAGAAAATCCAACCAGTGAATGTAAAGTTTGCTTTCTGTGACATGTTCTTAATTTTTCTGTATTATCTAAGATGTTCCATAATCCTTAATTGTGCCAAAGAAAGTCTTGCATTCCTGTTTTAACTAGATCTCACAAACCAGATGGGTCCCTGCAGCATATAATCCATTCAGTCAGATGTGAAATGCTGAAAACTGTTTACATAGTCACAATCCCGATAGCTGTATCTGGGATAAAATTAATTTACTTCTGAGTTGTTTAGGAGGGAGGGGTCTGAAGATAATGTAATTAGTATTGTAGAGTTGAACTATTCCCAAAAGACACATATAGGGTATACTCAGAGATACTGGAAATAGGAAAAGACATTGTAAATTCTTGGGGCAAAGACTATGGTTTTATTTTGGTACTCTGAAAGTTTTGTGTGTGTCTAAAGCTCCTATACGTATGCAGATAAAAGCCAAAATGATTGGTCAAATTGAGGGAAAAAACCTTATCACAATAATCCTATGGGGAGATGGGGTTCCTATCTGACAGTAGGGGCTCAAAGATTAATTAACTTGCCGAGCTCACGTGCTCTGAACCACTACATTGAGAAAAGTTTATCCTCACTAAAGCATTGAGAGCCTGCTTTATATTGACTAAGTTAGCAAAAACAAAATAAGGCCACACCCAGCATTGGCAAGCCCGCAGAGCAACCAGACCTTCACTGTGCTGCCTGTGGCATTGCAAATTTTTATTGCCCCTTGAAAATAAATAACATCCGAGAAAGAATGTCATAAATCTATTTACATCCCCAGGAAAAGGTTTAAAAGACACAAAAAGCCAGAACCATTACAAATATTAATGGTTCTGGTTACATGATAATCAGAGGCAAAAAAAAAAAAACCAAAAAAAAAAAAACTGGAAACAACCTAAACACCCACTAGGAAAAAAGTTTCCAAAACTGTGATAAAAACCACAGGAAGGAATAGCATAAAGCTATTAAAATTATATCTAAAGTGAGAACCTTGAAGATTACGCAGAAAAGCAGAAAGTTATCTAGGAGAATGTTAGGTAAAAATTATAAATTGTAAAAATAAGTTAAAAAAAAAAAAAAGATGCCCAAATTGTACAAATTAGTCTGCGTCCAGCTGAGGAGGACTCGTCAACAGACAGAGAGGGAAAGATGGTCGGACGCGGGGAGTCGGTGAATGCCCTATTTTCTTTCATATTTTTCTTTCTTGTCACGATACAGCCTATTTAATAATACTGAATAAATATTCTAAGACAATAAGGCCATGGACAGACCATCTGCTCTGGGAAGCCCCTGGCCCGGGAACTGTGGGAAAGACAGGAAGTGGAAAGGTCATGGTCCCCAGGGGAAATCCCGCTGCAGGCTGGGTCCAGCTTCAGAGGGAACCTGTTTCTGCATGCTGATGACCACAGTGACCCATCGTAAACGTCGTCAGCGCTCAGTGAAGTTTAACTTGGAGGTAGCTTATCCCCCTTCACTCCTTCCTTCATTCATTCATTCAATCATTCACCCTGCATGTCTGAATGAGGTCTTCCTTCTGCACCAGATGGGGCTTTAATGGGTGGTAAGGGAAGACCCATTTGTGGCAGCCAGACCTGAATGGGTTTTCACATGATTTTAATTTCTTAAAATCATGTGGGCAATATCCATATTATTTTTATAATCAGAAAACACAGAGCTAATTTCAAGTTAGGAAGCCAAGAGGATGGTGATGGTTTATAGAATCCCCAGCAAGATTCCCTGAAATCAGGACATCTTTGTAGGACAGCCAAATTCTCATCTTTTCCACCCTTGAACTGGGTCCAAGTTCTCTGTCTCCCAGGCCAGAGCCTATAATTATGGGGTGAAAAGACCACAGGGTCCATCCCAATAGGTCCCCATCCACAGGCTGGCAGCCTCCCGACTCCAGGAGGACCAGGCAAGAGGGAGTGGCTAGGCTGGACAGCAGAGTCCCACTTTTAGAAACACAACTCTGGGGGCCAGGCTCTGACATTATTGTCCTGAAACTAGATACATTTCTTGAATGGCTCTGGGCCTAGCGGAGGAGCAGGCAGCTTGTCAGAGTGCACAGTCACAGAAATACAGACCCTGGAGGTGCTGGGGCAGGAGAGATGGGCCAACCCTCGCCTCCTACATAGACCGAAGGCCTGTGAGCACTGCATCACCCCCAGGGAAAGAAGAAAGTTGCAGATGACGGGGACCAAAGCATTCAGTTTCATTTTATTTCACGGGGTGTTGGCCACATTTGACAGTCTGTGCCTGCCAGAAGGGGCCAGACGCTCCCTCCTACTGGCCACGCTGCAAGCTCTGTTCTGCCTCCTCCTCCTCTTCCGCCCTCTCTCCGGGCAGCTCCCTTGCCCCAGCAGCTGCATTTCTTTATTTCCCTTAGTCCTTGAGAAGGTCAGTACTGAGTTCCCATTATACAGAAACCCAGACCGAGCCTCCCAGAGGGCTGGTCTTTCCTTGGTTCTCCCTGTGGTTGGTTGGACCAGAGGGCACCCCTGTCAGGGAGGTGGGGTTGCCTGGAGACGACAGCAGGAGGACATTCTACCGAGAGGTCCAAGGGCAAATCTCAGCTCGTGACCTTGGCCTGGTCCCTGCTTACCTCCTGGCCTCTGACACTGCCCCTCAGCTCAGTGGATCTGCCCCCAAGCTATTCCCCTTACCCACGCCACTCTCCTTATCATGCAGACCTCAGCGCAAAGGCTATCTCCTCCCAGAGGCCTCTGCTGACCACCGCAGCTAAAGCCACCCTCCATTAACTGGCTTCCATTAACTCCCTGTGCCTACCACTGTCCATCCACCTCCTGCCCCCCGTCGCCTCTCATGTCCAAGAGCACAGGCACAGTGCCCAGCGTGCCACAGCACATGGCCACACTTGCCCATGGGGTGAGGGAACGTCCAGCCACTTCCAGTGCCCTGGTGCAACCTGTTGTGCCCTGCCATCTGGGTCGCCCTTTGCCCCTTGGCACAGCTCCCCTGTACATTCAAAGTCGAGGCTCTTCTGAGAGCACCATCCATGGATGCAGGCTGGGCAGCCACCAGTGCAGGAGATGAGGGAGGAGCATGGCCAGGTGGCTGAGCCTCGGGACCTCCTGCAGCTCCCCTCCTTCCTAGGGAGCCCTGACCCCTCCCTGTGTCTTAACCCAACCCACAATCCCTCCTCTAGCACACTCTATGGCTTGATGGCCTGGAGCCCGTTTTTATCCAAGAGGCCTGTCCCAGAGAGACCCTGTGAGTAAGGGACAGACCTCTTTGGGCAAATGCCTAGGGCAGTGGACCTTTCCGGGGGGGCCCTGAAGCCCACTTTGCCATAGGTGGGCCTCTTCCCTTGCTCCCTGAAGGTGGAGCTGGTCAGAAACCAGCAAAGTAAAGAAAGGTTGGGCTAGATGGTTGTGTTTGTTTGGGTGATACCCCAAAACACCAGGGCCAACTTCAGATTGGGACCACCCTGGCCCACCTTCAAGGGTCCCTTGTCCAAGTCAAGGGCAGATGCTGGGGCTTGCTAGGGTGGTGTGACCACCCAGGTGAAAGCATTGGTCATAAGGGGAGAGAGTGGCCATCTGCCCCTACTGCAGTCTCCAGGCCAGGTCTAAGCCCTGAGTTCCCCAACAAGGTGACAGCAGTTTCTTGCTGGGCCATTGACTCAGGAGCTGGTCCCGAGCTCTCCACCCTCACACTCTCACCTGGGCTAGCAGTGGGGGAAGAGGCAGGTGACAACCCCCCAGAGGTGACAGCCCCGGGGCGGGTGCCGCCACCTGAGAGTGGGTGAGGAGCAGGTTAGCTGGGTGAAAAGTTCACTGCGAGGGGAGCTGTCTGTTCCCTCGCTTAATTTATCCACTATTTGGCTAACCTTGCTCTGAACCCAGGCCCCGAGACCCCTCTCCCCTCTCCCCCGCCTCCCCACTGGGCTTCCGAGCCACCAGACCTCCCGCCCTCACCGCAAGGCGGGACACACCGGCCTTGAAGGGGCCTGGGGCCAGGCCGCCGGGGAAGAGGCCGGCTGCGAGGCTGGGCAGTTATTTATGACCTGAGCCTTCCCATCTTCAGTAACCAAAATAAAGTCCGGTTGCTGGTGAGGTCCAGGCCCCCAAACGCCAGACATCTGCCTGGCCTCGCAAGGCGCCCCACCCGCCCGCCTTTGCCAAATACACAATTGCTCAGGAGACAGTGACCTTTCCTATGGGGGCCATCTGTCATCATGACTTTTGGCAGGAGCTGGACACACGGACCATTCAGCCTCAGAGGGGAGGCCAGCCTCCTTCCCTGGCCTGGGGGTGGCCTCTAGGCCTCCCGTATGCCCTTGACCACTCAAGGCCTGGTCCCCGCAGACCCTTCCTTATCCCCAGCTCCCTTTTCATCTCACACATGCAGGGCAGGGGCGGGGTGGGAGGATATGGATGGAGGAACAGGGAGGACGTCAGGTGGGGGTGGAGGGCAGAGGACAGCCATGACAGTAGTGGCAGCCATTGACTGGGCAGGGTCCAGGCTATGCAAAGCACCGGCTCATGTGACTTCTGTATTCCATGGAGTCCCTGTCTTCCAGCCAAGGAGGCAGGGCTGGGAGCAGGGGGTGAGTCACTCTCCTTGGGCCTCCCAAGTAGGTGGTGACAGAACAACCCCCGTTGCTCTGGTCCTGAAGCCACTGTACTCACTTTCCCATTGTCCCTTTTCATTCTTTCATTAAGATCCCTTTTTGGTAATTATAAAAGCCTCACACGTTGGCATCAGTGGAAACGCAAAGATACATAAAGAATGAATCGCCCTTTCCCCGGCCCCCAGGCCCACATATCTCCAGTGACTTCTCCCCACTGTCTCTTAACTCACAAATGTACACAGGTGTGTGGACACCTGGGCGTGCGTGGGGAGGGGCAGGGAGTCACTTGTTCTGGCAATAATGAGATCTGATGCACACATCGGCTCTAACACTGCCTACTAATGACAGAACGTGGGGGCAGCCTCAGGTGGAATGTGCCCGATTCATTCTTCTTAAAAGTGGCTCCATGTTGCTAGTCTGGGCGGACCGTGGTTATTCTCACTTGCTTACCTTTCAAATGGGGTGGACTTACCTGCACAGTTCTGAAGTGCAAGGCTCAGTCAACACCCAATGCCCATCCAGCTGTGTAACTACCGCTCGGATCACAACACCAAGCATTTGTAACCCCAGGACGATCCCCCCCACAACTTATCAGCCCCAACGGTGATCACTGGGGATCATAGATTGGTGTGCTTGGGTTTGAATTTCTTCCGAATGGTGTCTTTCAGAGGGAAGCCTTTTATATCGGGCTCCTTTTGCTCAGTCTTATGCTTGTGAGATTCACCCCATAGCAGGCGTCCGCTCGCTCGCCATCATTGCTGTGGAATATTCTTTTGTGTGAATGTGCACCCTAATGTATTCATACGACTATGGATGGAAATTTGCCTAGTTTCCCATTTTCCACCGACACTAATAAGGTTTATGCCCACCCCTTTGAGTTGTTAGCACTTTTGTTTGTAAAGGAGAGACTCTATCTTTCTCTATGTTGATAAGAATAAAAAGGTTTCTTTAATGCTTGTCCGGGGAGACAACGCTCCTTCTATTCTAGAAAATCATTCAGTGAAATTTGTGGACCAGGTCAGAAAAAGCCTTTCAGTCCTTGCTGAGGAGTAATAAAAGTTTTATCTTGTGGGCAATGGGGAGCCATTGAAGGTTCTAAGCAGGGAGTGGCATGGTCAGATCTGAGCTCTGGAAAGGACCCCCGGGTTGCATTGGGTAGGGGGTGACCATGGAATAGGACACTTGGAGGCTGAGACCACTTAGGAAACTGTCCAAAAGTGCAGATGAGGCAGGGGCCTCTGGAGGGTGTGATGATGGAGAGGGGTGTGTCCAGGAAGATGGAGGGGAAGAAGTGACACTCAAGGGGAGTTAAGCCAATGGCACAATCCAGAGCAAACCAGGGAGTAGAAGGATGGTGGGGTCTGGGGGCCATGTTCCTGCCTGGGTCCCAGGCCCCAGCAGGGCAGCCTTATTTCAGGAGCCTAGGCCTGGAGGCCTGAGCTGAAGGGGCAGGTGCTGCTCTGCTCTCCCATGCTGGCTCTGAGGGACGGCCACTGCCTGAATCCCAATTCACAGGGCCACAAGCCCAGCCTCATGGGAGTGGTGTAGCCCTCTGTGAATGCCACCTCTCAAGAGAAGCACATGCGTTCTGTGGTGACATTCCGCTCTGCCAGGAGAGAGGCCTACAGCTCCTCCTCCTGGCTGGGTCTTCCCCATACACACATGGACCCTCAGCTTCTGAGTTCCTGAAGGGAGGGGGTGACCTGCTGCTCCCCCTGGCACTCTGGCCCTCTGGCCCTCGGGCCCTTGGACAATGCCCACCCTCAACCTTCCAGCCAGGACTGGTATTTCCTCCCTGCCTCTGGTCAGCCCCTCCCAGCCTGGACTGCGGACCCTTTTCCTTTCCTAAAGAGCTTCCTTGGCCCGTGGGGCTGGCATGTGCACAAAGCACTCCCCATGTCCCTGGCTTCTGCACGAGGGCAGCTCTGCCCCTCCTTGGAAGAATGGAATTAGCCCTGCATCCCTACTCTCCAGAGTGGCTGGCCACTCCAGCGGCCGTGCCCCCCTCCCTGGGGCCTCTGTGTCCCCACACAGACCCACCCAGTCCCGACAGCTGCCCCCTCTGTCTCTCCTCTGAATTATGAACAGGCTTTCTGCTTCTGCCCATGCCCTCCCACAGGCAGGCCCCCTTCGTCTGCAGCAACCATTCTCAAACGCTGGTTTCATCATGACCCTGCCTGCTTTAGTGCCTTCTGCCTTGGGAGTAGGTCCAAAATCCCTGCTGGACCTGTATGTCCTCTCAGGCTTGGTCCAGCCACCTTTCCAGAGCCTGGGCCCCTCACCCGCATCCATATGCTTGCTCAGCACCCATTTGATGATCCTCCCATCCTGACAGGCAGAAAGGTCAGTGGAGACAAGCCCCTGCCCAAGCTCACTGCCACGTCCCGCTGCCTGACCCACAGTGGGCCTTTAAGAACTATTTGTTGGAAGCTGAGTGACACTTAATGAGCAGGGACAAGCTGGGCACCCATTCCAACATTTCCCGAATTCCTCCACCCCAGGGCCACTGGCCCTGGCTCTCAGAGGGCACTGCTGGCCCTAAATGGCATCTTGTTCCTGCTGGACAAGGCCTCCCGCTATCACACGGGGACAAAAGGCTTTCAGAACTCGCTGCCATTTTCTCCCTGTGGCGGGAGAATGGGGGTGCAGTGAGTCCATTCCTGTAAAGAGGGGCAGAGGCAGAGCCAGATGGTGTCCACTGCGGGATGTCTCCCCTCCTTGAGGCAGCCCTGAGGGACTGCCAGGTAGCACTGGTCCACTGCCCACACTGCACCACCAACTGCCCACCAGGGCGCCCACTGACTGCCAGTCAGGAGGGGGGCTGCCAACAGCCTGTCACTGCACTGGCCAACTAGCACTCAGAAGAGGACAAGGTCCTGGGAGCTCAGGACTGCCTGTCAGGATGTGGGCCAACTGTCACTCAGAAAGGCCCAGTGGCAAGTCAGGGAGTCCACCAGTGGTCATTGTGGTAACAACTCTTGGTTTTACTAGGTAGTGTCCCTTTACCCTTCCCCTGGACTTCCAACTCGCCTCCCCGCCCCAACTCGCAGCCATGTGTTCCAATTGGCTAGTGTCCTCAGGGCCAGCCAGTCAGAGCATTGCATTCCTCTAGCTGCTGTGATTGGTTCACACATGGACATGTGACTCAATCCAAGCCAACCAGAACTAATAGGAACTAATGCTAGGTGACTCAAATGTCCCTTTTCCTGCTGCTCTTGAGTCAGGGAGGGTCCATGTGAGGCTGGAGCTGATACAGCTTGTCATCACCTGAGTAAAAAGTTGGAGAATGAAGCCAGCGCAGGAGATGAGAAAATGAAGGGCAGAGAAACTCTACCCAGGGTGACAGCAGAAATGCTACTGAACCCTGGATCCAGCCATAACTGAAACTGTGTTGGAATCTGGCAATGACATTGATGTGGATTGGCCAGGAAGATTCCAGGTCTTGGGCCATATGTTTATGAAGAAAGGCAAGTGTTACATCTGCACTCTTTACATACGAGGCTTCTTCTTCAAGGAATCACAGCATCTAGCCGGGCGTTGTGGCGGGCACCTGTAGCCCAGCTACTTAGGAGGCTGAGGCAAGAGAATCGCTTAAGCCCAAGAGAGTTTGAGGTTGCTGTGAGCTGTGACACCATGCACTCTACCCAGGGTGACAGCTTGAGACTCTGTCTCAAAAAAAAAAAAAGAAAGAAAAGAGAAGAAATCACAGCATCAGGCTGGGCATGGTGGCTCACGCTTGTAATCCTCTGGAAGGCTGAGGCAGGTGGATTGCTAGATCTGACAGGGTGAAGACCAGCTTGAGCAAGAGCGAGACCCTGTCTCTACTAAAAATACAGAAAAAACGGAGGCAAGAGGATCGCTTGAGCCCAAGAGATGGCTGTGAGCTATGATGATGCCATGGCAGTCTACCCAGGGTGACAGCTTAAGACTCTGCCAAGAAAGAAAAGGAAGAAAGGAAGGAAGAAAGGAAGGGAGGGAGGGAAGGAGGAAGAGGAAAGAGAAAGGAAGGAAAGAAAAGAAAAAAAGTAAAAGAGAAATCACAGCATTCTGGGATTAAGAACCAGGGTTTTTCAACCAGTTTCTGGGGTTCAAACCCCAGTTCTACCAGTTACTAGCTGTGAATAAGCACCGAGAAGATTACTTCATCTTTCTCTCTATCTCAGTTTCCTATAAAATGTTGGGAAATTTTAATTATTAAATGCATATAACTTAGGATCTGTCACATACCAAGCATGCAATGATTTATTATTTTCATTATTGTATCATATCATGTAAATTTATCAATTTATTACTTGGTATTAATACCAAGCACGTATGCATGAATTTATTATGCATATTACTCTCTTAATTTTTAATTCCTTTCTATTTTTTGAGACTGAGTCTCATTTTGTCACCTGGGTAGAGTGCTGTGGTAGCTCACAGCAACCTCAAACTCCTGGGTTCAAGCAATCCTCTTGCCTCAGCCTCCTGAGTTGCTGGACTACAGACATGTGCCACTGTGCCTGGCTAGTTTTTTCTATTTTTAGTAGAGACAGGCTCTCACTCTTGCTCAGGGTGGCCTCCAACTCTGAGCTCAAGCAAAACACCTGCCTCAACCTCCCAGGGTGCTGGGATTACAGGCATGAGCCCCAAAGGAGTGGCCCCATGCCTGGCCTACCCCTTTGATTTTTAGAAGCAATTCTACAGGAGACAGGGTTATTTGTTCCATTCTATAGATGGAGAAACTAAGGCTTGGGGTGGGGTGTTAAGGTTAAAGGCAAGGTCATACAGAGCCAGGATTTGGAATCTTAGCCAGATATGGCTGGCTCCAACCTCCAGTCTTTTCCAGCATCAGGGGATGTTTAGCTTCATCTCACACTCAACAAGCCGGAGCTGTGGAAGTAAGTGTGCCCGTGGCCAGGCCCCAGGCTGGGGCTCTGCCCGAGGTCCCCATGTGACCTTCCCAAGCGGGATCCAGTTACATCATAGCAGCAGCTCAAAGGAACAAACACAGCTTGTGTCTTCCTCCAAGTGCTTATTTATTTCCTTTGTCTTGGGAGCTTTGAAAAATGAAAGGAATGATAAGGATTTGAGAGGAAAGGCAGCGGGGGAAATTCTGCAGTGCTGGTGTAACTCACCAAGAGAGCAGTGGCATGAAGGGGCTTTCAAACCAAGTCCAAAGAAAGACAGACTCAAGTGGTAACATGGAAGGAAGTTTCCCGGCTCCCCATGGGAGGCTCAGGGCCCAGCCTGGGCCAGCGGTTCGCCTCCCGGTGCTGTGCCAGCCTCTCTGAGGTCAGGCCACGAAAGCTCTCTGGGGCTCAGTCTCCTGCTACTCAAGGCTAATCATGTAGCTCTTGCCCCTCTGGGCTGTTAGGAAGAAGAAGTGAGAAAATGCTATAGACCAGGGGATCCCCACAGGGTGAGTTAGCTCCGTAGGGGATTTTTGACAATGTCAGGAGACTTTTCTGGTTGTCACAACCGGAAGGAGAAGGTGCTCCTGGCAATGAGCACCTGAGAAACCTCCAGTGCCCAGGACAGCCCCAGCACAGGGCATGAGTCCATTCAAAAGATGGAAGAGGTCTGTGGTTAGGGTTAGGGTTGAGATAGGGTTGGGGTTAGGATTGGGATCGGGTTAGAGTCAGGGTTGGGGGTAGGATGGCGGTTGTGGGTGTACTGAGAAGGCAGAAACCCTCCTTTTTGCTGCCTGTGGCTCGGCGCCTGTGGCTCAAGCGGCTGAGGCGCCAGCCACATACACCTAAGGTGGCGGGTTCGAATCCCCAGCCTGGGCCTGCCAAACAACAATGATGGCTGCAACCAAAAAATGGCCAGGCGTTGTGGCGGGCGCCTGTAGTCCCAGCTACTTGGGAGGCTGAGGCAGGAGACTCGCTTGAGCCCAGGAGTTGGAGGTTGCTGTGAGCTGTGATGCCATAGCACTCTACCCAGGGGGATAGCTTGAGGCTCCGTCCCAAAAAAAAAAAAAAAAAAAGAAATGGTTGTGTAACTCTGGGAATAGACTAAACCCCACTGAATTACACACTTTAGTGGGTGACTGTGTGGCATGTCAATTGTATCTCAATAAGGCGGTTACATAAAAAATAATTACAATAGTAAGTGGTTGGTGAATAAAATGAGCAGACGGTTGAGATGGAGTAACCCAGCTACGGTGACCACCTGGGAGGTGACCGCCTTGCAGGTTGGGATAGGGGGAGATGGCCACAGCACAGGTGCATGTGCAGTGAGGAGGGGACAGGACCGTGTGTGCAGAGAGCCCTGGGGGCTGTCGTGAGAGCTCAATGACTCCTCAGAAGGGAGAGACAGCCGTGCCTTGCAGTGTGAGTCTGATCACACAGGCGGGACCTGCTGACCTTAGTTACATGGCCACGGGTGCTTGGGACCCTGCAGTAATATTCCTCCCCAGCTGCTCAGCTCCTGGAGGGATAGCCTAGTTTCAATGAAAAGGGCAGACTTATTTGCAGAGTGATTTTTTTCTTACTTTTCTCCTGAGTGTCCTGAAAATCCCCAGGGGAAGGGTAGGCAAAGGGTGGGGTGCCAAGGGGCTCCTAGTAATTCATTGCAGAGAAGTCAGAGACTCCCTTGGGTCACAAGCTGGGCCCTGGTCAGCCAGCCTCCCAAGTTAGGCCAGGTACCCCAGTGCTGAGCTTCCCTGCCAGCTAGTGTGAGGTGGTGGCTCTGAGGACTGCCGCCTAACTGGGGCATCTGGGTTCAAGAGCAGCTTCCCAGCAGGGTAGTGGCAATTCCTGTCCTGAGCCATGGAGAGATTTGGGTGCCAAGGGGCTGCCCAGAGCCAGGGAGGTTGGGAGGTGCCGGAGAAATGTCTTGCAAATGTCCTACCTGCCTGCACTGGAGGACAGCAACCTGTCCCCATGCAGTACCTCCTGTCTTCCAGGGGCCCCTTTGCTCTGCCCTCCCTAGGAGCCTCCCCTCACCTCACCACCATGTTGGAATCTTCTGAGCTTTAGCGTCATCCCACCCCAACCACAGGGATACACGCCAGGTCTTGTAGGATGCCATGGCCACAGGCCAGGCCAAGGCAGTGACCCCAGGCTTTCTGAGGGGCAGTAGAGTCTTGGCTGGGTGCTATGTGAGCCGCCAGCATCACACCAGGCCCTGACAAGATCACAGACACTGCTTAGGTCCCATTCCCACTGCATACTCACCCCAGCCCCCTGGGGTAGAAGGACACAAATGTCACCTCTGCTCTGCAGGAGAGGAAAGTCAATGTCACACAGGAGGTGACAGAGCCAGGATTTGAACCAGGCCAATGAAACTGCAGTCTGGATTCCTCTTTGAATCCTGGGCCCCCCCACCTCTTGGGGAACTCCTTAGCCTCATGGTAGGTCTGGGCACTCCAGGATGAACTTCTGAGCACAAGGCTGCTGAGGGGCTGGGAGCTGAGGGCCTCTGGGGGCTCTGAGAGGTAGGGCAGGGAGCTGGACCCTCAGGCCCAGGCTGAACCAGGGGAAAGTCCATGGTGGGCGGTCCTCAGTTTATGGAGAGCTCCGTGTGGGTGAATGTGTAAACAAATCACGGTGTTATTATAGCTCCACTCCAAGGAAGATCTGGGTGCCCAAAGTGCCTGAGAGCTGCTCCAGACCCTCCGTCTGGGTCCAGGGACAAAGGTCACCTCCTGACTTTGCCTAAAGTGACGATGGCTGTTCATAGAGGCCTTTTCACAAACATGGACCTCTGGGTGGGACCTCTTAATGACCCACGTCCTCTGGAAGGACCCTCCTGAATATGGGAGAAGACCCCTCAGAGACAGAAGTCTCAGGTGTGCTGTGGTGGGAGGGGCATCTCTTCTCTCCTGAGATGGCCACGTGTCCACCCAGACACCTGCCCTCCCCACTCTGTGCTTGTCAACATGTGGGCAGCCGAATGCCTTTGCAAACTGGCTCCATTTTTGGCCCCAGTCAGACTAGGACATCCTCAGGGCAAGGGCTGTCTCCCTCATCAGACAGGGCTTGTAACAATGCTGAGGCCTGGGGTCAGCCCAGGAGCTTTCTGTCACCCTGGTCCTTCTGAAACATCTATGTGGCCCCAAAAGATGAGAGTCCCTTTCTCAAAGCATTCTAGCCCCTGGGAGCAGAGTGGTGGTCAGAGGACTCAATTCCTGAGTACTTGCCAGGCCAGACAGCCTGGGCCCCTGGGACGGTGCCAGGACAGGGCTTGGGTCTGGTGCCTCCCTGGGCTCAGTGCCCACCCCTAATCTGGTTCTCTTTGGGGATGGGGAGGAACCCTAGGCATGGCAACTGGGTCATTTCCCAGGACCCAAGGCTCCTTCACAGGGTTGGCACATCTTGTCCTGCCCCTCAGGGGCTTGGCACTTGCCACTGTCCTTCCCATGGCCAAGCTAAGGGACAGAATTAGCTCTCCACTCTCATTCTCCAGCCTTTCCAAGCAGCCAAACCATCTGGGAGAGGGACCAGAATGGGGCCTCCTGGGAATCTGCCCAAGGCTTTTTCTCCTGGTTCCTCTGGGAAAAGATCCAGAAAAAGACTGAAAGCTTCCTGGCTGGCAGGAGGGGGCAGGGCAGGAGCAGGCTGGGCCCTGTCACCAGGAGAAGCCACTGGGGCTCTGGGAAGCCTGTGCTCCCACTCAGCCAGGACGGTCATCGCTCCTCGCTGGGCTTCACTCAGTCCCAGCGTCTGGTCAGACCTCAGGGATCCCCAAAGCATCTCTGGCCTGCAGGCCAAGTGCAACTTCATGGAAACCTCAGGAGTCAAATCATCTCCAAAAGGTTGGGCTGAAGCCAGGCCATGAGCACAGAAATTCATCTGCTGTTCATGCCTGGGGAGAAAAATCAGGGCTCAGTAGGCAGGACCCACACCTCATCCTCTTTTCCAGTCCCTTTGCATTTAGCAAAGCACCAAAGCATCTTGGCAATGCAGGTGGTCAAGGACCAAAAGGGAGGGGAGGGATGGGTCATGGCTTGGTGCCACATCACTTGCTGTTTGTCTAAGGGGACTTGCGGGCCGGGGAGAGCTGTTCAGTTTCCAGCTCTAGTGCACACATGGCCTTGGAACCTGTGCAGGAGTTGCCCTGCTCTGAGCCCGTTTTCTCATCTACAAAATGGGTGTCACAGCACTGCTTTCCAAAGGCTACTGCGAGGTGAGTGCCGACCAGTGACTCTGCGGCCCCCTGCTCAGCATCTGCTGTGTCCGACCTCGGGCCTCCCTCCATCTTCTGCCTAAATTTTAATTTTCCTCCTGACATGTCCTTCCGTGGAGTGGCAGATCCCATTCTAGTTCTAAACCACTGACTGCTTCTCCAAGGAGGGAATTGTTATTTCCTGGAGCATCTGTGGCAGGTTTGACCACATGACCTGCTCTGGCCAATGAAATGTGGGAAGACATGACATATGTTGTTTCTGGGCAGAAAAGTTTGGCAGCTGGCATGTGGTTCACCAGGTGTGCTTGCCTTCACCATGGGTGATCCTTCCAGACAGAGGCTGCCCAGTTAGCCTGAGCAACAGAGCAAGATGACCCGAGCAGAGATGTAGCCCCCCTCGAAGGACAGGTAGCAACAGTAAGCTGGAAGCCTTCCTGGTTGGAAGCCATTGAGATTTGGGGGTGACAGCCTGGCTGATACATGGGACGGCTGCTGGAAGTCTTTAAAGCGTTCTCTGAGAGCTGGAAGTTTTGGTCTTCGGCTGCTGTGAGGTAGCATGGATAACTAACAGGTATAACGTGATGTCTTGAGACCAGTGGTCGCTCTGTAGGTATTCAGTCAAGAGCGGATATGCAATTTTGACTAGGCATTGTGCACGCAGACCTCAGCTGTGTGTCTAGTCCTCCTCTAACAGGAAGGTTCAGCCTGAGGCTTCTTGGGAAGCTCCACCATGGCGTCAGAGGCCTGTGACCTCCTACACCTCCTGGGAGCCCCATTTTCTCCCCTCTCCTCACCTGCAAGACCTGCGCAGATGGTGGGTAGTTAATAAGAGATGGCATTATCCACCTCTCCCCTTGTGGCCCAAGGTCAAGTTTATTAAGCTTGAAGCAGCAGAGACTACACACCAGGGGAAACATGGGGCGTCGCTACCCAGGTCTTTTTGACCGTAAATTCCCCACGTTGAGGAAGACTGTGCCAGTCCCTCTGCCACTTCAGGTTTTCCGCTTCCCCTGCAATCAAATGGGGCATGGGGTCTGGGTCTGTAGGGCTGGCTTCATTGCGATGAACTGTCACTAAGTGTTTTGGTGACTCACAATTCTTTCTCACTGGCCTTTTGTCCGGCAGGTGCTCCTTAAAGACAGGTTCTGCTCTCCTGGTGGTGGCAGCACCACGGCATGACACAGCAGCTCTACCTGTGGCCAGCTCTCTGCAGATTAGTTCGTGAAGGTCACACCAGGGAAGCAACATGGCCCCTGACCCCTGGCTGTTGGTAAGGGCCCGGCAGAGCTGGTAGGGAACCAGCACTTCCCTCTGCCCCCAGGCCTGGGCTCCACTTTCTCTCCTATTCTCTGCCCTCTTCGCTACGCCTAGCAGCTGGGAACTCTGAACATACTAATTCTCTCTCAAAGGATGGAGTTCCGTGGCTGGGACTGGTCCCCTCCCAACTGCCCTCAGAGGATCTGAACAAAGTAACTCACAAAAGCCATCTTTCTTTATTTTTCATTCCTGCTGTTCAACCAGTTTGTGCAAGCCAAGGATGAGTAGGTTTTGGAGGGGGAGGCAGAGCATCTGGGGACAGACCCTTCTGGAAATAGTCTATGCACACTGCCGAGGTTGGTTAGACTGGAGAAGCGATTGAACAATAAACTCTACAGAATTAGAAATGCACAAAAGTGTCAAGACGGCTGCCGGCTGGTTTCTCGCCTCCCCATGGGGGTCAGAGTTACCCCCATCAGTCCTGTGCAAAGGTCCTGGGGCTGGCCTGGGGGGCAGCCAGATTCTTCCCGGGGGAGAGGAGCTGTCCTGCTCACCCAGCAGAACTGTGCCGACGGACAGATGCAAGGTGTGTGCCCGGGTGCGTGGCCCCCTCCGGCTCTGGCTCCTTGAGTGTGTCTCTGGGTCTCACCTCTATGTCCGCCCTTTGAAAGTGTTCATGCAGGTGTAGGTCCCTGAGAATTTGTAGATTTCCTCGAGCGCAGCCTGTGGGAGGATGCTGGCGGAGTGGGAGGAAGAAGAGAAGACAGTCAGCAGGGGTGTGGGCCTGAGGCTGGGTCACACCCGATGGCAGAATCATGCCACCCATCTCCCAGCCACACACCAGCTGCGCCCACCAAGCCCCTGCGGGGAAGGGCTTTCAAGGAACTAGATAAGCAGCTGTTGACCGGACTGGGGGGATGGGGATAGAAGAAACTTTCAAAGCCACAGCCTTAGCATCTCAGCACCTGTAGGTGCCTAAGAGATCAATCAGCTCCAACTGCCATTTATTCAACAAAGATTTACTGCATGAGTCTCAGAAGTCAGGTACGATTTGGGGAGTTCGTCCTCCAGGGAACTGTCCTGGCCTCACCCTCAAGCCTCTCCTTGGGGCAACCCAGAGCCCCTGTGCATCCCCTGCAGGCCCTGGTTGTCCTCGTCTGTTTACGTGGCCAGCCCGTGGGTGCCTCTGTGGCAGCATTTCACCTCTGGCCCCCCACCCCAATAGCACAGGCCTGGCACAGAGAGGGGGGCCCTTGGTCTGTTGCTGAATCAGACTGAAGGGCCCCAGCCCACTCTACTGTGAGATGGGAAAGGTTCACTTTCAGCTGGAGCAATCTGGAAGGCTTCCTGGGGGTGGTGGCACTAGAGTTGCGCCTTTGAAGATTTCTCTTGGGGAAGATGGAGCAGGATGCAGGGCAGGGAATGCTTCCTCGTTGAAAAGTAGTGGGGGAAGGGCAGGAAATGTAGACTGGGGGATTGCTCTGGAACCCAAAGTGGTTTACCCCGGTATACCTGCCTGACTAGTACCATGACGTTTCTGTGCATTCTGAGTCTTTGGCATCAAGGCCCCTGTACTGCCCATTAGCGTAAACTTGCTGGAGGCTGGGGCTGTCTCTCTGAGTCTCAAAGTGTGGGGTCCAAGAACCCTTGGAGGGGGGTTCATAACATACTAAGATCTGAATTACATTTCCAGTCTCTTTCCTTCTGTATACAGTGGAGCTCTCCAGAGGCTGTATGACATGGCCTATGTCACAACAAGTGCAAATCAGACGCAGATATCAGAATCCAGTTGTCTTCAAATAAAGCAGACAACAAAGAGATTTGCAGAAATGGAAAACAATGACACTCCTTCCTCCATTTATTTTGTTTTAGGAAATATGATTACAGGAAGTGTTTATAGTGGTCACTACATATATATATAATATGTATATTTTAAAATATAACTTAAATATATATTATATGATATATATGTAAAAATATATTTATGTTAAGGCAATGGGTTTGTTATTTATATACAACAAAATGTTGTAAATATAAACAGAGGTAGAAATCTTATATGATTTTTCTGTTTTAATTTCCAATATAGTAAATAGTGGTAAGATATAACTTAGGCTGGGTTCAGGGACTCACATCTGTAATGGGAGGTTGAGGTGGGTGGATTGCTTGAGCTCAGGAGTTGGAGACCAGCCTAAGCAAGAGTGAGATACTGTCTCTACTAAAAATAGAAAAATTAGCTGGGCTTGTGGCAGGCACCTGTAGGCCCAGCTACTTGGGAGGCTGAGGTGGGAGGATCACTTGAGCCTAGGAGTTTGAGTGTGCTGTGGGCTATGATGCTACAGCACTCTACCAGGACCCAGATTGAGAATCCATCTCAAAAAAAAAAGATACAACTCAAATCAACAACAGCTCTTGGGTTCCTTAATACTTTTTAAAGCCGAGGGGCTCCTGAGACTAACAAGTTTGAGAACTGGTGTCCTGGGTGAGGTCAGCACATCAACAGTAGAGCCTGGCGCAGGGCGGCCTGCACACCACTGCCAATACCTTTTCAAGATGATGAGGGCGTGCATGGTCCATGGGAGCAACAGAAGGGCCTGATTGAGCTGCACGGCTTCCACCGTCCTCCGGGCCACGGTCTCCGGCTTCAGTGGGGGGAAGAGGTTGGGAAACCTGAATGCAGGAAGAGACACAGTGAGTTTCTCCTGGAGAGGCACCTGCTTGTGCCAGAAGCCTGTACGTGGCTGACACATCAGGGACACCCTTCCCCCTTTCCTGTTGGGGAGAGTCAAAGACTGTTGGGACACTGCCCCAGCCTCAGACTTGTTGGGAGTTCCACATTCCCTCATCCCTGCAATGCACAGAAGTCTCCCCTAGGGTCATGCACGGACTTCCACCCCAGCCACCTGGGATCCCTTCTCCAAGCTCCTCCAGGAGCTCCCAGAGCACTTGGACTCTGTCCCACGCTCTCCGCAGCCATGAGCCTTCTAGGTCCTGCCAATCAGCAGGACTGACCTAGGCTCTCTGTTCTTGTCACACTATGCTTTCTCCTGGTGAGGGAGGGAGGCTGCAGAGCAGCACCAAGGAAGAGAGAAAAAGAGAAAAGAGGAGAGAGAGGAGAGAGGAGAGAGGGGAGGGGAGGAAAGGAGAGGGGAGGGGAGGGGA
>NW_003852462.1:9063444-9067106 GCF_000181295.1 Otolemur garnettii
GAGGGGAGGGGAGGGGAGGGGAGAGGAGAGATCAAAAGAGAAGTGCACCGCTTATAGGTTCGGTTAGGGGAAGTCTTTATGCTATGCTTTCTCCTGTTGGGGTCAGCTGTCCACCTGGCCTGGCTCTCTCACAGGAGACGTCTCAGCTCAGTCTCCCCACAGTGGCCTCTGATCTTGTTCCTGCTAATTTCCTTGGCTATGTTTCCCCTAACTAGAATGGCCTTGCTTGTGGGGCCTGTCTCCCTGACCAGACTGGGAGTTCCAGAAAGGTAGAGGCGTGGTCTGTCCTGCTCCCTCTTCTGTCCCCAGCACCTAGCGCAGAACCTGGCACACAGTCAGTGCCAAATGAACACTTGCTAAAATGGGTGAACACTGACCCACCTGCTGCTCCTACTGCTGTCTTGCCTACCCTGTCTGGAGCAGGGGCTCTGCCGGAGATGCCTTCTGCCTAGCTTGTCACTCACTAACTTACCGATTGATTCACTGATTCATTCACATCTTTGCAGAGCGCTTTTCATGAGATTTCAAAATGAACGAATGATTGAATAAGCAAACATCCGGAGTTTCTCATGCCTGTTTAGAGGGGTCTGATCTTAGACCCATACAGTGGTGATATTCCTTAAGTGCCAGCCCTCTGCACAAATCATTCTCCCAGTTTACAGATAAGGAAACTGAGGGTTTAGTGGGTCAGTAGGACACTAGGGAGTCACATCCGGTCAAGGCTCCAACACCTTCTCTCTGCTCTTCCTGCCCCTCCTGGGCCTGTAGGCTAATGCTGCTGGCTCTGACCCCGATCCTACAAAGGGCTTATGATCTGTTCTGGCACCAGGAAGATTAAGGGTGATGAGTCACCCTCCTCTGATGTCATTCCTGAGCAACAGGCAGTCCATGGGCTCCTGGCATGGGCTTGGCCTCCGGGGGCATGCGGATCTCACCCGCTGTACTTCCTTTGCCACCACAATGGTGATTCTAAGAGGCCCACAGCCTTGCAGTCTAGACGGGCCAGACTCCGGGGTCCTGCAAAGATGGCTGTGCAGAGGCAGCTCACTGACATTGGAATCCTACAGACTCAGCGGCCTCCACCTGTGGCCTGTCCTCTTTCTTGGGGAATGAAAGACAGGAGAAACAGACCAAGCTCCATGGTTGTGCGGGACGCTTTCTACCCTTCCCGTGAGACCCCTGGAAGGACCTCACAGAGGAGACCTCAGCAGGGGTGGATTTTCTCCTTCTCCGTGCTGGGTTGGGTGGGAACTGGTAACTCCCACGGAGGCAGCACAGATCTGTGAAAAGAGCACTGTGGGCAAGCTGGTTTCAAGCTGTGCAGCGTTGGGCAAGTAACTTTGCTTCTTTGAGACTCAGTTCCCCCATCTGTGAAATGGGGAGACAGCTCTCTGGCCGGGTTACTGTGAGGGCCGAATGCAGCAATGTTTGTGAAGAGTCTGGTGGTGTGGATGGAGCATGGATGAGGCTCAGTAAATAGATTTATAAACAGCAGCACCCATGGACATGGCCAACCTTGCTGGGAAACCCACCAATTTTGTCCTAAACATGCCCCCCACGTTTAACCCTGTAAAGCTGCTAAGCATGGTTGTAGGAAGAACCAATGCTTTTACTCATTTTTTTTATCCTTACAGGAAATGGGAGTTGGTTAAGTACCATCTTCTTTATTCTACCCTCCTGGCCAAGCCCCTGGGGTTCACCTGCATAGCCACAGGTAACTGAGTACCTGCAGCAATTCACCTGGTGCTCATGGCGGGCCAGGCATGGCTAGTTGATTCACACACAGGCGCTCATCTACCCAGGCAGTAGGAGGTACTATTATTACAGATAAGGAAACTGAGGCACAAAAAAGTTAAGTAACTTGCCTAAAGCCGCACAGAGCTGGGATTTGACCCCAGGGAGTTTGATCTCCGCTCTGAACCAGTGTGGAAAAATGCCTTGGAAAACCTGGAATTTCTCTCTTAAGTGGGAGAGAAGGAACTACATTAAAATGTGAAAGAGACACACAGACTCCATGTCGGTGAATGTCCTCCCGCTTCTGTGCTCAGGGCACCCAATTAAACAGCGGACTGCCACTGATATAATGATGTATTTTTATCCCATATGTATTTATTGAGCACCAACTGTATACTCAGAAAAAAAGAAACTAAACCAAGTTGTCATAGGAGAAAAAAGCCAACGTGGTACATTCACAGTGGTCTGGC
Organism: Otolemur garnettii; assembly: GCF_000181295.1. Lineage (NCBI taxonomy): Eukaryota > Metazoa > Chordata > Mammalia > Primates > Galagidae > Otolemur > Otolemur garnettii. The sequence continues at coordinate 9,065,649 of NW_003852462.1, forward strand.
CACCTCTCAACTTATAATTTGCACACAAGCCAGGGGGAAATATGTACTTCTGTGACACACTCTGAAAATATGGTCTGCTAGGAAAATTAATAACATGAATTTATGAGGATGTTTGTCAGTAAAAATAAGGGGAGCAGTAGCTCTTTCTTAACCGTCTGGTGTGTTCTGGCCCTGCACTAGCTGTGTTAGATGTATTATTCCTAATTCTGATAATCCTACAAGCAAATATTATTCCCACTGTTTTACAGATGACCAAATTAATGCTCAGAGAGATAACACAACCAGCCCGGAGTTTCCCTGCTGAAGAGTACGTAATTCAAATCAGGCATTTTTGATTTTTTTTCCCTTGGTTTTTTTTTTTTTTGAGACAGAGTTCTACCCTCTATTCTGAGCAGAGTGTAATGTCGTAGCTCACCGTAACCTCAGATTTGAGCTGTGGGCATCCTGCTGCCTCAGCCTCCGAAGCCGCTGGGATTATAGGTGCTCACCGTGGCGCCTGGCTAGGTTTTTCAATTATTTTCATGAGTCAGTGTCTCACTCTCACTCAGACAAGCCTCAAGCTCCTGAGCTCAAGCAATCCTCCCATCTTAGACTCCCACAGTACTGGGATTATAGGTGTGAGCCACTGCGCCTGGCTTTCTTTTTTTCTTTTTTTTTTGAGACAGAGTCTCACTATGTTGCCCTTGGTAGAGTGCCATGGTGTCACAGTTCACAGCAACCTTGAACTCTAGGGCTCAAGTGATTCTCTTGTCTCAGCCTCCCGAGTAGCTGGGACTACAGGCCCCTGCCACAGCGCCCAGCTATTTTTATTAGAGATGGGGTATCACTCTTGCTCAGGCTGGTCTTGAACCTGTGAGCTCAGGCAATCCACCGGCCTCTGCCTCCCAAAGTGCTGGGATTATAGGCACCCGGCTTGCATTTTTGATTTTTGATCACCAGAGCCACACTGTCCCTATCAACAATAACTGAGGTGTGGGGAGTGACCCTACAGGGCAGCACCATGCTGAACTGTCTCGTGTAATCCTCACAATGGCCCTTACTTTTGGACGCAGTGGAAGCATATTATCAGGTGGAGGCAGATTATCATATGCTGGACTGTAAAAAGGCCCAGAGAAAAGCGTTTGTGGCTAATTCTCATTTTTTGCTGATCTATAACCACACAGCCGTATGATACAGCATAGGGTGATACAGCACAGCCGTATGCAGCCCGCGCGGCGAGGTTCTAAGCCTGATCCCACTTTCTCCTCACTGTAGAACCGAGACATTCTCATCACCCCACTTTAAAGATCTGCCATAAAGGCCAGAGAGGGGACTGATCAGACCCAACACACACAGTGCATCAAAGCTATTGGGGGGGGGGTCACTGAGTGTGAGCTCACTGAGGTCTCCATCCCCCTGGACTTAACTGGTCTGGAGAAGGGGTGGCTGGGCCTCATATTTCTTTTTTTTTTTTTTTGA
>NW_003852462.1:9067245-9075835 GCF_000181295.1 Otolemur garnettii
CCTGGCCATTTTTTGGTTGCAGCCATCATTGTTGTTTGGCGGGCCTGGGCTGGATTCGAACCTGCCACCTTAGGTGTATATGGCTGGTGCCTTAGCCACTTGAGCCACAGGCGCCGAGCCTGGGCCTCATATTTCTTTAAATTGAGCTATACTGGGCTCACAATACAAGGTATACATCTTAAGCACACAGCTTGATTAAGTTTTACCTAGTTAACCACCGCCCACCTAGAGTGAGAAGAGACAAGACTTCTAGACGGTTCTCTCAGGTTCCCCAGGGCAGCCAGTGTTCTGATCTCCATCACCATAACCCGGTTTTGCCTGTTTTAAAACTTCGTACAAACGGAATCGTGCAGATGTATTCTTTTGGCTCCAGCTCCCTTCACTCACGCTGCTCGCGTGTCAATACCCCATCCTCTTTCTCTCGCTGGGGAGAGTCCAGCCCTGGCTCCCTGTACCAGCTCCCCGAACCGAGAAGCAGGGCCCTCGCCCGCTGTGACATCCCACTGCCTTGCAGACGGCCAATCGGGAGGGGTGTTGTTGAGCTCCAGCCAAAGGCAAAGGGCTTCTGGATTATCTGCTATCAGGTCTCTCTTGCTACCAACAGCCGGTCCCCGAGGCTGGTGCCTTGCTCACTGACCTGACCCTCATGCCCTGGAACATCTCGGTGCTGGTGTGGAAGGGCAGCACCGTGGTGGCGCTGACGCCCGGACAGTCCAGCAGCCCCAGGGTCAGGCTCTCCATGAAGGCGAAGGCCGACGCTTTGGATGTGCAGTAGTCGATGGCCCCGGGGATGGCAGACAGCGCCAGCACGGAGTTGAGGCACACGATGTGGCCGTTCTGCAGCTCCAGCATGCGTGGCAAGAAGGCCTTGGTGGTCTGAGGGTAGAGGGGGCATCAGTGTGGAGCAGCCGCAGCTTCCAACATCCCCTCCACTCCCCCTCGCTCGGGGAGAATGGCCCACCCTAGACATACTCGCTGGGGTGGGGGTTGGGCCAAGGGCTCCCCTGTGGGACACTGAGCTCATGTTCCAGAAGGTCTGATGCCTCCTGGGGGTGCTCATTCCTTTTAGCTGGCCACCTTGTCCTTTGGATAACCCTGCTGGCCTGAGTCCAAGCCCTGGTGTGTCTCTCCTTTCGCCCCCCCTGCCCCTCCCTCCCGGGCTCCCTGTTATGCCCAGGGCTGGCTCTGGCTCAGGACGGCCCTTACCCAGAACTGTCCCAATGTGTTGATATGCTGGGACTTGAGGAGGGCGTCATCGTCACTGTCCATCAGGCTCTTCCCGTGGACCACGGCAGCATTGTTTACCAGGATGGTGATGTCACCCACCTGCGGGGGACAAGGGGCTATGGGGGGGCCATGAGGGTAGCCAGCCCCAGGGGGCTTGCCTATGTCGGTATGTAGACCTGTCCCCCTGCCACCCTACCAGCCATGGGGCCTTGGGAAACCACATCACCTCTCTGAGCGCCAGTCTTGATTTGTGAGATGGGGATAGTGCCACAGCAGGGCTGTTCTGAGGAGTGGAAATAATTTTTGCTACATAACGTCCCTGGCACACAACATATTTATAATAAATGGGGTTATTGTTACATAAACGTAGTTGACATCACCACGTACTAGACACATAACAGAGTGGCTTTTGCTCTCCTGGAGTTCACTATATATATACTCAGTGCAAACAGATGCCTGGAGTCAGGAGAGGGATATCCCCAGAGGGCAATGGGACATTCACCAGGGTCTCCGGAAAGAAACCCACAAGGGGACTATAGGTTAATGCTCCTGTTACATAACCAGCCCTAACCCTGTCTACTTGGTCCAGCTTCACGGGAGAATCCCTGAGGGTGCCCTGCACAAAGCCATTCTACCATAAGCAAGGCTCTCTCCTGGGTCACGTGAGGATGTTCTCACTGCCCGGCGTTAACCTGTGGTTGGCTGCGCTGAGGACAGACCCTTCCAGGCTGCTCACCTTCTCTCGGACAGCTTTGGCCGTCTGGTACACCTCCTCCCGGTTGCCCACATCACAGATGAAATAGTGGCACTCCGTGCCCATCTGCTGAATCTCCTCCGTTGTCTCCTTCAAGCATTTCTCAGTACGGCCCCAGAGAACAATCTGGAAGGAGAGAATAACAGCGCTGAATGAGTCAGTGGCCACTAAGCAAGCCATAGTAATTCAGCGACTGCTGTCAGAAGCCCTGCATTTAAATAATTTGTCTTGATGCCAGGTGCGGTGGCTCACACCTGTAATCCTAGAATTCTGGGAGGCCGAAGCAAGTGGATTGCCTGAGCTCAGGAGCTTGAGACCAGCCTGAGCCAGAGGGAGAACCCGGCTGTAAAAAAATAGCTGGGCGTTGCAGCAGGTACTGGTAGTCCTAGCTACTTGGGAGGCTGAGGAAGGAGGATGGTTGAGCCCAAGAGTTTAAAGTTGCTGTGAGCTGTGATGCCATGACACTCTAACCAGGGTGATTAGAGTGAGACTCTGTCTCAAAAAATAAAATAAAATAAAATAATTTGTCTTTAAATTACTGGCCTCCCTGACCTTACCCAAAGATAAAGTACACCAAGTAAAAATAACAATATACATTTTTAAAGGGACATAGCCTACTCTTTAGTAAACCAGCAGTTTCTCAGCCCACTTAAGATCAGTGGATATGTTATTTATAAGTCTTTCCTTCTTTTCTTTTTTTAGAGGCAGAGTCTCACTTTATCACCCTCAGTAGAGTCACAGCTCACAGCAACCTCTAACTCCTGGGCTTAGGTGATTTTCTTGCCTCAGCCTCCCAAGTAGCTGGGACTACAGGTGCCCGCCACAACACCTGGCTATATTTTTGGTGCAGTTTGGCCGGGGCTGGGTTCGAACCCACCACTTGGTATATGGGGCCGGGGCCCTACTCACTGAGCCACAGGTGCCGCCCATTTACAAGTCTTTCTTTCGTATTCCTTCCAGCAGGCCACCTCCTGCCGGCCCAACTCCGGTGACCCCCAGAGCCATTTGTGTGCAGCAGCCTCTCATGCCCTTGGTTAGGAACCAGTGGCCTTCTCATCAGTTAGCTCTAGAGCCAGGTATTAGGGTGGACCGGGCAGTTCACAGAGGCCAGGAGAACATCCCCCTAGCTGCAGCCACTCCAGAAAAGCAGCAGGGAGCCTCCTGAATAGCAGACACCGATGCCTCACCCAGCAGGTAATAAATGTGGGCTCATTATACCAGGAGGTGACCTTAGCAGGACCAATAAAGGTTTGGACAACTTTATGAATGGCTGGCTCATAAAAGGCTCAGAGGAGAGGCCCGGCTAATTCCCAACCTTGACCTACAGGAGCACAGTCCATGTCCTCTTGACACGGGGTTGGGGGGCGGTGGGCAGCGAGGCCTCCGTTGGCAGAAGGACCCCAGGGTGGATGACAGGGGAGAGTGACTAGAAACCCTAACTAAGAATTAGCCCAACCAGCACTGAGGCGGGAGGGCTGGGGCTGGACACTGCTCAGGACAATGGCAGAGAAACGGAAAGCGCCAATGGGTTTCTATTTCTGTTTCTTTTCCTTCTTTAAAAAATTATCAGGCTGGGCGTGGTAGCTCACGCCTATAATCCTAGCACTCTGGGAGGCCAAGGTGGGGGAACTGCTCGAGCTTGAGCTCAGGAGTTCCAGACCAGCCTGAACAGGAGTGAGGCCCCTGTCTCTACTAAAAATAGAAAAACTAACTGGGCACTGTGGCAGGCGCCTGTAGTCCCAGCTTCTCAGGAGGCTGAGGCATGAGGATTGTGAGCTATGACGCCACAGCACTCTACCCAGGGCGACAGGGTAAGACTCTGTCTTAAAACCAAAACAAAACAGGGCGATGTCAGTGGCTTAAGGACCAGGGTGCCGGCCCCATATGCCAGAGGTGGTGGGTTCAAACCCAGCCCTGGCCAAAACAAAACAAAACAAAAAATGAACAACAACAACAAAAACCCTAACATAGAAACCCCAATTTGTAAAACCAATAAAAGGGATACATGTTACATCCAATTCCATCATATTTTCTTACTCTAAAAGCTATTAGTGAGAACGAAAAGGCTGCTATGGGAAGGCAAATATTTTAAACAAGGGGTTACAGATGGAAACCAATTGATTTCTCTGTTTTGCTACATTACAGGACACAGAGAAAAGTCCTACAGATGGGGAACTGCTGAGTGTAGCATTTATCAGCTGCTAAATGTGAACCTCAGAACTGTCACTTAAACAGAAAGGGCACAAGATGGGATGAGTGAGGGACACACAAATATTCGGGTGGCCTCCAGTGGATTTTTTTTTTTTTTTGAGACAGAGTCTCACTTTGTCACTCTCAATAGAGTGCCATGGCATCACTGCTCACAGCAACCTCCAACTCCTGGGCTTAAGCAATTCTCTTGCCTCAGCCTCCCAAGTAGCTGGGACTACAGGCTCCTGCCACAACCCCCAGCTATTTTTGTTGTTGTTGCAGCTGTCATTGTGGTTTAACTGGCTGGGGTTGGGTTCGAACCTGCCAACCTCAGTGCATGTGGCTGGCGCCATAACCACTGTGCTACGGGGGCCAACCCATGGATTTGATTTTTTAATTAAGAGTTTTAAAAACTTTTAAAATATTTCATAAAAAAAATGAAAGTGTTCTCTCAACCCTAAAACAGCTCTGGGAAAGCCCAATTTAAAGATCCCATTTAGTCCAACCACTTTATTTTAACTGACGTCTTTAAATGCAAGAACAGCTTTACAAGGAAGGGGTCTACCAGTTGCTTTCCACGACCACAAAAGTCCAACGCAAACGGACTGCAATTAAACAGGCTCCAAGGGACACTTTCTTGTCTCTTGAACTAAAAATAGACTGAGCATTTGTTTGTCCAGGAGTGCCTGGGAGGTTCGTTCATGGAGAAGGAAGGGGGCATTTGTTCCCTGTGTGTGTTGCTCCAGGAAAGCGATTTGGTGAAGGCATCTCCACTCCACGGGACCCCACCCTCACCTTGCAGCCACTGTCATCCAGGTTTCCCCGTCTATCCTCCTTGTACCCCGTCCACCTGTCCATCCATCTGTCTTTCCATCCATCAGTTCACGTGGCTGCCTGCCCACCCATCCGTCTACCTGTTCATCTACCAACCATCCACCCATTCCTCTACCCACCACCTACCCATCCAGCTGTCCATCTGGCTGCCTGTCCACTCACCCATCTACTTGTTCCTCCACACACTATCCACCCATCCCTCTACCCATTCATCCATCTGTCTGTGCAGCCACCCATACATCTGTCCACCCACCCTCTCCATTTCTGAGAATGTTAGCCCAAGGGGATGCTAATCCTTGGTCTTTCTCCTGTTATTTCCTGCCTAACCCCATCACATCCCTGGCTCATGTGGGTAACAGGACCACAGGGCTTGCACAGTTCCTGAGGGCCTGACTAAGGCAGGGAGAGAGGGAAAGCTTATAGCTGGGAGGCTTGCTGGGAGGTACAAGGCTCAGATGCCTGGGAGAACAAGCGATCGCCCCAGAGAGGTCTGCAGCAGTGGTCCCCATGAGGTACCTTCTGCTCCAGGAAGCCTGGGTTTGCTTCTTGGAACGGGCAGATGGGCCTGGGGCTCCTTGGCCCCAGATAAATGCACTCTTTCTGGGCCTCTGATTCCTGCGTAAGGCGAGGCGGCCGGGGTCTGAAGCTCCCTGTGGTCTGACTGAGCAACCTGCAGTCAGGGAACCAGGGAGACCACCTGGAAAGGAAGCTGGTGGGTGAGGGAGCTGGGATGAAGGCTTGTGCCCCATCGTGTTGTATGTATGGCAAGGCTGGCCACCCGGCAGGGCCCTAGGTCTGGAGGATGCCCCCCTGGGCCAGGGGCATGGCCCCCTCTCCCCGGCACTGTGATGGCTTTGTCTTTCTCCCTGCTCACCCCTCATCCTGTTGGCCTGGGAGCCCGTTTGTCTTGTCCATTTTCACAGCCCAGTGACCAGCACGGCACGTGCTCTTTGTTGAATGAATGAATGGAAGTTGCCGCAGGTGAGAGGACAATCAGGGAGGCCGGGTTTCCCCAGAGCATGGAAACCTCTCCAGGCAGGGCTGAGAGGCAAGGAGCTGGCACCAAGGCGGGCTGCCGTGTGGGTGCCCTGCCAGGCGCCTCTGTGTGAGTCTGTGTTTGTAACAGTGCTCTGCGGCATCTCTCAGTGTGTGTCTCTGTGAGTCTGTGGGTATCTCTGTCTGTGTGTGTGTGTCCTCTGCATTTGTGCATGTGTCTCTGTGTTTTCCTCTTCATGTGTCCATGAGTGTGTGTCCTGTGCGACTCTGAGTGTATCTCTGTGTCTGTGTCTCCGTGTGTCCCCGAGTGTGTGTCCCCGAGTGTGTGTCCTGTGCGTCTCTGAGTGTGTCCCCGAGTGTGTGTCCTGTGCATCTGTGTAGCCTGTGCACTGCTGTGTTTCCTCAGGTCCTTTGGTGGGTGCTCAGGGTTTGCTCAGGGTCCCTAGGGAGCTGGACTGGGCGGCCAGGGTGAGGGAGCCAAGTGGAGGACACAGCCCTTTCCTGGTAGGTGCTGTCGCAGAGCCACCCCGGCTACTGTTCCTTCCTGGCCCCTCCTCCCCTCAGTCCCTTGTCCCGAGCCCTCTGGGGAATCTGAGTCACTGACCAGGAAACTGGCAGGCGTAGCTCAGCAGGCCTGCCCAGGTGGTTCCTGCCAGGGTCACCTGGGGGTGACCCAGACGGCGGGCAGGACGGGAGTCTGGCCCAGCCCTGGCAGGTGGGTGTCTGATGGTGTGCGGGGTAGGAAGCCTGCAAAGATACAGATTTAATATGAGCCCTGGGAACCCAACCTGGCCTCCTCGTTGTGAACTCCCAGGACAGGGAGCTGCTGGGGAGGGTCAGGGGCCCGAAATTTACTCTTAAGCTGGTTTACAAAATAAGGCTGGAGTGGCTGGACACCTCATAGCTGCCCCAACCCTCAGGGGCACACAGTGGGCCAATGTCCCCCTTCTTCACCCTGTGACCAGCCAGAGGGTGCAGGGCAGGGGGAGACCCTGGCCTCATGTTGGAGGTGCAGACCTGCCCCGCCTCACCCAGAGCTGGCCTGAACCCCTCATCAGCCCCATGAACTGAAGGCAGTTATAATCTACTTTCATAGCTCAGGAAACCATGGCTCAAAGGAATCAAGTAACTCACCCAGCGTCCCCCACAGTGTGTACTAGAGGCAGGATTTGATCCCAGGGCCGGAGGCCCTTCACACACATCCCTAAACTCCAGGCACAGCGGATTGCCTGAGATTTGAGAATGTTACTCCCGTCCCACGACACGGGGCACCTGGAGCTCACTTGTGCCCAGTGGGCCCTTCTCTACCCTCTTCACGCCCATAACAGCCCTGCCCATCCACCTGCCAGGACTTCATGGGGAGCCGGCTATGGGATGAACGCTGAGCCCAGTGCTGGGGAATCCAACAGATACGAAAACAAATGTGGTTCTAACTCAGGGAGTCCAATTCCAACAGAAGAGGACAGAAAACAGCCAGTCACAAATTGTAGCAAGTGGGATAAAGAATCAACAAGGGGCCAGGCACAGTGGCTTATGCCTGTAATCCTAGTACTTTGGAGGCTGAAGTGGAAGGAACACTTGGAGACAAGAGTTCAAGACCAGCCTAAGCAAGAGCAAGACCCCATCTCCACCAAAAATAGCCAGGCATTGTGGCATATGCCTGTAGTCCCAGCTACTCAGGAAGCTGAAGTAGGAGGATCACTTGAGCCCAGGAGTTCAAGAGAGTTTGAGGTTGCTGCGAGCTGTGATCACAACGCTGTACTCCAGCAGGGGTACAGTGAAATCCTGAAACCCTGTCTCTAAAACAAAAAAAGAACCAGTGAGAAGCCTTGCTTAAATTGGGGGACTTAGGAGGCAGTCATATTATGCCCATTTTACAGAAAAGTAAACTACAGCTCAGAGACTCTAAGCACCTTTTCTGAGGTCACACAGGAACTGAATGACGGAGCTGGGATTTGAACCAAAGTCTTGTCTGGCTCTGCAGGCTGCCAGCTACAGCACCACCAATCACTCTCCCATAGGAGAAAATATGTCTTCTCTCTTCAAGGGCAGCTGTGGAGATGAAGCCTGCAGAAGCAGGCACTTGCTGAGTGTTCAGTACTGCTCTCTACTGGTGCCTTCTAGGGGCAGGAAAACCTGAGAAAACCCCAGCACTGCATGGGGATACCCCCCTCATGAGGGTCACCACAGGGGAAATGCTCAGGGGCCTCACGTTCAGACAGTACTGCTGCAGCCTTATCCAGGCAGGATAATCTCAGCTCTGAAAACCTAACAGATGAACGGCAGTCAGCAGGCTACGTAGGAAGAGGAGCGTCTCACGGCAGGGTCACAGCTGACTTTTGTTTCTTTATATGCAAAATGTCTCTAAAGATCCAGCATCTAAAAATGTCTCTGAGACAGAGTCTTACTCTGTCACCCTGGGTAGTGTGCCATGGCATCATAGCTCATAGCAACCTCAAACTCCTGGGTTTGAGTGATCCTCCTGCCTCAGCCTCCTGAGTATCTGGGATTTTTTTTTTTTTTTGGAGACAGAGCCTCAAGCTGTCCCCCTGGGTAGAGTGCCGTGGCATTATAGCTCACAGCAACCTC
>NW_003852462.1:9076075-9093686 GCF_000181295.1 Otolemur garnettii
TTTTTTTTTTTTTTGACACAGAGTCTCATGTTGTCACCCTCAGTAAAGTGCCATGCCATCATAGCTCACAGCAACCTTAAACTCTTAGGCTCAAGTGATTCTCTTGCCTTAGCCTCTCAAGTGGCTGGGACTACAGGTGCCCACCACACTGCCCAGCTAGTTTTAGAGATAGGTTCTTGCTCTGGCTCAGGATGGTCTCAGATTGGTGAGCTCAGGCAATCTACCTGCCTTGGCCTCCCAGAGTGTTAGAATTACAGGTGTGAGCCACCATACCTAGCCTGTCTGTGACCTTTAATACAGAAAGCAGAATAGAAGCTTCCCCAAACACAGGTAACTCAGCACTGCAGGCCCCATCCCTCTGCCCTAGTGGTGCCCTTTAGTGCTCCCATCCACTGTGAGGTGACTGTCTATTGGCATCTCTCCCTCTGCCATTGAGGAGGGAGCCTAAGGGGTATCCAGAGTTCCCAGTCTATACTTTCTCATTACATGTTGTACGTCACTGTGTGCATGCTGTCACTGTGTTGGAGTCCACCTTTTGTCCCTTGGAGGGTGGGAACTAAATCCCACCCATTCTGGGCTCTCTATGTCCCTGCCTAGCATCTAGTATAGACTGTTTTTGCTACTGGTGGACTCCTATTCATTCTGCAAAACCCTGCATGAATAACCCCTTTGTTCTATAGCCTCCCTGGCTGCTCCTTCCATCCTCCCTACAACAACAGCAGCAGTGCTCTAAATGGAAGGCATCTACTGACCACTCGCCATGGGCCAGGCACTATGCTGAATACATCTGAGTGTTTTTTTCCTTTAATCCTCACACCCCATGAGGTGGGTACTCTTCCCTTTCCCATTTTATAAGTGAGCCTCAGATGATAAAGTGACTTGTCCAGGGTCACACAGCCCATAGCAGCAGGGCTGTGTGACTCAGAACCCCTGATCCTCACTGCGGACGTTAGCCATTGTTTGCTCCCCCGCCCCCAGCACACAGATGTGAGCATGCCGACCTATTTGTGAGCAGCCCTGCCTTCTCCATGAGCTTTCAAGGTCCTCCAGGGAATCGTGTTCATCTTGTAACCCAGCATCCACCACCTGCCACGCACAGAACAGGAGCTCAACTAAGGTTGTCACGCAGCACTGGCCCCAGGAGGCCTTTAGAAAACTCTACTGACCAGGGAAAGCTGAGTGTCTCATCTCTACCCGGCCTAGCCCAGAGGGGTTGTGCTAATGCCTGGACTTGGCTTTCATTCCTCAAGTTCAGCTGTGGAGCACCGTCCCACCAGTGATATGAGCTGGGTGGTCTCTGATGGGTCCCAGGAGAAGCATCTGTTTATAATTGGCAGCCTCGGAAAGATCCAAGTCCCCAGGCAGGTCTTTGGTAGGCCAGCTCATGTCCCATGGGCCCCGTTTTGTAACTGGATTGGTGCTGAGCTGGCTTTTCAGACAGAAAGAAAATACCCAGCAGGGACCCCAAACCACAGCAGGCTGGGCGGTGGGGTGGGAAGGTCACAGTTTGGAGGGTGCTCAGCTCTCTGCCGCTAGGTTCTCTGGCAGGAGGATGTTAACAAAAATCCATCCTTGTGGCCAAATGAAGATGAGCAAACAAAACTTAGTTTGTAATGCACCCGCCGTTAAAGTGCAGAGCTGAATGGAAGCAGGTGAGTTTCTGCACAGCCCAGGTTCAAATCTGAATCTCCCTCCTTTCACATCCCTTTCTGTTTCCAGAGATACCCCATATCTTGAGTAATGTGGCCCAGAACACGGGCTCTGGAGCCAGACTGCTAGGGTTCAATTCTTTGATCTACCACTTAAGAGATACATGAACTTAAGCTTCTATGAATTAAGGTTTAAAACATCCACTTTGGGCCTCTCACACCTGTAATCCTAGCACTCTGGGAGGCCAAGGTGGGTGAAGTGCCTGAGCTCAAGAGTTTGAACCCAGCCTGAGCAAGCGCAGACCCTGTCTTTAAAAACAGCCGGGCATTGTGGTGAGCACCTATAGTTCCAGCTACTCAGGAGGCGGAGGCAAGAGAATCACTTGAGCCCAGGAGTTTGAGGTTGCTGTGAGCTGTGACGCCATGGCCTCTACTGAAGGCAACAAAGTGAGACTCTTGTCTCAAAAAAACAAAAAATAACATCCACTTTGAAAGGTAGTTGGGAGGATTAAAAACAGCAGAATAAACGCCACCTGCTATTATTAAATTAGTAGTAGCAGGACAGGAACAGAAATAGATGCCCCCTGTTCAAGGAAGATCCCTCCACCCCACAAAACTGGAGTCCCTGGGGTGACAGTTTTCTGGAAGGCTTTTTAGGGGGAGCTATGTCTTGTCTGTCTTAAACACTGTCTTGACTTGGGCAGAACCACAGGATCTATGGATCTCTCGGTCCCCATCTGCAGAGACCTAGAGACCAGCTATTAAAACCGCCCACCTGCAGCGCGAGTTGTGGTTCATCAGTTCAGCAAGGAGAGCTTTTCAAGCTGATCCCTGGGGAACCCCAGGGATTCTAGTGAGGAGCCTCAGGGGCTGGCGAGGAGTGAGGAGGTTGGTGGACATTGTCCCAGTTCTCTCCATCCCCTGCCTCGTCACCCGAGCAGCTGCACTTGAGTAAGCCTTCTAGAACAGCCATCTCTACAAAGACTCTGTTGCTAAAAATCAGTGCAGTTTGATGCTCCTATTCTGGGGTTACAGCCCGCCCCCTTCCATTCCTAGGAAGCTTTCTTTCTAGGAATGAGCCCCAGTGGGATCCCTCTAGCTATCACCCACTGGGAGTGCTGGCCTGTCACCAGGGCACACCCAACGAGCCTTCCAGCCCTTCTTCTTCCAAAGACAACCCTTCAATCCGGATCTGCAGTAACTGGGTACTGCCCCCAGACAGGTCCTTCCACCCCCCTGACCCCCATGAGGCCTGTGTCCAGGCCCTGTCGGGTGGAAGGACAGGGACGGCACAGATCGCTAGATTCGGTGGCTCTGCCCCAGTCAAGGCTGTGTCTAGGGGAGGCAAGACATAGATCCCCAATGGGGTTTCCTAGGCAACCATCACCCCAACGAGATATGGGGATCTTCTATTAGCAATAACAACAACAGCTGGCATATTTGGGCAGCCTTGGGTTCATCGCTGCAGGTATCCCGCGGCCGATCCCAGGAGGTCAGCGGGGACAAAAGCTGCTGGGCTTCTCCGTGAGGGACTGAAGCTAGACCCTCAGATGTCCTTCCTGTCCTGTGCCTGAGTCGCTGAGCACTGAAGCACCCAGCAGGCCACACAGCCCTGTGAAACACGCTCTCACCACTTCACCCCACATTGGCCCCGCTGAGAATGTTTTGGCTACCGCTGGCTCAGCTGCTGGGGGAGGATTGCTATGAAGCTCCTCAAATTAGATCGGTCAGCAGTGTCGCCCTCCACAAGCCTCTGACCACAGCCTAGAGCAGGGCAGAGGCTTCCTCAAGGCGGACATCCAGCCTAGATCCAGCTCCTTTGGAGGCCCAGGAATGACAGCGAGCTCTCACTTGCGTGCAGGACTCACTAGCTGGCCATGCCAGGCACAGTGCCAGTGCAGTCTGCCCTCGAGTTCCCTGACAGCTCCAGGAGGGTACACCATGCCCGTCTCATTGGCAAGAACACACAGGTGCCAAGGGGCTATACCACTGACTCCGAGTTGCTTAACTGGCAAGTGGTGGAGCTGGACCCCATCCTAGAGTCTGTTTCCCAAACCTGCACCCTTGGCCACTGATGTCACCTGCAGAAGCAAACGGACACCTCTGAAATGAAATGACATATCTATGCTCTGCAGCACAGATGCCACTGAGTGCATGCCATGTGCTGGGTGGAGAGACACCCTTCCTCCCAAGGAGGGAGGGAGCAATGCCATCATGCCTAGGCTTGGCACATGGTCCTGATGACCAAGAGGTTATGATATAGGTGACAGGGATGGTCCTTGACCCTCTGCAAGGATACTGGAAGCCTTATGTGACTCATGGGGGAAGACAGGTGAGGACAAGTGATGTTCTTCTGTGCACACGTCAGCACGATGCATGGGACAGTTGGCTGGGGAGAGGGGTGTAGGGTATGCCAGGAGTGTCCTTGGTCTGCAAGTGAGCATGGAGGAACAAGCACGCACTACTGCCACAGCCAACAGATTCCTGGGCCCTCACTGTGTGTCAGGCTCTGCTCTGGGCACTTAGGTTTAGTCCTCACAGTTATTCAGGGGGTGGATAGTGGGCTGATTTGTGTCCCTCAATAAGTTGTGTCTAAGTCTAACCCTTGGTACCTGCGAATGTGACCTTATTTGGAAAAAGGGTCTTTGCAATTATAACGAAGGGTGTTTAGGTGAGATCACCCAGGATTAGGATGGGCCCTAAATCTAGTGACTGCTGTCCCGTTTGTGAGAGTCAGAAGGGAGACATACAGAGCAGGGCCAGGCCACGTGCAGACAGAGGCAGAGAGTGGGGTGCCGCAGCCACAAAGCCAGGCAATGCTAAGAACTGCCAGGAAGAGGCCAGGAAGGGGTCTCCCCGAGAGCCTATGGAGGGATCGGCCCTGCCACCACCTTGATTTGGACTTCAGCCCCAGCACCATGAGAAAATAGACCTGTTGTTTTGTGCCACCTAGATGTGGCCATTTATTGTGGTAGCCCCAGGGAACAAACACAGGTGGGTCACCATCCTAATTCAAAGGATGAGGGCCAGAGAAGACCCAGGCTCCTGAGGCCAGTAAGCAAGGAAGTCTGCTGTCTCCTCCACCACAGAGTCACTGTCCCACATTCTCTGACCTTGCACTGAATCCGCCAACAAACCCTGCCAGTCTGATCTCTGAGATCCAGAAGCTTCTCACTACTTCTCATCCCCTCCACAACTGCCACCCTGGGCCTTGCCCCACCACCCTTCACCTGGAGCTCAGCAACTGTCCCAGCTCCTTCCCTTGCTCCAGGGCCCCTGCCTCAGTCTATTCTCAATGCAGCAGAGATCCTTCTAGAAAAGTGATTTTCAACCAGTGTGCCATGAGAGGGTCTTAGGTGTGCCTTGAAAAAGTTTAAAGATCACTAATTAAATTACTTTTGAAAGAAGCTCAAAGCACACTATATTCTTTTTCTTACTTTTTTTTTTTTATCACCATAACTTAAATGTACTGCAGAAGTTTAACTGTAGGTTCAAGTGTGCTGTGAGATAAAAAAGGTTGAAAAACAGTGTTCTAGAACGAGTCAGACCTTGTCCCTCTGCTCATGACTCCTGATGGCTCCTTTCACTGAGCGGTAGCTAGTGTTTACTGGGACTACAGGCCCTACCCGATCTGTCCCCTTCTCTCTGTCCTCCCCTCCTAGGGCGGCTCACTGGTATTTGCTCACACTTCTCCTCAAGGCCTTTGCACTGGCTGCTTTCTGTTCTCTCCACCCCCTTCTTTTCACAGGGTACCTCTTTTCTTTTTCTTTTTGAGACAGGAGCCTTAAGCTATTCCCCCGGGGTAGAGTGCCGTGGCATCACAGCTCACAGCAACCTCCAACTTCTGGGCTCAAGTGAGTCTCCTGCCTCCACCTCCCAGGTAGCTGGGACCACAGGCGCCCGCCACAATGCCTGGCTATTTTTTGGTTGCAGCTGTCATTGTTGTTTGGCGGGCCTGGGCTGGATTCGAACCCGCCACCTTGGGTGTACGTGGCTGGCGCCTTAGCCACTTGAGCCACAGGCACTGAGCCGACACCTCTTTTCTTATAGGTTCTACTCAAGGGTCTCTTTACCTGAGAGGGCTTCATGTAAAATGTCCTTGACCCTACAAATGCCAGCTCTCCAGCCCTTGCTCTGCCTTTTATTCTATTTCCTAGTTCTTTTCCAGTTGCTGAGACACAGATGTCTCCTCTTTGATGGGTATCTCATGTTCCTGAGGATAGACAGCATGCCCTCAAGCCTTAAAACCACTCTGCCAAGAGCCAGTATCCACAGCTGCTCAAAAACCTCATCCCTGGGTGAGATTCTTGCAAACCTTTGGTTCTGGGGCCACTGGGGCCCTTCAGGGAAATAGTCACGAAGGTTGTCTCTAAGCCAGGTGAGAACAACTGCTCACTTCCAGCCAGAAACCCAAGGGCTGAAGTGTCTTTTCATAAACACTCAGAGCCTACAAGACTGGCCCAAGGGCTCCAACTCCTCCTGCGACCACACTCTTGGCAAAATGCATGGGTGGAGAAACTCAGGCTAGAGTCACTGGCTGAAGCCCTGTGAACTTTGCACCAGGTCCCCTAGCTGGTTCTCTTGGTAGAGACTGTCAGGTGACCTTGGGGTGGGGGTGCCAAGGAGGGAAGGGAGGAGCCAGAATTTGCAGACCACCCTTCAAGCACAGGGCATACCACCTTCAGTGAGACCATCCTCCAAAATAGTCTGCCACTCAGGCAGGCTGCACTCCCAGAAGCTTCAAAGCAATACTTGACTTTGGACTCCAAAGCCAACCTCTTTTAATATCCCCATTCTGCCTCATTCATTAATTCATTAAAGAAGTATTTATTGGGTCACGGCTTTTGCTAGGTACTGTTAGAGGCCCTGAAATACAGCATCCCATTTTTGTGGTGTTTGTTTGTTTATAAGTTGGGGGACATTACACATATGACTATATGGTTTACAGAGGTGGCCAAAAGCGCACAGTAGGAACACACAGCTTCGAGGAGGGTGGTGATAATGAGCAGAAGTGGTTTTAGATAGGAAGCAGGGAAGGCCTCTGAGATAAGGTGACATTTTGGCAGAGGCCTGGGGGAAATGAAGGGGGGAATGATGCAGATGTCTGGGGGAACAGCATTCCAGGCAGCGGGAACAGCAAGTGCAAAGGCCCTGGGGTAGGAATGAGCTTCCACAGCAAGGAGTGGCAGGGCTGAGTGGGAAGAGACCAGCTACAGCACAGCTTTGAATTCTATTCCGAGAGAGATGGGAGCAGCTTGGGAGGGTTGTGAGAAATGACAGCCTCTGACTTGGCTTTTGGAACAAGTTTTGGCTGCTGGGAGTTTGGAACAAGGGTGGGAACCAGGCCGGTGGGCGGGGGCCATTTAGTAGCTGCTGTACACAGAGGCCACAGATGTGCTAGCCAGAGGGGGCTGGGCGCTGCCTACAGAGGGAGTGGGGAGTCCAAGGGGACCCCAAAGGGGTTGGCGTGAGAAAATAGGACAGGATTGCCATTCACAGCGCCTGAGCGCCTCCTTCTCCTGGAAAGGTTGCCTTCAGGAAGTCCCAGGTGGGAGGGAAGAGAACCCCAGGTTCTCTTAAGCTGGGGGGGGGGGGTGAGGAAACAGTTCCAGGTGGCAGGGGCAGCTCCCCGGGAAGAGGCTGCCAAGCAGGCCAGCAACCCACCTAGTTCTGCGGTGAACGGTTTCCAATAACAAAGTAGCCGGGTCCCAGCCCTGCCCCAACAGCTAACAAGCTGCAGCCGGCGGGTGCGCAGTGCGGGGAGGCCAGCCCGGCTCACATGACGGCTGAGGGGGTGGCTGGAGGCTCCGGGAAGTCTTCCTGAACGTGGGCCCAGGCGCGGGCGGAGGGTGGGGGCCCGTGGGGGTCCCGGGGGGAGGGGGCGGAGCGCGGCTGCAGTCCTGGGTGGGGATTGGGGCGGGAAGCAACCAGGAGGGGGCGTGTCTGGGGCGGGGTGCGGACGGGAGGGGGCCGGCTGGGGAGGAGGTTAGAGGGGCGAGGGTCGTCCTGGCGACAGATGCGGCGGGGTTGGGGGGAAGTGAGGGATACCTGGTTGGAGTTCTGGGTAGGGCTGCCAAGGAGGGCGTGACGCGAAGATGGAGAGGCGATTGGGGTTCGGAGGGGGGCCGAGTGAGGGTCCTTGGTGCAGATGGGGAGGGGACGGGCTAGATGGCTTGGAACGTGCCGACTTGGGGTCCCGGGCACAGATAGGGAAGGGACTAAGTGGAGGTGGTGAGGCGGGGGACCGGGCGTGGCCGGGGTCCCCTCTTGCCCCGCCCCGGGACCGCCCGCTCTAGCCGGATCGGGTGGTAAACAGACGCCGTGATGTCACGGCGCCGCTGACCTGTGGCTGAACCCGGAGCTGTAAATGAGACGCAAGGTGCCAGCAGCCTCCGGCCGCCGCGCAGCCTCCAGCCACACACGCTCCTCCGCGCCGGCCCGAGGTTACCCCAGCTGCACACGCGGACAGGATGCTGCAAACGCCACCAGACATTGCAACACGCAGCCAGTCTGCTGGCCGCCGCGTGAACCGTCCCGACAGCCCTCCGCCGCCCCCAGGCAGGCACCGGCCCAGCTGGAGCGCCTCCCTCCTCCGGAGCTCCCCTGGAGACTGGCAGCTCCCACCCATCTGGGGACTGCTTCTCTAGGGACTCTGTCTCCCCTGCCCAAGGGGCCTCCGAATCCAAGGGCTGGGCCTCTGGGGTCAACTCTGTGTTTTCTTGGGAACAGATTAGGGAAGTGGCTGTCTTGGCTCCAGGCTTTCTGGAAAGCTCAAGCCCTTCCCCTTGGCAGCCCGGCGGTGAGGGGTAGCCTCCAGGTATAAAGACCCTGATGGCTGCCCATGGCCCGCCTTGGGAAGCAGGGGCAGTTTATTCCCCAAGCTTCTAGAGCAGCCCTGGACTGCACGCCCTTGGCAGTGCTCAGCGCAGCGCCTGAACTACCTTTGGAATGGAAAGCAGCCTGGCTGGGGCCTCAAGGAATCTGCTCTGGAGTTGATTTGCTGTGTGACTTTTAGATGAGTCACTTGGCATCTCTGGGCTTCACCATCTCCATCTGGGGAAGTGGGGAAAATTGAAACTGGCCTCTCTGTGCTAGTGTGGGGAAGGTCAAAAGTGCAAGAAAATGCTCACCCAGCGGCAAGGCTTGGTCAGAAGCCCCGGGTGCTGGGGCCTGGCACAGAGAACGCCAATGTGCTCAGAGAAACCGAGGCAGCCTTCTCCTCACCAGCCTGCCCCGCCCCCCGTTGGCCTCTGGGGTTTCTATGGGCAGCTATGGGATTTTGAGAGTGATTAGTCCCCAGGGGCCCAAGGAGCCCCCATACTGGTTTCTCCACCTGGACCCGGCTACTCAAGACCACCTGCCCTGTAGGGGGTGGGGAACCTGGAAACAACCCTAGATCTTTAATAAGCTCCTGCCGAGCACAACCAGGCACAGTGTAGCCAGCCAATCCCAGTTTCTCCTCCCTCACATCACCCTGTTTTCTCTTCTTGACAGCACTTTGTCACTATCCGAAATTGTCATGGTCATTTGCTTGTTTTTTGTCTGTCTCCTCCATTCCCAAACACACGCACTTTCTAGAATATAGGCTCTCCCACTAATTCCTGAACCTGGCTTGGTAAACAGGTGCCCGGGGAATATGTGAATGAATGAATGACATAATGTTGTGTCTGTGGTGAAAGGGCAGCGGTAACCTGCCTTTGAGGGGACCTCAGGAGGGATGACATTGATGACCCGTGTGGTCTGGCTAATCATTAGGACTAGCCACATAATTTGTGGGGCCCCAGGTTCAAAAATTATAAAGAATTTCAAGAGGGTAACAGCAGAGCCTTAAACCAAGTGCAGGGCTTTTCTGAGGGCAGGGCCCAGTGGGAAGGCTGGCTGTCACACAGAGGCACTCAGCAGCAACACCCAGTGGGACCTGATGCCAAGTCACGTGCCTTCCACCCTTCCCCGGGCGGCAGGAAGCTCGGCTCCAGCACAGCAGTTCCATGATGCAAAAGGTGCAACACACCCCAGGCAGGCCGCTGACACCCAGTCTGCACACACACAGGGTGGCAGAGGCATAGGAGGTACAGGGTCAAGAGCGATAACAACAACCTCATCATAGTTAGCATACTTGGGAGCTTCTCTGAGTTCAACAGTGAGGTTCAAAGACCCTTATTCCAGAATCCAAAAAGCTCTGAAATCCCAGTTTTTCCTTAACTATGACCCATACTTTTTTTTTTTTTTTTTTTTTTTTGCAGTTTTTGGCCAGGGCTGGGTTTGAACCCGCCACCTGCGGCATATGGGGTTGGTGCCCTACTCCTTTGAGCTACAGGAGCTGCCCTATGACCCATACTTTAGAGCAAGCCCTAATTAGAACAATCATGAAGCTACTTCCAGTCTCTTGACCCCACTGCTATGACTCTCACTTTTTGTTTGTTTGTGTTTTGGAGACAGAGTCTTACCCTGTCCCTCTCAGTCCAGTGCCATGGCATCATAGCTCACAGCAACCTCAAACTCTTGGGCTTAAGCGATTCTCTTGCCTCAGCGTCCCAAGTAGCTGGGACTAGGTGCCTACCCCAACGCCTAGCTATTTTTAGAGATGAGGTCTTGCTCTGGTTCAGACTGGTGTCCAACCTGTAAGCTCAGGCAATCCACCTGCCTCGGCCTCCCAGAGTGCCACCACACCCGGCTCTTCTTGCTGTGTTTAACTGTAGGGGGGCAGCCTCCAGCTCCTGCTATGGGCATCACTAAGCACACAGCCTATGTGTTGTGTTCCACTTCTAAAGTCTAAAACATCTGAACTATGAAACACAACTGGCCCCAAGTGTTTCAGGTCAGGGGCTGTGGACCTGAGTTATTAGCCCATTTTAGAGATGGGGGCACTGAGGCTCTGGAAAGGCAAGTAATAAGTCAAGAGGACAGCCAGGAAATAGCTGAGTGGAGACCCCAACCCTGCCGGGCAGTACCTCTCAGAGCTGCTACAGAGGTGAAAATCCCACCATTGTTTTAGAAAAGGAAAGATAAACTTTTTACTGGAATCTCTGCTTATGCATCTTTTTCATACCCAAAGTGAAATTCAGAGGTTGCTGAACTGGTGTGTCCAGGGAGATCTCCAGCTAATTAAACATAATTTATGGACCAGCCTCCAAGGACAAGCCTTAAATTACTTGCAAGCTGTGCCAAGGTAACTATAGGTTATTAATTAGGAATCAGTTTAATCTTTGCTAGGACCAAGGTCAACTGCCTTGGAGTTGACCCTTCTGGCTGACTGGCCTCACGCTATCAGGCTAGGGATCTGGCCCAGGGACTGGAGGATTCAGGGGAAGTGGGACATTGCAACGGGAAATGACTGGGTCAGCACATCCTGCAAAGGCCAAGATGCTGGGAGCAAACCCAGGCCTTAGCCCTGTGGGCTGGGTAAGGCAGGGTTTTTCCTCAGAACCAGCCCGGAAGAAAATGATTTTTAGTTGTCCTCAGAGGGCATCCCTCTAATATCAGAGAATTCTGTTGGAACACAAGGCTCCCCTCATCTTCCATTAATCTGGTCTGGTCATGCCTCCTGTAGAGAGCCTTCAATGGCTCCCTAGTGCTCTCCTGATCAAGTCTAGACTACCTCCAATCACCATGCCTGTGATGTGTAGTCCTGCCTGTCTCTCCCCACTCACATTTTTGTTCTGGCCAGGCCAAAGACTCTTGGATTCCCCCTGCCTGGGCTATTTTTCTTTAGCTGCCTCTATCTCATCCTTAATGTCTCACCTCAGACCTTTCTCACCTCCTAGAAGCCAGATTGCCAGGACTCCGATGGCTACCTGTGCTATGTTACCTAAGGCAAGCATTTAAACTCTCTGAGCCTTAGTTTTTTTAATCTTTAAAGTGGGAACAGTAATAGTTCCTGTATCATAGCGTTGCTCAGAGGAGCAGATCAGATTGTCCATGTACGTTATTTAGCACATGGGAAGCACTTTATTAACAGTGGTGTCAAAGACTAATTGGAAGCCCCTGTCTGTGCTCATAGCTGCCCCTCACCACAGTGTGCCCCATCCCACAACAGCTGCAGGCTACAGTGCCTACATGTCCCTGTGACGTAGGAGAGACCCCCGAAAGCCCTTCACTCTTGTCAAATCTAGCCCTGTAGGAAGTCTTCTGGGATAACCCAGAGTTTCCTCTCCTGTGGATAAGCTACCCACCCAGCCTGGGGACACAACGTCCCTCGTTTTCTGTTCTATTCTCCACGGGCAAACCCTCCTTGATGACTAGTGACATTCTAGTCACTCTGCAGCAGGGCCATGACATTGTCCATTCCCGGTGAATCCATGTGCCTCCTGGGACAGAGCTTTATATTCAGCAGGTGCTCAGGGCAGACCAACCCACACTTCGGATCCCCTGCCCAGCGTGCTCAACAATCTCCTGGCATGTCCCCAGCGTCCCTAGGAGCTCAGGACAAGCACTGCCACTTTATAGGTGAGAAAACTGAGGCTCAGAGAGTGTGGCTGGCAGAATCATGGCCCCCACAAAGTGCTCGTGTCCTAACCCCCAGAACCTGTGATTATGCTGTTTCCATGGGAAGGAGGGGGTCAAAGTGGCAGGTGGAAGTCAATTTGTGAATCAGATAGAGAGGTCATCCTGGACTGTCCAGTGGGCCCAGTGTAATCCCAGAGGCCTTTTACAGTGGACAGGTCAGGTGGAGAGGTAACTATAGAGGAAGGGGCAGATGGCACTCGGCTGACTTTGAGATCGGAGGAAGGGACCACACACCAAGGAAGCCAGAAGGCCTCTAGGAGCTGGAAAGGGCAAGAAAACGGGCTCTCCCAGAAATGCTCATGAAGCACAGCCCAGGGAGGCCCAGGTCAGACTTCTGACCCCCAGAAAATAAATGAGTGCTGTTTGAAGCCTCTGAGTTTATGGTAATTTGTTACAGCAGAAGCTCATACAGAGGGGTGAAGGGCCTGGTTCAAGACCTCCAGCCAGAAGAGCTGTGACTGAAACCCCAGGCTGTCTACCTTCAAGTCCGTGGTCTCCCAAAGGTATAGCATCCCTTCCCCGTGCTAACCTGCCAGCATCACTGATAACAAATGAAGCAATGATTCCCATCTTAAAGAAACACTCTGGGGACTTTTGTAGAGGGTGCAGTCACATGTGATCCGTAGCCTTACCCTGCTGGCCGACACTCCCCAAGAACTCATTTTGCACTGGATACATTATTGCTTTTAATCCTTGTCTGACAGATGAGAACATTGAGGCTCAGAGAGGTCTAGGAACTTGCTCTGGGTCACACAGCAAGTAAAAGAGCCAGCAAGTGAACTTTGGGGTGCTTAACTCCTGAGCTCAAAACCTGAGTTGCTGTGCTGTATGGGCTCCTCGGGAGAGAAAAAAACACGTGCACACACACTGTCGCATGCTGACACAGAAGCTCCTGCTGATTCCAAAGCTCCAGAGACGTCCCCAGTTCCAAGGCAATGATCTGCCAGGCGAGGTGGTGTGAGCCTTCACAGGGCACACTGACCCTGTGCCCTGCCATCCCTGAAGGACCCCAGCCCTTCTGCTGTATGTTCACAGGGAAGTGGCCTGGAGAAGCCAGCAGACTCCCCTTTTTTTGGCTGCTGCTAAGTGAGGACATGGGATGTGCAGCCAAGGGTGGATGGGCTCCATGTGGGTGTGTGAGGCAGCATGAAGGTCACCCTGCCTTCTGTGGTTACACTGGCCCCAGCTCCCTATAGTGACTGCTACTGTGAGAAAGGCCACAGCATTCTGGGACCTGCACGCCCTTAAAAGAGCCCAGAGGACCTCTCCCCACCTTGGAAGGGTGCGGGTATCAGCTCTGTTCTGCTCACCTGCCTGTGGCTGGAGGGGAGGGAGATCCTCTCCCAGGGCTGGGTGCTGCTTTAGAAGCGGAGAAGGACGGGCAGAAGGCTTAGAATCCTTTCTGGAAGATGAGTTTGGGCTGGCTCCCCTCAGAGAGGCTGTCGCAGCCTGAAGTTGAGCATTCAGGGATACCAGCTTGTGGGCTCCCCAGGGGTGAAGGAGGGGCTGTGGCTGAGGCCTCAGCAGGACCCAGGGCTCCCCCAGCCTGGGGTAGGAGTGGGGGGCCCTCTTCTGAGGGGCAAAGGCACAAGCAAAGTGGAGGGCGTTTCAGCCCACAAGCTACATGGGCCTGGAGCAAAGCACCAAAGGTTGAGGAACCAAAGAGATGACATTCAGCAAGTCCAAGTAAGGGTCACTTGGGGAGAGGGAGCGTGCTGAGTAATTTCCTAGAACAGTTATTTTCAAGCCTTAGTTTTTTCTTCACTTCAAAGCAATGGCATTCTTTCAAAGTGCACTCGAAATCCTACGTGGAATTTTAAGCTACAAAACAGAAGTGATGCTGTTCTAGTCAAATGGAGGTCAGGGTCCCTCAGAACCCAACTGGTCCACCTCCCACCTGGCCCCACTTTTTTGGAGCCTCTAAGGCAGTGGTTCTCAGCCTTCCTAATGCTGCAACATTTAATACAGTTCCTGTGGGTCGTGACCCACAGGTTGAGAACCGCTGCTCTGGAGCCCACTTTGAACACTTGTTCTAGAACCTCCACTGGGTTGGGTGTTGGGCCTGTGGGGCGCAGGTGCTGCTAGTAGTTGTTCCTGGAAGCGACATAATCATCTATAAACATCTCCCCAGGAGTATGTTTTAATGTGGACAAAACAAGCATATACTCTGGGTTCTTTTTAAATTTTTTTCTATCTATCTATCTATTTCTATTTTCTTAAAATATTTCATTTTTTCTATTTTTAGTAAAGACAGGGTCTCGCTCTTGCTCAGGCTGGTCTTTTTTTTTTTTGGCAGTTTTTGGCCACGTCCGGCATATGGGGCCCACCTCAGCCTCCCAGAGGGCTAGGATCACAGGCGTGAGCCCATACGCCCGGCCATCATATGCTTTGTTGATCAAAAATTTTCTAGCCCCTTCCATGAAAGGCCACTGGAAAGGGAATTTGGTGTCACATTCCTCAAAGCAGAGGATGACCAGTGTGGTAAAAAAGGCCTGGGCCCACTGGCCGCTGCTGGGCTGACCATTATTGGCATTAAGCACCAAGCCACAAATCTGCACTGTCCGCCCTTAGCTTAGCCCTGGCTTCTGTGTCACAGGACACCAGACCGTCCCCTGCCTCTAACATGAGCTCTGGTACTACAGGACATGAATGGGGTTTGATTGGATCTCGTCCAGACCTTCTTCACTGAGCATCAGGATGGGCATGGGGGTATAGGACCCCTCAAAAGTATAAAAATGCATATTGTTGCTCATTCTTCTTGGGACAACATTCATACTTTCTACAGATCTTTTTTTTTTTGCAGTTTTGGCCAGGGCTGGGTTTGAACTCGCCACCTCCGGCATATGGGGCCAGCGCCCTAATCACTGAGCCACAGGTGCTGCCCTTCTCCCCATCCTTGATGAGCAACAGACTGACTTACTGTAAGCCCCTTAGTTGCCACCTCCTTCAAGAAGCCTTCTAAGTTTCCCTTAATTTACAGTGATCTCGGCCAAGGGCCGTGGCTCATGCCTGTAATCCTAACACTCTGGGAGGTCAAGGCGGGTGGATTGCTTGAGGTCAGGAGTTGGAGACCAGCCTGAGCAAGAGTGAGACTCTGTCTCTACTTAAAATAGAAAAACTAGCCAGGTGTTGTGACGGGCGCCTGTATTCCGAGCTACCTGGGAGGCTGAGGCAGGAGGATCGCTTGAACCCCAGAGCTTGAGGTTGCTGTGAGCTGTGACACCATGGCACTCTACCCAGGGCAACAGAGTGAGACTCTGTCTCAAAAAAAAAAAAAAGTTTACAGTGATCTTTCTCCCCTGTCCTGTTAAAGCACCCAGGTCACTCGGGAAAATCCAGCTTAGTGGCCCCGGAGTGGGCTGGAGGCTCACTCGGTCCTCAGCAGCGGGGTCCTGGCACTGTCAAGCACCTCGCTGGCTGTCAGATGAGAAAGAAATTCAACTGTGCCATTCTCCTGCCTGTCATTCACTTAACTCTTTAAAATAAACCTCGCTTACCGTGACTACTTTAATCCTTTGGCAAGGATCCCGCTCATTGTATGCAAATACTGCCACTCAGTGAGCTAAGGCGTGTTTGTGTGAATGCGGATTTAAAGACATCCCTGCCTGCATCCGGGTGACTCACTGACTGCTTATCAAACTTCTCTCCAGAACCCTCTATGTACAGGCTCCATTACTGAACAGCTTGTCTCCTGACCTTTCCATAACCCCAGATGAGGTAGGCCAGGCCAGGCTGAGATTATCTGTCCCAGAGGGGAAAGCTCTAGTTTGAAGGCAGGAATCCCGGCTATGAAATTTGCCTGCAGCTGCGCCCTGCCGGGCACCTTACTTCACCTGCACCTCAGAAATGGGCAGATCATACCTGCAGGAGACAGAATAAGTGTGAAAAAGGACTGTACTGTCACCCAGAGTACTCAGTCATGTATGTGACCAGTCACCTACATGGCCACAACCACGTACAGTGCCACGTATATATAGTAACACGGTCGTGCAGAGAAACATGTCACACACTGCCATGGTGATGCATATTGCCACAGTCGTGTACAAGGGATCTTCAAAAATTTCATGGAAAAATGAAGATTATGAAAAAACTATGCATGGGTACCAAAATTTTTTGCAACAAAATGAACTTATACGAACGTATCTGAAGGACAGGATCTAGCTTGAGGCACAGAAGGCATAAGATATCTGTTTGAAAGGAGCCCTTATCAGAGCAATGTGAATTCTGCTAAAATTAGAACAAGAACAAACATAAAATTTATGGAGAAGCTTGAGGGGAGGGGAGGATGAAGGAGGAAATTACGGATGGGGACAATGCCCCAAGGAAATCAGCAGTTTACATGTGGATAACTTGTTTTAGGAAGGTATGAGATAGGCGGTGCCTATGGCTCAGTGGGTAGGGCGCAGGCCCCATACACTGAAGGTGGCAGGTTCGAACCTGGCCCCGGCCAAACTATAACAAAAAAATAGCTGGGCGTCATGGCGGGCACTGTAGTCCCAGCTACTTGGGAGGCTGAGGCAAGAGAATTGCCTACGCCCAGGAGTTGGAGGTTGCTGTGAGCTGTGATGCCACTGCACTCTACCGAAGGCAACAAAGTGAGACTCTGTCTCTTTAAAAAAAAAAAAAGGTATGAGATGATACTGAAGATGAAGTCAGTAGCAGCAGACCCTGCACATCAATTTGTGGGGGGAAATCAATCTCGTTTGTGCCCTAATTGAAGAGGATTGAGATTAACAGCAAAACAACAGCCAACACCATAGACATGGTTCAGCTAACACAATCTAACTGAAATATTAAAGCTGTGCAAACTTATGGGCACCCAAACTTGTGCCCAGATCAGCGGCAGACAGGAGCGGAGCTTTCATTGGAAATTTCAATGAAATGAACTTTAATTTGAAATTTCAATGAACAAGTAGGATCAAGGTCCTAAAACATTTCCTTGAAGAATTGTAACAGAGCTGAAGCATGGTTTTACCAGGACGGTCCCGAAGACAAGCACAATCAAAGCAATGGCTACCAAGACTTGGATGTGAACAGGTTGAGAGCAAAGGTCAAGGCCACAGTTTGGGGGGATGCTCAAGGCACTTTGCTTATTCACTTCCAGGAGGGCCAAACACATCTGTATATTATGAGCATGCTTTGAAAAAGTTAGCCAAAGCTTAAGCAGAAAAATATGCAGAAAAGCTTCCTGAGAGAGACCTTTTCCACCACCACGATGTTCTTGCTCATTCCTCTCATCAATCAAGTGCAATTTTGCAAGAGTTTTGATGGGAAATCATTAGGCATCACTTTATAGTTCTGATTGTTTTTGTTTCCTAATCTCAAAAAAAAAAAAAAAAAGATTTTTTTGAGACAGAGCCTCAAGCCGTCCCCCAGGGTAGAGTGCTATGGCATCACAGCTCACAGCAACCTCCCACTCCTGGGCTCAAGTGAGTCTCCTGCCTCAGCCTCCCAAG
>NW_003852462.1:9094324-9127428 GCF_000181295.1 Otolemur garnettii
GTAGAGTGCGGTGGTATCACAGCTCACAGCAACCTCCAACTCTTGGGCTTAAGCAATTCTCTTGCCTCAGCCTCCCAAGTAGCTGGGACTACAGGTCTGCCACAATGCCTGGTTATTTTTTTGTTGCAGTTGTCATTGTTGTTTAGCTGGCCCGGGGTGGGTTCGAACCCACCAGCCCTGGTGCATGTGGCCAGCTCTGTAACCAGTGTGCTAATGGTGCCAAGCCACGGTTGTCTTTTTTTAAGTGTGGGATGATTGATGCTGGTGTTCTTTTCCTCCCGTCCTCCAGCCCTGCCTGGATCACTGTCCTCACTGATGTCACTCTGGTGATGATGACTCATAAAATCCGAGCAGTGGAAGAGACCCAGGAGGTTGTCCAGAACCTCACCTCCCAGGATGCAGGATCTTACATCACGTTTGCTGAAAGCACAGCCTGTTCATTTGCAGAAAGCTCCAAAGGGCGGGAAAGTGTTCCTGCTGCAGGACCCAGGTTTGCTTCCTGAGCCCTCTCCACAGGCCTGCTGCAGTGTTCCAGAACCATCTGGAACAGATCCCAGGCCCTTGTCATATTGGAAGACAGCTGGTACAATCTCCCTGCCTCTTAAGTAGTCAACTAAACTCTCAAACTTGCCAGAAGTCATGGCTTCTTTCTGCCATCCTGAGCCCATTCCTTGGACACCCTCCAGATGCTCAAAGACCCTCTCTAGGTGTCAACTGACTCATTCTGATCACAACACTCCACAAGTCCTACGATAAAGTAGAACAGAAAAACGCTGCCTTCGTTCCGGGCCCCAACACAGTTGATCTTATTATCAGGGGGAATGAAGCATTACTGCCATTAAAAGTCAGCTTGCTGGAGTCAACGCACCCTTCCAAAGCATCAGGGGCTTTTTCACTCTGGAGACGACCAGGAACACTCAGTCCTATAAGGAGAGAATCCTGTTTATGGGGCTCTCGAGTCATCTCCAAGGCCTAGCTTTCTGAATCAATCAGTGGGGCAGACACGGTCCCAATTCCTTGGAGCTGTGTTGACCTTGAGCTGGTCCTCACTCCTAACCTGAGTGACCTATAAAAACAGCTCAGGATGCAGCCACAAGCAGGGCTTCCCAGTAGATATCCCCCCCCCTTGATGCCCTCTAGCTGGATGACTCCCACCTACCCCCAAAGCGACACATAGGCCTGCCTGGCTGGCTGATGGCCCTCAGCCCACACGCTTCCATCTTGACTATAAAGCTACTGGAGGACCCTCAGCAACCTCTAAAACTCCACTGAGATGTGACGAGCCTGCCCTGAACTTTGGGAATCTCTCAAAGAAGACAGTGAAGCAAGTCTGGGGTGATGTTCTCAGGGGAGGCACGGGAACCCAGTGGCCTCCTAACTGGTCTCCTGCTCCCGGTCTGACACTCTCCCCCATCCCCTGGCTGTGCTCCCCAGCATAGCAGCCAGTGATCCTGCTAAGAATTAGGCTAGAGCAGCAGTTCTCAACCTGTGGGGCACGACCCACAGGAACTGTATTAAAGGGCCACGGCATTAGGAAGGTTGAGAACCACAGGGCTAGAGCATCACACTGGACAGCCCCCAGCTTCCCTCTGAGTCAGCTGGGCCCACCTGCCTGTGCTGGAAGCTGCTGGCCTCAGTTCCTCCTCTTCCCACCTTGTTCACTGCTCCAGCGGCACTGGCCACCTCTTGTCCCTCGAACGCCCCAGGCACTTTCTCTCCTCAGAGAGAAGACACTCTTCCCTGTGTCTGGAATACCACTGCCCCCTTTCCACCAAGCCTTGGCTTCCTTCCTCTTCCCTCGCTCTCAGTCCTGTCCTGGCTTCATTTGTTTCCCCCCCCTTAGCATTTTCTATGATCTGATGCACCACCTATCTGATTTGCTTATTACCTATCTGTCTCCCTCCCTAAAATGTCAGCTCTACACGGGTGAGGACTGTCATCGGCTTTGCTCCCTGCCATCTCCCAGAACACTGCCCGATACATAGTAGGTGGTCCACAAATGTGATGAATGTATAAATAAGTGAATGAATGGCTCGGCGCCTGTGGCTCAAGCGGCTAAGGCGCCAGCCACGTACACCTAAGGTGGCGGGTTCGAATCCCCAGCCCGGGCCTGCCACACAACAATGATGGCTGCAACCAAAAAAAAATGGCCAGGTGTTGTGGCGGGTGCCTGTGGTCCCAGCTACTTGGGAGGCTGAGGCAGGAGACTCGCTTGAGCCCAGGAGTTGGAGGTTGCTATGAGCTGTGATGCCATGGCACTCTACCCAGGGGGATAGCTTGAGGCTCCGTCTCAAAAAAAAAAAAAAAAAATAAGTGAATGAATGAATGAGTTCCCACCAACCATTTGATTGTGCCAAGGTCAAAATAGATTGACTTCTCACATTTCCATTTGGCTTCAACTGTTTCCTGAGCACCACAGTTCATCTGAATGATAAGTTTGAAATGTTTCCATAAGTATCTCAAAGACTGCTGTGTTTTTACACTGTGTCTCCTGAAGGCAGCAAGGAGAACCATCTCATCATACTGTAGGTGTGGCCATGCTTTTGTCCCACGATAAGGGAGAAAATGTTGGGTCTGGAACCTTTCCTGTGCTGATACTTAAAATGATGTAGGATTGTGATGGTGGTGGCAGGTGGGGACAAGACTTTCCAGGATGAATTACAGTGCTTGTGACAAGCAGATACATTTCCTGGGTAGAAGTGACGCCTTCTCACAAACACAGCTGAGATCATGTTCTCAAAGTACATAGCTTCCAAAAATACCAAGATAGAAACGAACCAGAGAAAGTAATCACGACGATAAAGAGATCAGAAGGGCCCTGAGCAGTCATAAACAAATGCGCTAGGCCTGGAGAGATAAAAACTCAGTAGAGTTTGAAGTCTAAACAAGAGTTAGCAGAGGGGCTAAGCGGACTGGAAATGGATTTGCTGCTTCGGGGTCACAATTACTACATGGAGGGAGCATTCTCTAAAGTCCAGATAGCCAATTTGGTGATTTGAGGGTAAAAAACAGACAATTTTGCTTGACATGCTGGTTAAGGAACTTGGGCCCCTTAGTCCCTTGATAGCTACAGCTTGAAAACATCAACATCTTCTGTGAGATTTGAAATAAATCCACTGAGGCTGCTGAGGGAGTTAGGATGGGTGCAGGGCCTCCCGTGGAGTCAGGCAGCACATTGCCAACTCTGATTTGCTTCTTTTTCATGTGGTGGCATCTGGTGACTGGCAAAAACGGTTGAGATAATCAGTGGCAGCGATGAGGACAAATGCTTTTTTCCCCCCCTGAAAGTCTCCTCCTCGTAACTCAGGGTGTTTAGACATCCATTGCTTTCCTGGGGTGATGGAACCATAATATGAGAATTTTTGAGCACGCCAGGATCTTAGGGAATCACGGTGTCCCTTCTCATTTTATAGATGTGTTCTTAGCTGCCACCCAGAAAAAAGCAGTGCCTTTTCCAGGACCAAGAACCCAGTCTCTGTCTGGCCTCTGCCCAGGAGAGCGAGAAAGCAGGGGGTGTGGTCCTAGAGGCAGACACACCTTTGTTCTCCAAGGGAAGGGGCTGGAGGAGAGAGAGGGAGCTGTTTGTTTATTCAGAAGACGGCTCACCTTGCAAGGTGCATTGTTTTGAAACTCAAGGACCGGATGCCCCTAGCTGAAAGACTTCTCCTGGATGCCACCAGCAGGACAGGTGGCTGCTCTCCTGCTTCCAGGCTGCAACCAGGGTGTGGACAGAGGGTCTGGGCAACTGTGGTCTCCCATGGCAGTTTTTTATGCAGCAATTTAGGCCTGATGACTCTGGGTTCCATAAGATGACCTATCTGGACCCTCTCCTCTCTTTCTCCTTTTTCCACTCTCACCAGAACTGACCCAACTCAGAGGCCAAGATGGGAACTCCCCGCTGGCCTCCCCTTCCCATCATTCAACATTTTTTTGTGTCTCTCTTCCCTTCCCTCTGCAATTCCAGCCAGGTTTAGTCTTTGATCCGGTGGCTCCTGGATTGCCCTTTCCACATCTCTCCTGGCTGGAATTCTTGACCTTCTGAGAGGCTCATGCAAATGCTGCTTCCTTCATGAAGCTTTCCAAGAGCCCTTGTTATGACTGAACTGCTCTGCTGTGTAATGCCACCCCCACCCCCCATTCATGTCTACCTGGAACTTCAGAATCTGACCTTATTTGGAAATTGGAGGTGCCCCCAGCCCTCTCCAGCTCTCTCTGATGTTCTTGGACCACCCCAAAGCCCACCATTCACACCTGTCCCCAACCCACTTAGCCATCTCCCATAGTAAATTCTCCATCCACATAGAACTTGGCCCTTTGTCCCCAAGCCCAGCTGGACCCCAAAACAATCTTTGCTGAAGGTTGGGGGGGTGTCCCAAAGTCCACTCACTGGCCCCAGGTAGACTCAGGTAAGAAGCCATGATTCCAAACTCCCCACCATGTGGGCACACAGAAGACTCAATAAAAGTAGCTCCCGTAATTGGACAGATAATGATGAGTGACAGGGACTACTTCTGGTCACCCTGGTTTGGTCTGATGACTCGACCTAGTGTGATGGACACTGAAGTCTCACAGATCTCCAGGGATCCTGTGTTCAGTGACCCTGACACCAAAGGAAATTCCAAAGATCCAATCTTTGGAGATGTGACTAGTTAAGGATCTGGAGATGCAATCACCTCAAATTCAGTGTGTGCCCTAAATCTAATGACTAGTGTCCTTAAGAGAAAAGGACAGGACAAGGTGGGGGGGGGAGGCAAAGAGAGGGCTATCTGAAGACAGAGGTAGAGATTGGGGTGAGGCTGCCAGATGCCAGAACACCAGGAGCCACCAGGAGCTGGAAGACACAAGGAAGCTTCCTCCTCTTGAGTCTTTGGAAGGAGCTGGCCCTGCCACCACCTTGATTTCAGTCTTCCAGCCTCCAGAGCACTGAGGAGAGACATTTCTATTGTAGTAAGCCACCCAGTTTATCGTAATTTGTTGCAGCAACCACAAGGAAGCTAATAGGCATGTGATTTGTGTAAGCACCTGGCCCTGTCTCTGGACCTTCATTCATCTTTGCTATATTCTCCCATGGGCTTAGAGCTATGCCAACACATAACAGACACTACAGGTGAATTTGCTGGACTAGGTCTCTCAGAGATGCCTGACAAGGAAATGAATGATGGGCCTGGGCCCACCCCAGTGCTAGAGATTAGAAAGGATACGGACTGGCTGGCTGGACGTGATAGGAAACAGGATTCACAAACCTACTCACGGGGCTAGTTCTTGGTTACTTGCTTTAGAAACAGGGTTCTGTACCCATATACTCTAAACTCAGTAATAGCAAGACAGATTGAACTCTGAGCCAGGTCACATCCTACTTCCCTGAAATGGTCCTTGAGGCCTCTTGAGGAGGGAAGAAGGCCCATGTCCGCTGGCCCTGCCTCCCCTGGCCTGCAGTCATGGCTCGGGCTTCTAGTCCAGTCACGTGCCCAATACTGAATCAAAGACTGGAATAGCCACTGCAATGCCAAACAAGCAGTCTGCCTCTCCCAGGCGCTCCTGCCACAACCATGTCAAACTCAAAGGCTTTGCAGACTGAGCTCCCTACCGGTCAAGTTCGTTTCCTGGGGGGTAAGAGGAATGGCCCTGAGCTTTGTGAATGTCTTCATGGGAGGAATTTCAGGAGAGAATGGGAAATTTAAAAAGGAATGTAGTGGGGAAAAACTTAGCAGGAGCCTTGCCCCTGGAGACCTGCCATGACAGAGAGTGTCCCCATTAACCTCAGTACCCTGTGGGTAAGGTGAGGTGTCTCCTGACTAAGAAATTCCAAACTCCTGATCTTTATGTCCCTTTAAGAAAAATCTTTATTCGATCCACCTTTGCAGCCTAAACTCACTGCCACCCACAAACACTGCCAAATCTTACTTAACTCAAGGTCATTACATGAAACAACTGGGTTGTCAACTCCCCCCTTCCGCAAATAAAAACCTATCTCCTAGACATGTCAGCTGTTTGTAGAGAGACTCTGGGGCTCTTTTCTCCCTTCTTTTGGGAATCCTTGTCCCCCACCCCCTGGATCCAATCCCACCAGAACCCAGGTTAGGAAGGCACTCAAAAGCAGTCTCTGCTTCCAGCAAAAGGAGAGAGGAGTCATCTGTGGTTCTACACTGCCGCCTGTCACTGCAGGCTGGAGGTGCCCCCAGCCCTCTCCAGTTCTCTCTGATGCTCCTAGGCCACCACTAAGGCCACCATTCACGCCTGTC
This sequence comes from Otolemur garnettii, assembly GCF_000181295.1. Taxonomy (NCBI): domain Eukaryota; kingdom Metazoa; phylum Chordata; class Mammalia; order Primates; family Galagidae; genus Otolemur; species Otolemur garnettii. The sequence goes on from NW_003852462.1 coordinate 9,100,567, forward strand.
CCCAACCCACTTAGCCATCTCCCATAAATTCTCCAACCAAATAGCACTTGGCCCTTTGTCCCAAGCCCAACCAGGCCCCAAAACACTCTTTGCTGAAGGTTGGGGGGGAGGGTATCCCAAAGTCCACTCACTGGCCCCAGGTAGACTCAGGTAAGAAGCCATGATTCCAAATTCCCCACCGTGTCAGCACGCAGAAGTCTCAATAAAAGTAGCTCCCGTAATTGGACAGATAATGATGAGTGACAGGGAGTACTTCTGGTCATCCTGGTTTGGTCTGATGACTCGACCTAGCATGATTGGCCCTGAAGTCTCACAGATCCCCAGGGATCCTGTTTTCAGTGACCCTGACAGCCATTGAAGACATTTCTAATTGGCAGTGGGGTTATCCCCTGGAAGAGGATGTCCACTGCAACTTAGGTGGGGCTGTGATTCCCAGTGCATGAACTTGAAGGTTCCACTCGGCCACTATCAGACTCCCCCCCCCCCCATGCCATGTACTTCTTCCCATTTAGGGTTGTTTATAGTCAGTCAAGTTTTTCCAGATTGACTAAGAGTTCCTCATCTGCCTACTGCTGTCAGCTACAGGAACAGTGCAAGAGACCCAGGACCTGGGCCAGCTGGAAGACACAGAAGAAAGTCTCCGTGGGATGCAGACGGCCAAGGAATAACAATTACACACAATTGTCCCAAACCCACATTCTCTCCCCAACGACACCCACATCTGCCCTCCCGATGCCCCTCTGCAAAGGGCGTTGGGAGCAATCACCTCCAGAAAATGAAACTGCTGAGAAGGAGTTCTTAGTTCCCCTTCTTCAGTGTGTCCAAGGGTTAAAAACACTTCCGAACGCCCCTTCCACTGCAAGGTCAAGCAGCTGTCCAAACCACCCAAGGAGAAGAGGGAGTCCTGGACAGCTGGACCCCCACCAGTTTGGCCACAACAGCCTCCTGCCAGTCCGGCTAGGGAAGAGTTAATCGGATCAGCTTTGGCTGATAGTTCAGGCTCCAAAGTTCAGTCCCCGTCAGAGCCACCCCTGAGGAATTGTAAATCTCAGGGCAGTATTTAACAAAACAAAAGCAACCTGGAATTACATGCAGGTTTGGTTTTCTACAGTACATATTTACTTAATCCCCAAGGTATGTGGCTCCATGTCAGATCAGCTGGCTTTGCGGGCCCTTTCACCCCCCTGGTTCACAACAGTTTAAGTTTCAAACTAATTCCCTATTTTCCCTCTTCCTTTTCACTGGGCTGACTGGAGACAGCCCCGGCCTGCCTCCCTCTCTCCCTGGGCTCTGGTCACTGGGTGAGTCAGCCTGGCCTGAGTTGGGAGTTGGGTGACAGCCGGCTCACCACCCGCCCCCCGCCCCCCCCAGCGCTAGGTCTCAGAAATCTGGAGCAAGGGGTGCTGGGACCACCGAAAAGTTGAGGCTGGGAGGACCCTGCCACGGCACCACCTCCCAACTTAAAGGGGAGGAATCCCCTCCAGGGCTGTATGGGGGGAGGAGACAGGGTTGAAGGTGAGAACAAGGGCTCTTTATCTGTTGCTGGTTATCCCGTCCTCCCCTTTACTGATTTCCAAACACCTGGGCCTCCTAGTGCCTGTCCGGTTAGGCTATCCATCCGAGACTGCTCCCCTCCCTCTGCAAACCCAAACTGAGTACCCCCTCTCGACGTGTGTTCAGAGCCGCAGCCGCCCAGGTTGGGGCTGGGAAGCGGGTTGCCAAGGAAAACACGAAGCGCCAGCTAGCAGGCGGCTCCCAGCCCTAGCAAGGAGCGCGCACACCCTGCCCTCCAGGGTGGCGGCAAAAAGGGGAAGGCGACGGCGGGGCGGGAGATGAGGGGGGAACAACACCGTCCTTTGGGTGGTAGGAATGTGGGAAATGGGTGAGCCTCCTAAGTTTCGGGGTGGGGGCAGACAGCCCGCCAGCCACCTATCCCCAAAGGAGCGGATCAGCTCTAGACCTGCCAAAGGGGACAGTCGGGTGCCCGGGAAATTTACAAGGTGAAACCAACTAGCTCAGCACTCCCGGGTGGCGCAGGGAAGCCGGGCAACTGGCGACTTTCGGCTCCCGGGCGCGCGATCCTGCAGCGGCAGCAGGTGGGCGCACCCCCGCCCCCGTGGCCCCCTCTCCGGGAGTCGCGGTGCCCGGGTACCTTTCTGGCGCCGCGCTCTGCGAACTCGCGAGCGAGCTGACGGCCGATTCCTCTCCCGCCGCCAGTGATGAGGACGTTCTCCCGCGACAGGTCCCGCAGCTTGGCGGGCAGCACCAGTCCGACGGCTGCTTTCGCCACCAGATAGATCATCTGCAGAGGGAACACCACCAAGGCGCCCAGCCATTTCCACACCATCCTCCGGGCCGCGGAGCCGGGCAGGGGGCGGAAAACTCCCCAGACCGAACAAAACAGGAATTAAAAAAGAAAACACCCCAAACAATAATAAATAAACCGAATAAGAAGGAGGAGAGAGGCGTCCCACCTGGCCACTCTTGAAATCACCTCTTCCCAAATGCAAAGCACAGGGTGAGAGAAAAAAAAAAAAAAAATCAATCCTCCCCGGGAGGAGAAAAGCGTCTCAGAAGGTTGGGACGGTACGGGAGGTGGAGGCGAAGCCGGAGGTGGAAAGTTCTAACAAGAAGTTTCTTGCCCCAGCAGCCGTTTCGGCTGGGGAATTCTCAGGTGATGTTTACAGACTGACAGAGGAGTTTAGGCAGGGGAAGAAAAAAAAAGGCACCAACCGCACGCGCGCACCCTGCTACAGTCCCGCGGTTTCAAAGTGCAAGATTAAAAAAAAAAAAAAAAGCTGTTTCCAAATTGTAGCGCGCCCCCACCCCTTCTCCAGGAGAAAAAAAAAAGTGGGGGGAGTGCTTGGAGCTCCCAATTTCAGCCCGCGAAAGTCTCCCGACTCATTGCTATTCTTGGGCTCAGGAAATTGCTTAAACGCGATCTGATTGCCAGCAACGTGCAGCAGAAGTGGGGGGTCCGGGTGTCAGTTTCTTTACGTGCAGGGCTCGCCCTCGCGCGCGCTCGTTCTCCCCGGCTCCCTCCCTCCCTCTCTCTCCCAGCACACGCTGGGAGTTGCCTCTCGATCCGGCTCCCTCTCTCTCCCTTTTTCGCATTTATTGCCTTCTTTTTGTCCTTTCCAACTTCGAGAGGGCCTGGGTGCGGAGCGCGCGTGGATCGGACGCCCCGGTCTGCGCGGCCTTATTCATTCACTCCCGGGGCAGCCGCGGCGTTGAGCTAGAGGGCGGCCCTTTTTCCCCCATTTTTTTTTAATACCCCATTAAGTCTGATTGACAGTTAAAGTTGTTGGGAGGCTTCACTACGGTTCCTCTGAGTGGCTGCTGCGGCCTCCCCTCCCCCTGCGCCGTCGCGGGGCGCGCGCACAGGCGCGCACACGGGCTCGCTGCGACTTGCGCTCTCCCGGGACTGGCTCCCCTCTCCGCAAGCCTGGACTTGCCGCCGGTGTCCCTGAGGGCTCGCAGCTGTAATTCGAACACGCTGGAACCGACTCCAGCGTGCCGGCTACCTCCCCGAGACCTTTCTCCTTGCCAGGCCGCCCGCGGGCCGGGTGGCCACCCCTGCGTGCCAGGCTGCCCCGAGGGAGCTCGCGCAGGCCTTGACCCAACCAAGTCCCCCAGGGTTTTATTTTGGTCATTTGGTCATCCCTGCATTCAGGTAGGTAGGACCAGGAAGCCACGTCCCACCTTTGCCGGGACGTCTTAAGTCTTCTCTTGGCGTGTGCTAAGTCTGACTCAAATCCCCCACATTGCGGGGGGGAACCGCTGCTGGGGAGCAAGGTTTTGCTTTGAGGGGAGAGGGTGGGCCGGGTAAAGGAACCTCTGCCCCAGGTGCCAATAAAATCCCCATAAGATTAGCTGGGAGCCTATTTATTGCTCATCTGGGCTAGAATTACCTTGACTGACAGCAACTTCCTTAATAACAAAAGCCTGTGAGGAAAACGTCCCATACCTGTACCCTGTGCCACGGAGGCAGCATGCTCTCTCTCTGGGTCTCCCTGACCTGCCCTGGTGGGGCACCCACCTTGTAACTTCCCGCCCTCCGCAGCAGGAATGTCTCCCCTCCTGGAGGGTGGGACCCAGCTATTTAGAGTTGTCTGTTGCAGGAAGTCTGGGAGGTGAGTCACTAAAAAGCAGCCCCAGTTCAAAGTGCTGGTGAGACTTGCCTCTGTCCGCCCCTGAACATCCCCAGGCCGGAGAATGGAGAGGGAGCTGGGAAGCTGCTCTGTAATCTGGGACAGCCTTTTCCAGCAGGCAACTTGTTCAGATGGGGATTCCAGGGCCTCACCCCCAGAAATTCTGATTCAGCAACCCTGGGTGCACTGGGATCAGTATTTCTAATGCTCTGTCTGGGTGAGAAAGTCACTTAGAGCAATGCTAATTTGGTAAGGTGTGACTGGGGATCACCTCTTCACCTGCAAAGACCTTCTCTAGTTCTGGAGCAAAGTTCCCCAGGAGAGGATCTTTCTTCCAGGAAGAAAAAGGCAGGAAAGGGTTGGGAAGAGAAACGACCTTAGACCAGAGCCTGCCTGCTGACATTTCATCCTCTCGCTGACCTTGCAGAGGGGGTATTATATCCCATTTTCCAGGTTACCCAGCCAGGAAGTGCAGGAGGGAGGATTCCAAATCCAGACTTCTTCCCGCCCCACCCCACTCTGGCAAGAGGAGAGGAGGTTTCTGGGCCAAGGACTGAAGACCAGAGACTCCCCAAACCCTCTTCCCACCCACCGGCCACCTAAAATATAGCTGGAGAGCAGACGGTGGCCCAGGGCGATGTGATTCCCAGGGCGGAACTCCCAGGGCGACCCCCCTCTTCCCATCTTTGATGGCTGTGAAGATGGGAAAGAAACCCCAGCCTGGGGACAGGAGGCCCTTCCCACCCAGCAGTGTCTGGTGTTGGTGCCAGGCCTGTGAAGAAAACTGGAAAAGTCTGAGGACAGAGCCACGGTGCAAATGCAGCCTGTGCTCATTTATTTATTATCCTCGGAGCCGCCTAGCGGCCCCGGAGGGACACTGCACCTGCAGACTGCCCGGCCTCCAGCCTCACATGTTCCTGCTTTTCTTCCAGGCCTTTCTCTCCACATAAGGTTCACACCCTGAGTCTAAAAGGGCTTGGAAAGACACCTCCCACTCTTTTATGGCTGGGGAAGCAAAGATATCGTGCAACTCATATACAGAGACTCACATTCGCCAACCAGCTCTCTCACCCTGGTCAGATGCCAGAGCAGTGGGGTGACCACGAGGTCCCACCTCCCACTCTGGTGGGTGTGTGTTTGGGATGTTGGACTGAAGGTGTGTGGGAAGGAGATTGGGAACCCAAACGGACCTCTAGTGCACTTACGTCCAGCCCTTCACATGAGTTCCCATTTCATTGCCCTAATGGCCGAGGAGCTGAGCATCACTGTCTGCTCATTTTATTCAGGAGGACACAGGCCACATGCTCTTCAGTAGGTGAGGGCTGAGGTCAGAGGAAAAAAAAGAACAAGTCAGGCAATCTCCAAAGGGGTTGGCAGAGCGAGAAGCTGGCCTGAGGAGTACTGGGGCCTTTGTCTACCTGGTCCACCTTCAGGATGTGGGTTTCGTGGGCTTGGCATCCTGGAGAGCCATGGGTTTCACCCAGCCAGCATCAACTGTGCAGAGGGAACTGTTCCCTCCTCTTTTGCCCTCCCCCCAGATCCCTGGAAGAAGGGGGTCAGCAGGCACGGTGCCTTGGGCTGGGGGGCACGGGTCAGCAGGCCAGCCCCGAGGGCCCTGTGGCCTGGCTTCAGTGGGAGCATCACGGGACACATCCTCCCTGCCTTCCCTCCCTCCCCCATCCTTCATGCTCTGTTCTTGGTACCCCCTCCTGGAATTTAACTCCAGGGCAAAGTTTGAAATTTCACATGCCAGGCCTGCCCCTGAAAAGGAGAAAGGAGTCTTTATGGGCTTGAGGGAAGAAAGGAACTGCAGCCTGAAGAACTGACATTTGCTGTGGCTCAGATGCCTTCCTGTCCCGAGCATTGGTCTCCTGCTCACAGCGTGGTCCCCACACCATCAAATCAGGGGTAAGATGTGCAAACTCCCAGGCACCACCCAGCTCTCCTGGATGGGACTCTGCACTTTACTGAACGAGATCCCAGGTGCCCCTTTGCTCACTGGGATTAGAGAAGTGAGGTCAGTACTGCAGGCCTGCTCTGGTGGCTGGGTCCAGGACAGCATCTGGGAACCCAGGTGGATGTGGGGAGAACAGTGAGCAGGCCAAGTGGGTGCTCAGGCCAGGGATGGAATGTAGGGATGCTACTAGTTAATGAGGAGTGGACAGTAGCACCTGGAGGCCCTGCTGTCAGGAGCACCAAGCTCAGGGACCTCTCAAGGGCCCCCTTCCCTCCCAAGGAACTACAGTCAGGGTCAAATCGAGCAGGTCAGGGCCCACCGCCTGCTGCCCCCACTCTTCTGGCAGCTCTGGTGCAGCATCTTAATACCAACAACTTGATGTGATCAACATACGCGCACATGCACACACACACACACACACAGACACACGTGAACACACGTACATGGCTTTATTTGACAATCGGCTATTTTGCCCTGAGTAGTACAAGTCAGCAGTGTTGAATCGAGGGGGTTGGGTTTAGAAAACCTCCTGGTCTAGTGGAAAAAAGTGTTTCATGAAGTTTAAGATCAGCTGCCCTGGAGGGTCTTTGTGGAGACAGACTCCTGCTGGGTGGCTTGCCCAGCCAGAGGAAACAGAGGAGAAAACAGATGGGTGGAAAAACCCTTTGCTTGGGCACCAAGGTATCCAGGAGAGCAAGTCTGCGGAGGTTTCAATCCTTCACATGTCAACCCCACCCCCCCATACAGAACATTTGCCAAGAGAGTCACTGTTCTCCTTGGCGAGGCCTGGCCAATAGGACTGGACACATAAAAGCCAGTCCAATGGCCCTTTTCAGTGCGCCCAATGCTCTCTCCCTCCCCCACAGGTGAGTATTTTCCATGGAATGACGTCTCCCAGTCCTCTCCCAGGCACCAGCTTGGGTTTTCTTTTCCATTATTGTTTTGGAATCGCAGGCTGCGGCAGCAGGGAGGTGGGTTCTGTTGGCTCTGTGTGAGCAGATGCTGGACAGGCTGTGTTTATTCTGGCTGCCAGGGTCGGGTGAAAGCGCAGGCCGGAGCCAAGGCTGGGAACGTGGCAGGAACATGGGGTGGAGGGTGCGGAGCAAGGGAACAGGCCCCAGGGTGTAACGTGTCACTCGAGAAAGCTTGGGCCCAGGCCAGAGGGCACCCAGTGGTCCTCACCTGCCTTCTGCCTCTGGGTTGGTGAAATGACTCTACCCTGGTTATAGAGTATTAGCTTGAGCTTGGCGAAGCTGGGTTGGAATCCAGGCTTTGAGGCTTCTTCACTTGGGGGGGTTATTTGCCTCTGAGCCTCAGTTTTCTCATCCCTAACATGGGAATTTTGCTAACACTGAGGTGACTGATATCTCTGAAGGGCCTGGTGCGGGGTCTGGCCGGGAGAAGATGCCCGCTGGGTGTTTGTCTCCTTTCCCCAGCGTCCAGCCCTCAAGGAACGTGCTTTCTGGGATAGGGTTGGGGATCAGGGGAGTCTGGGTGGCAGGGGGCAGAGCTGGAGCCTTAGGAATACCAGATGCTTGTGCTAAACCAGGAGTCAGAAACCTTTTCTCTAAAGGGCTGCGTGGTCTCTGTCGAAACAACTTACCTTTGCTGTTCCAGCCAGGCACCAGCAAACAATACCCTCACAAACGAGCATGGTTGTGTTCCAATAAAATTTTACAGAGACTGATGCTCAGAGTGTATAATGCCATTCTCATTTGGATTGTTTTCCCACCACTTAAAAATGTAAAAACCACTCTTAGATTCGCAGACTCTATAAAAAAAGGCAGCAGCCAGCTTGGGCCAGTGCGCTGGAGTTTGCCCATGTCTCCCCTTCACCACCATCGAGCTAGCAAACAAACTCCCATCTCTCAAGTCCTAAAAGAATCAGGGAGGCGGTCTCGGAAAAGCAGAGTCTGCCTTCCTGTGCTCTTTCTGGAACTACGTTCCCAAAGACTAACCCTAATATCCACTGTGTGGGGGAAAGGGATCACTTAGTGGGTTTCACCAAGAGGTTTAGAAAAAAAGTCCTGCTGGATTTAAGTCGTACCAACCAGCTGACATTTACAGAGGGCTTACCACCTGGTGGGTACTTTCCCTTAAAGGTGATATCTTAGATAAGGACAGAGACACCCCCCCCACCCCACCCCCAGCCTCACTCCGCTCCCACAGTGTTCAATAGCTCAGCCCAGGCCACTGCTTGCAGCCTGGTCTTACTGCCTATGGGCAGGAGGCCCAACCCAGGGTTTACGACATCTCTGTCATTTTTCATGAGGGCTCTAGAAGATGATAAACAAAGCCCATTCCCTGCCTTCTGGTGGGAAGACAGACGTGAGTCTCTCTGGCTTTGCACATGCGTCCTGGCACGCAGCCACGTATTTCCTTTGCTGCATGTGGCCTGCCTGTCGTGGGCAGAGAACACAGATGTGCCGCCTGCCAGCCGGGGCAGCCACTTGGTCATTGCAAAGCTATGTTTGGCCAATTATTTTAATGTCTAATTACATGGTGCCCTAGTCGGTTTATAAAAATAGTAGGAAAGAGGCAAGTGCATATGTATGAAGAGTGTGCCTCGCACTTGAGAAACTTAATCATTATTGTTATTTCACCTTGTACTGAGCGCTTACTACTAGGTTATCAGGTCCGGGGTGTTGTCACATGGATTAGCTCACTTAGCTGGTGGGTCACCGTTGCTGTCCCCACTTAACAGATGGGGAAATTGAGCCCCTGAGAGGAGGGGTAATTTGTCCAACTCATGCCGTTGCTAGGACACGGATGGGACAGTCAGATCTTCCAGATCTGGTGAATCTGCAGCCTCAGTGTTTTTTGGACTTCTGCTGGGGTGCTCAGTCGTAAAGGACAGAAAAACCCCAAAGACATGACTGCTATTGACAATACACAACACACTAAGTCGTTAACATTTCAATCTAGAAGGCAGGGTGTAATTGGGAGTTTTGTGCTTTATTTTAAGCTTCCTGAGTGTAAAAGTCCATTTCCTCATATTTATAGAAGTGAAACTCTTATACGTAGCCTAGGAGGACACAAAATTAAGTCACCAATGTGATCCCGTGTTCAGAAAGGAAACGCCTCAAGTCTACGTCTGTATTTATTTAGTTGCCATTTGGTTGGGATTTACTGTGTGTCAGGCAGTACACTAAATGCTTTAGGTTGATTTAATTTAATCGCACGTAATCAAAACAACTCCTTGGACATAGGATCCATAGCCCTGTTTTATGGGAATGGAGGTTAAGTGACTTGGTCAAGGTAGCAGACGTGCGATTAGAATTTAGATCCGTTTTACCACAAAGCTCATCTCATCTGCCTCTCTGTCTCTGCTCCCTACTCTGAAGTTTTCTGTCTCTGTCTCTCTCTCTCTTTTTTTTTTTTTTGAGACAGAGCCTCAAGCTATCCCCCTGGGTAGAGTGCTGTGGCATCACAGCTCACAGCAACCTCCAACTCCTGGGCTCAAGCGAGTCTCCTGCCTCAGCCTCCCGAGTAGCTGGGACCACAGGTGCCTGCCACAATGCCCAGCTATTTTTTTGGTTGCAATCGTCGTTATTGTGGTTTGGCGGGCCCGGGCTGGATTCGAACCCACCACCTTAGGTGTATGTGGCTGGCGCCTTAGCCACTCGAGCCACAGGCGCTGAGCCATCTCTTTCTCTCTCTACGTGAGCACTGTCCACTTACACACAGAAAAAAGACAGGAAGGAAACCCGGAATGTGAACAGTCCCTGTCGGTGGATGAGATCAGTACCCATGATTTTCACGTTTTTTAAATGCCTTTTTACATATTCCCGATGAGTTTTGGGGAAGCAAAATCCACTACATGATTTTGTTCATCAAGGTAAGCTTGTTTCAGAGTCAGCAGGATATGGGCCTCCTGGTATGAGGCCACAGAGCCCCTGACCACAGGCCTCTAAAAATCTCTGCTAAAAAATTAGCCAGAGAGGGGAGCCAGGACCTTTGCTTCTTGGAACTGCCTAATCCATCCTATAATACCTTGCTTTGTAGGAAAGTTCTGCGCATAAATCCCATAAAATCCCATAATGTGGAGCCGACACTGAGCCTACCCAGAACAAAATCTGCTAATGATCACTGCTTGCCAAGAGCCTGCAGAAAACGATCAGACATGTTGCAACCCCCATGCCTGCCTCCTGCCTAAGCCCTCTCTAATAAGGACTCTTTTCATGAGTTTATAAAAACACTTTGTTCAGATCATCTTGGGTCTTTATTTCATCTTAGCTGAACACTGAACGTCTGTGGGGCTGGAAGGGGCTGGGGCCTGCTCTCAACTTTGGGGACTCAGAGAAAACAGCAGGTTTGTAGAGCCAGGAATGATTACCTGACTCCTCCCAGCCTGTTGCCTCACGGTGGGACAGGACCTTTGCTGAGGCTGTTTCTGTGATGAAGGTGACATCACCATCAAAAAGTGGGACAGAGTGAGCGTGAGGGTTGGCTGCCCCACCTGGCAATGAACCTGGAAGTGGGTGCCGCCCCCAACAAAACTTGGAATGACTTTGAGCAAGAGAGCTAAACTCTCTCTCACATCTAAAATGAAGGTTGTTTTAACTACCTTGCAGGGCTGTGCTAAGACCATGGAGGCCTCCTGATGCATGGGTGTCCCACAGTTGCCCTTCCCTTCCTCCCCTGCCCCTATCATATTGCTCCTAAATGGTGACCTACTGCCCTGTACCTTATAGTTCAGCATTTGGGGGAGGGGACAGAGTCTCACTTTGTCGCCCTTGGTAGAGTGCTTTGGCATCATAGCTCACAGCAACCTCCAACTCTTAGGCTCAAGTAATTCTCTTGCCTCAGCCTCTCAAGTAGCTGGGACTATAGGTCCCCACCACAATGCCTGGCTACTTTTAGAGACAGAGTCTCACTCTGGCTCAGGCTGGTCTTGAACCTGTGAGCTCAGGCAATCTACCCGGCTTGGCCTCCCAGAGTGTTAGGATTACAGATTTGAGCCACCTCGCCCAGCCCATAGCTCAGCATTTAGAAGTTCTTAAACTGAAGCTGGACTTGGTGGCTCATGGCTGTACTCCTAGCATTCTGGGCGAGGTGGGTGGATTGATTGAGCTCAGAAATTCCAGACCAGCCTGAGCCAGAGTGAGACCCCATCTCTAAAACTAGCTGGAGGTTGTGGTGGGCACCTGTAGTCCCAGCTACTCGGGAGCCTGAGGCAAGAGGATCTCTTGAGCCCAAGAGTTGGAGGTTGCTGTGAGCTATGATGATGCTATAACACTATCTAGAGCAATAGAGTGAGACCCTGTCTCAAAACAAACAGACAAATAAATTAAAAAGTTCTTAAACTATAAGTCTGAAAAGACAGAAAAGCTACTAAAATAGAACCAATTCCTGTATTCCCTTCCCTCTTAGGTTAATTGATATTTTTACATTTGCTTTACTTACCCATCTGTCCATCCGTCCACCCATCATCTATACACAACCTTTTTTTCTGAGAGTACATAGCAGACACAACTGCCTAATAGTCCCAAATATTCCAGTGTGCACTTCCTAAAACCTTCCTAAGACAAAAACCACAGTACTTTATCAAAATCGGGAAATGCACACTGCTACAATACTATTATGTAATTCACTGACCTTATTCGGATTTTGCCAGTTGTGTCACTAACATCCTTTATAACAAGAGCAAAACAATTTTTTTCTTTTTTCTGTTCTGGGCTCCAGTCCAGGACTACACGTGGCTCTTAGCTGTCAGGCCCCTCCTGACTCCTTCGATCTGGTCTTTTATCTTTCTTGGTCTTCTATGACCTTGACATTTTTCGAAAAGCTTTCATAGTTATGGGCTGAATGGTGTCCCCCCAAACGCATAGATTGTAACTCTAACCTCAGAACGTACTCAAGTATGTGATGCATTTGGAGGTAGGGCCCTCCTTTAAAGAAGTGATTATGTTAGAATGAGGCTGTTTGAGAGGATCCTAATCCAGTCTGGCTGGTGTCCTCATGAGAAGTGGAAATTTAGACACACAAAGAGACACGAGGGATGTGTGTGCTCAGAGGAAGGACCACGTGAGGACACAGCGAGAGGGTGGCCCTCTATGAGCCAAGCACAGAAGCCTCAGGGGAAACCAAGCCTGGTGACAGCGTGATTTAGGATTTCCAGACTCCAGAACCACGAGAAAAATCAATTGCTCTTGTTTAAGCTGTCCGGTCTGTGGCTGTTGATGATGGCGGCCTTCGCAGTGACACGCCTGGTCTGCCCCTCAACTTGGCGCTGGCTCTTTATTAGTCTGCTGTTCTTGCTACCCAATATTTTGCACCTAGATGGTTCCTCTAACTAAAATAATCAGCTGTCCCTATGTGCCAGGCTGTGCTAAGGGCTTTCATATGCACAATCCTTCCAACAATGTAATATTATTATGATTATGTCCATTTTACAGATGAGGAAAACTGAGCATGGACGGATTAAGGCAGTGGTTCTCAACCTTCCTAATGCCATGGCCCTTTCATACGGCTCCTGTGGGTCATGACCCAGAGGCAGAGAACCTCTGGCTTAAGGTCACACAGCCCAGGAGACAAAGGAGCCTGTCTCAAAACAAACAAACAAAGGTTCTGCACAAATACTACACCATTAGTGGGCCAGAGGATGGTCATTTTCAGGAAAAGTAAACTAATTTGAAAGATCACATAAATAAAAGACCACAGGGAGGCCAGCCATTGTGGTGGGCGCCTGTAGTCCCAGCTTCGTGGGAGGCTGAGCCAAGAGGATCGCTTGAGCCCAAGAGTTTGAGGTTGCTGTGAGCTATGAGGCCACAGCACTCTCCTGAGGGTGACAAAGTGAGTCTCTGCCTCAAAAAAAAAAAAAAAGGACCACAGGGAGATGAATCTGCTGCCATCACAGTGCTGTAAGTCAAGTGGGAACGCTGTGCAGCTTTCTTGGTGTGTTGGGACACAGACGGGCATTTCAGGGCTCAGGTCATTCAGTGCCACTTCCAAAAGCTGTTCTTAGAACTGCTCCCTCCTGCCTGCTCAAGTGGGACCTTCTCCCCATTTTTGAACCTGTTGGAATAACAATGGCTATGACTTTTACTGGGCGTTTGCTAGTAAGCTCCTTTCCATCCTCCTGGATTTACAAATACCCTGGGGTATTGGTTCCAGGACCTCCCTCTGATACCAGAATCCAAAGATGCTCAAATTCTGCTTTTAAAAAAAAATGGTGTAACTAAGTCCCCGCAAGGGGGTCCCCTGGACTCCAAGCTTCCCCATGAGTGGAACTTAATCGAGACAAATATTAAGCAAATTGCAAAGTTTCCCTGACAGCTCCAGAATTTAAAAACTATTCAATCCCGCTGGGCCACCCAACCTGTTCTTCATAGCTAACGCCCCGCTGCTAAAACTGTACAAACAATCCTCTCTCCAGGCTCAGGGACAATCGCAGAAGACTGAAGTCTCTGATAACTTTGGACATCACACCACCGTATGAGGTTAAAAACTCCCAGGACTCTCATTTAGAAGCTGACGCATTCGTGAGGATTGCTAAGCCAGTATCAAGTCGCAGAAGAACTAATTACATGGTACTGAACTGATGAAGGACTGAAATCATTTTTGAATGATATTTCTTTAAAACAGCACTGATTCTTTTTCTGCTCTGTTTCCCAAAGTCCAGAAAACGGTTTTCTCCTCTTTTGAGCTATGTGTACCTTACGGCAATGGAGTAAAATATAGTTTGGTGAACGAAATGTTTTAAAAAATGGTGTAGGACCTGAGTACATCCTCTGTGACACTTCAAATCACCTCTAGCTGTCTTATAATATTTAATGCAATTAAGTGCTTTGTAAATACTTATTACATCATGCTGTTTATAATGTAACAAGGGAAAATAGCCTGGATGTGTTCAATACAGATGCTGTTTTTTCCCCATAATTTTTTTTTTTTAAACAGAGTTTCACTTTATTGCCCTGGGTAGAGTGCCATGGCGTCATAGCTCACAGCAACTTCAAACTCCTGGGTTTAAGCTATCCTCTTGTTTCAGACACGAATAGTTGGGCCTACAAGGTATCTGCCACAATGCCTGGCTAGTTTTTCTATTTTTAGTAGAGACGGGGTGGGGGGTCTCCCTCTTGCTCAGGCTGATCTCAAACTCCTGAGTTCAAGCAATCTACCTGCTTTGGCCTCCCAGAGTGCTAGGATGACAGGCGTGAGCCACCTCACCCAGCTGCCATCATATTTTTGGTCCAAGGTTTGTTGAATCCCCAGATGCAGAGCCCACCGGTACCAAAATCCAGCTGTGTGGCTCATTTAATGCTCACAACAACTCAAATGTCAGTGGAAGATATGATCTCAATTTTCTAGATTAAGAAACTGAAGACAGAGAGGTGAAATAATCTGTCCAAATCTTGTGTCTGACTGGGAACTTTTTGAGGGGAGGGGACCAGATTGGCTTTGTGGGCACGTGACATGGGCCATCACACAAGCACCACACTTATTTTATTATTATTTTTTTTAAAGACAGAGTTTTACTTTGTCGCCCTCAGTAGAGTGCTATGGCGTCACAGCTCACAGCAACCTCCAGCTCTTGGGCTCAAGCGATTCTCTGGTATCAGCCTCCCAAGTAGCTGGGACCACAGGTGCCCGCCACAGGTGCCCTGTTATTTTTTGTTGTAGTTTGGCCAGGGCTGGGTTTGAACCCGCCACCCTCAGCATATGGGGTTGGCGCCCTACTCACTGAGCCACAGGCACCGCCCCCTACACTTGTTTTAATAATCTGCTGTTGCCATCTTTAAATTCTTAATTATTTTTGAACCAAGGGCTTGCATTTTCTTCATTTGCACCTGCAAATTATGTAGCCGGTCCTGCATCAGCCCTCTCCCCGACCTTGAACTAGTAGAGGTCTGCACCCAGTGACGAGAGCTCTCCGGGCGCCCGAAATGTTTTTTTTTTTTTTTTTCTTTTTTGAGGCAGAGCCTCAAGCTATCCCCCTGGGCAGAGTGCCATGGCATCACAGCTCACAGCAACCTCCAACTCCTGGGTTCAAGCGAGTCTCCTGCCTCAGCCGCCCAAGTAGCTGGGACCACAGGCACCCGCCACAGCGCCGGCCATTTTTTTTTTGGTTTCATCATTGTTGTTTGGCGGGCCCAGGCTGGGGATTTGAACCCGCCACCTTAGGTGTATGTGGCTGGCGCCTTAGCCGATTGAGCCACAGGCACCGAGCCGCCAGAAATGTTTAATAGCATGGTCATTTACACGTGGGTCTCCACACCAGCTTGGGGGCCACTGGAGGGCAGCACAGAGGAGATGTGCAGGGAAGGTGTGTTGAACCAATTGACTGATGAATGAATGAATGGTCTGTTGATTCACACGAGACAGACAAGGGCCAGGCACCCACAGATGGAGGCCTGGAGGCTGGCCTGGGAGCAGAGACATATGCCACGTTCTGTCTCTCTCTTGCTCCCAAATTTACTGTTTCTAGTTAACTTCTTGTTGGTGGCCCTGGAAGGTTAGGGAAAAGGGCAAGGGGAAGGTGCTGGCAGAGAAGGTCATCCCAGAAGGAAACAAAGGCTTCTGTGATGGCGGGGGTGCGTAGGGAGCAGGGAAAGCACCGGCCTGCTGCTGTTCATACAAACAGGAACCATCCTCCTCTCACCTTGCTCCGGAAGCCTGGGGCGGCGTCCTGGCTGGACTCCTGCAGACTCTCTGCCCTGGTTGACTGTCTCAGCTTCCTCTTTGGCTCCTCTCAGAAGGTTGCAAAGGTCACCCAGAAAACTCCTGAGTGAAGGGGGTGCTGGAGCGTTAACCAGTCCCACCTCATTTCTACTCACCCTTCAAGCCCCAGTCAAACACCGTCTCCTCCTGGAGCCCTCCCTGATTTCCCCAAGGCAGGTGGTTCCCACCACCCTGCGCTTCTAATGAATTCACAGTGATGGTTTTGGATTACTTTCCCAAGAATGATTTCCCAGGATGGTGGGGACACAAATAATTGATGTGGCTACATTCAATTCTGGCCAAAAGATTTGGCTAATAGGGGCGCTTGTAATCCACCCAACCCCAACACATCTACAACGCTCCTTCCCTCATCTCCTCTGTGTCACCTCCTTGGTAAGACCTTCATTCACACGACCGTTGTACCCCACCGTCTGCAAGCCCCATCTTCTTTTCTGCTTTTTCCCAGTAGCATTTTTTCATCAACGTATTAGATTTAAACTATTGTCTGTTTATTGTCCTGATGTCCTCATTAGAAGTCAGCTCCCCAGGGGCAGGAATTTGTCCCGAACAGGATATTCAATAAATATTTGTTGGGTGAATCCACTTTGATTACACAGGTGAGGAAACTAAGGCTTGGGAAAGTCAAGCCTTCAGGTCAAGGTCATGCAGCTGGTGAAGGTCATTCAGGTTCAACATGGTGTTTCCATCTGACCCAGAAATTCCATACTTAGGTATATACCTGAGAGAAGAAATCACGTGTTCCTACAGAAACTTGCACATGAATTCTGCTTTAATAGCTGCATTATTCATAATAGCCAAAAAGTGGAAACTAAACTACACTAATGAATGGAAAAGTAAAATGCAACATATCCTTACAATGCAGTATTTTATTTTATTTTATTTTTTGCAGTTTGGCTGGGGCCGGGTTTGAACCCGCCACCCTCCGTATATGGGGCTGGCGCCCTACCCACTGAGCCACAGGCACCTCCCCTTTACAATGCAGTATTATTTGGCAATAAAAAGGAATGAAATACTATACACACTGAGACCTCGATGAGCCTTGAAAACATTGTAAGTGGGAGAAGCCAGTTACACAAGACCATATATTGCTTTTTTTTTTTTTTTTTGAGACAGAGCCTCAAGCTGTCCCCCTGGGTAGAGTGCTGTGGCATCACAGCTCACAGCAACCTCCAACTCCTGGGCTCAAGTGATTCTCCTGCCTCCACCTCCCAAGTAGCTGGGACTACAGGCCCCTGCCACAATGCCTGGCTATTATTTGGTTGCAGCTGTCATTGTTGTTTGGTGGGCCCAGGCTGGATTTGAACCCGCCACTTTAGGTGTATGAGGCTGGCGCCTTAGCCACTTGAGCCACAAGCGCTAAGCCAAAAGACCATATATTGTATGATCCCATGCAGCTGAAATACCCAGAACAGGCAAAAATCCATGGACAAAAAAGGAATAGTAGTGGGAGGCTGAGGCGGGTAGATTGTCTGAGTTTAGGAGTGTGAAACCAGCCTGAAGTAGAGCCAGACCCCGTCTCTATCAAAAATAGAAAAATAAGCCAGGTGTGCTGGGTGGCACCTGTAGTCCCAGCTACTCAGGAGGCTGAGGCAGGAGGATCGTTTGCGCCCAAGAGTTTGAAGTTGCTGTGAGCTAGGACACCACGGCACTATCCCTAGGCCACAGAGGGAGACTCTATCTCAAAAAATAATAATAATAAATAAAGACCCTCCCATTATAGAGTTCCACCCCAAAAGGTATACCACCCTCCGTGACCCCCTATCCCCTCCCTCCTTCCCCCACCCCCACTGTCTCATTAATTGTCCTCATATCAGAATTGAGTACAAAGTGCTAAGATTACAGGTGTGAGCCACTGTGCTGGGCCAGTAGTGAGCTTCTCACTACACAGTTTAGGCCCTGACTAGTTTGTTTCCTCTGCGGGGCCTAAGGGGCAATAGAAGCCTCAGGCTCAAGGTATGATTTGTCAGACCTAAGACAGGGCCCCGGTGCACAGAGGTATCCAAGCTATATTGTAGGAAATGGCACTGAGGACTTCCACCCCGTGATAACATTTTTTTAACACTTGGTTAAAGGGAAGGCAAATTCCTGCAGTGGTCAGACACACAGATATGGGGCAGGCTCTCCGTGCTTACATTCCAGCTCTGGACTCACTTGCTGTGTGCCCCTTGGGCAAATTACTTCTGTGTATCTTGGTTTTCTGGGCTGTGAAATGGGTACAATATCCACTAAGCTCTTACCCCTTAGAGCATGTAAAGGTGCTAGGAAATGCTTCATGGTCCCGAAATAACCATCAAGACTCCTCACCAGGGACATTTCTTTGAATTCGGAACCCCAAGTTTCTGCTTGAGACCAACAACAACAACAAAAAGTGTTCACTGCCTGCCCCCACCCTGCCTCCAAAAGGGAGGTTCACACATACCTCTGGCTGCACATTGCTCAGGATTCTTCCAGCCAGCACTTTGGTAGGCTGGGGTAACATAGACGAACATCTTGGCCTTTGCCCCCACATGCCTGGGTTTCTCCCGAGGGGACAAACCCAGCCAGCAGGGTGTGAATCCTCCCAGGTCAGGGATAGAACTGCTGCTTCAGCCCAAATATCAAATCATGTGGCCTGTTTTCTCCAGGGCTGCCCTCCTGAATTCTTGGAATTCTCTGCTAGTGGGAGTGTCCCCAAAGGATCTGCTCCCAGGTCAGGGTCAGCTGGGCTGAATTTACAGCATGGGGAGCACTGCCCATGGCCCAGGGAGTGGGATGGGGAGGGCAGAGGGCACGGGGACAAGGATTTTTGACTTTCTGGTGAGGCCAGGGTGTTCCGCTGGGGCTTGGCTGCTCTCCATCTTCTCTAGACACCTTGGGCCCCCTGGGGATGGTGAACCCGGCAAGTTGCTGGGAAGTGCTGGCTCTCCGGCTCTTCCCGGCTGTTCTGCTCCCTCCTGCTCCCTCCGAGATCACGGACATTGCAAGATGGGTTTTTACTGTGAATAACAGGAGTGTCCTTATGTGGTGGCTGAGGCTGGGGCTGGCCACCTGGAGCACCCTGTATGGTTTTCCTTCTCTGGACTTGGTGTTTGGAATGTTGGCTCAAAACCCCACTGTGATCAGTGATGCTCACTGTGTGTCCAGGGTTTAATTCCAGAAAGGCACTGCCCGCCCTGGGAAGCTCAGCTGTGTCCAGCCAGCTCTTAGAACATCTCTGTGTGGAGGACTGGCCTCAGGAGGAGGGGGTGTCCCAGACGGTGAGCCTTCGTCTATCTGTCCACCCACTCATCTGTTTGGCCAAAGAGGAGACAGGGCAGGTACTTGGGCTCTGAGCAGACCCCTTCCCCTTCCTGGCTCTGCAAACCCGGTCAAGCGAGTTCAGCAATTTGGGGTTTGGTATCCTTGTCTGTAAAGCAGGGATAATGCCAGTACCCACCTCTGAGGGGTGTCATGGACACTGAACCAATTCATACAGGTAAGGTCCCCTCATAGCAGGGCCTGGGTGACTAAGATCCGCCCAGTGTCCGGCCTTATTTATTATTGTTGCTGTTGTGTTGTTATTGCATTGCAGAGGGAGCCTGCACAAAATAAACACACAACCTCACACACTTGGCAGGGACGCCTTCACCTCTGGTGGTGACTTCGGGAAAGATGCCATCTTGTAGAGAGTATTAGCACCCCCCACGTGCTTAGTGCACACAGGTGGGATCCAGTACATCACAAGTATTTGTTAGTGAGTTCCTGCCTTGAGCACTTAAGAGTTCAAGCCACAAGCAACCTCATCAGATGTACCAAGTAGCTCATGCCTCCTTAACTTGTCTGGCTTTGGGAAGTATCAGGACACAGCCACATACCCCCATTGCTGTCCTCGTAAATCCTTGAGGCTGAAGTCCCCCACTTGAGCCACACATCATGGAGGTCATGAGAAGAGGAGGGTCTGAGAGTGAATGCCCTAAAGCTCTGAGCTCTCCTTGTCCTCCATGTCCCCTAGAGACCCTAAGTTGGGAGGGAGGGGGGATACTGGTGATGACAGTGGGCTCAGGAGGCAACTGCTCCACTGTTTATTAGCTGTTGAATCTTGACTTGAAAAGGACATCCTCTTTTTTTTGAGCCTCAGTTTCCTTATCTGTCAAATGGGCATAATGATAAAACATACTCTATGGACTCCTGAGAGTAAATAAGATACTATCCCTAAAGTATAGCTCGATATGTGGTACAGAGTAGGTGCTCAGTAAAGGTTATCATTCTCCAGTAGGTTCAGTTCTTCCCTGTTCTCTGTGGAACCCAGAACAGCAGAGGGTTTACTCTCTGTCTGCTGGCCTTCCTGGATCTAGCTCCTTCCCTGCTCCACAATCCATGACCTGGCAGGTCTGCCCTGGGAGGGAGCCCTGCTGTGTCCTGAACACCGAGAGGGAGGTTGGTACATGGGAACTACATCAGGCACTCACGTTTCTATGACTGGACTCCACTTCCATAACTCTCCCCTGCCTCTCTCCACCTATATTATGTACTAGATGTCTCTGCTTACCAACTGGAATTTACTGACCCATTTGACTAATTATTTACATCTAACCCTACCTGATAGAGGGGCTCAGAAAGTCAAGATATAGGCTGGGCACAGTGACTCATACCTGTAATCGCAGCACTTTGGGAGAGTAAGGCAGGAGGGTTTTTTGAGGACTCGAGTTTGAGACCAGCCTGGGCAACATAGCAAGATCCCATCTCCCCCCTAAAATACAAATAAAGTTAACTTGGCATAGTGCTCTGTGCCCGGGGGCTGAGGCAGGAGGAATGCTTGAGCCAAGGTGTTTGAGGGTGCTGTGAGCTGTGATGATACTACTGCACTTCACCCTGGGCAATAGAGTGAGACTGTGTCTCAAAAATTAAAAAAAAAAGTAAAACAGGGTATATAAGCTCCATGTCTACCACTATGTGTTATATTATTTAATGAAACCAGGCATCTTTATCCCTTCTCTACAGATGTAGAAACAAAAGCACAGAGGGATTAAGCTTCATCAAGGTCTCAAATTAATCAATTAATTAATTACTTTGTTTTTTTGAGATAGGGTCTCACTATGTTGCCCAGGCTGGAGTGCAGTGGCTATTCATAGGTGCAATCCCACTCCTGATCAGCAAGGGAGTTTTGACCTGCCCCATTTCTGACCCTGGCCAGTTCACTGCTTCTTAGGCAACCTGGTGGCCTCCCACTCCCAGGAGGTCAACACCTTGATGCTAAACTTAGTGTGGACACCCAATCAGCAGAGCGCCCTACAGCCCAGAACGCCTGGACTCAAGCAATCCTCCTGTCTCAGCCTCCCGATTAGCTGGGACTACAGGTGTGCGTCATCATATCCATCAAGGTCTCAAATTCAGTCAGTGGAAGAGGTAGACACAACCCCCAGTGGTCTGTCTCCAGAGCTCCTGAGTGGTTATCTTGAGTGGCTCTATTTGCTCTTAGTAGCAGTGTGGGTTATTGTGAGGATTAAGTGAAAAAAAAAAAATATGCACAGTGCTTAGCATGGTTCTCGTCATGCTAGTGAGTGCTCAGTAGAATTTATTATTAAGCCTGGTTTAGCTCTGGAGAACTCCCATCTCTTTATCCTTGGATTAGATGCAGCTCCAACCAACCTGAAATTTGTTGGGGAGAAGGAAGCAGATCTGGGAAGTGTCCCAACAGCCTTGGCCATTTGAGTGAGTTTCCCAGCGTGTATGCTGAGACCCCGATGCCATGCACTTGGGGGAGGTCTTCAGACCTTCCCGCTCTATGGCAGGGCATTCAGTCTGGTTGTTTGAAGGCTTCATTTGGGGCAGAAGTCCCAGGGTTGAGTAGAACTAGGGAAGCTGCTCTGATCTGGTTCCTGGGAAACCTCGGGTGGGGAGGGGGAAATTCACATTTGTCCCCTTTGGATGAGGAGATAGATGTCGGTTCTCATTTGAGAGAATTTAGTGCCGTTTGGTAGGCCTTGGCAATTACGCGTCAGGAATTCCCGTAGTGCCTGTGGTTGTTATTTGTGCATTTTTTTTGACACGGGAGGTTCCATTTCTGTTCCATCAGAAAGTCCCTTGGGAATAATTTTGGTTAAATGGTCAACTTACAGCTGTGAATGTGTGTCTGAAAATAGAATGGTGTATTATTGTAACACTGGTTGGCCTGCATAGGTGCTAGGATGTGAGGAGAAGTGGCCGTTGAATGGAACCTTAAATTATTATACTGTCTTACAACCGGAATTTTGTCAAATGTCAGATCGTAGGATGAGATCCTGTATGTACAGTCCTTTCTGCAATTGCATAACAAAAAGACTTGGGGAAAAGTTAATGGCACGAAGAAAGCCTCCTCTTGTCGTTGAGGGGGGAGCCAGACCCCAGA
The DNA here is from genome assembly GCF_000181295.1 of Otolemur garnettii. Classification (NCBI taxonomy): domain Eukaryota; kingdom Metazoa; phylum Chordata; class Mammalia; order Primates; family Galagidae; genus Otolemur; species Otolemur garnettii. The sequence continues at coordinate 9,122,702 of NW_003852462.1, forward strand.
TGATAAGATTGAGCAGGAGGTAGATTAGACCTCAAACACGCTTTCATTCCAAACTTCTCCAAACCTCCTCCCCCACCGTCGGGTCCCCTGTACCTGCCACCATTGTTGGAAATTCTCAATCGGGGTCTCAGCGTACACGCTGGTTGAGGAAGGTGGAGCTGAGACCAAGTCTTCAGTCCTAGCCCCCATCTTGGGTTATGACTCAGGGATAGGAATGATCTCCCCTTCCAAGACCTGGCAGGGAACTTAATATGGCCCGAGGGTGCCCATGGCCAGAACAGGGCAATTTCCACTGCGGCCATCCTCATAGGAGGCTTGGGTACAGCTGTCAGGGTGGTATCATTCGTCTTACACACCCCATTTCCCACCTCAGATTTTTTGAACTGGAAAAACTCAAACCCAACCCATGGAGAGGACCCTCAGAGTGACAGATTGTTTATAACCATCTTCGTGACACACTGTCCCACTTGGGCAGATGGTACAGACCTTACTGAATGTATTACTTACTGTAGATAGTTACAGCCAGTGTCCTCATGGCGAGGAGTCTAACCAAACCCCAGGCCCCCAAAGCTGCCATGCCTATGGCAAACCAAATTTGGATCCTAATGTTGCCAGAGATGGTGTGAGAATAAATCATTACTGAAAGTATTCTGTCAGGCCTCCGGAGGTGTGTGCGTAGACAGGGAAGCTTAAACAGGGTCTAAAGTTGGCTCAGCACTGTAGCTCAAGAGACTAAGGCGCCAGCCACATACACCAGAGCTGGTAGGTTCGAATCCAGCCTGGGCCTGCCAAACAACAATGACAACTATAACCAAAAAATAGCCGGGTGTTGTGGCGGGCACCTGTGGTAAACAAACAAACAAAAAAACAGGGTCCAAGAGTTACAGCAGAAAGCTAATGAAGATCCCTCTGAATTTTTGGAAAACATCTATCAGTCATGTTGGAAATACACAGATGTGAATCCAGGAACTCTGAAAACATGTGTGTGGTTAATATGGCTTTTACAGGGCCTGGCATAGTGGCTCACACCTGTAATCCCAGCACTCTGAGAGGCCGAGGTGGGTGGATTGCTTGAGCTCCGGAGTTCCAGACAGTCTGAGCAAGAGTGAGGCCCCGTCTCTAAAAAAATAGCAAGGCATTGTGGTGGGCATCTGTAGTCCCAGCTACTTGGGAGGCGGACACAAGAGGATTGCCTGAGCCCAAGAGTTTGAGGTTGCTGTGAGCTATGACGCTACAGCACTCTACCAAGGGCAACATAGTGACTCTGTCTCAAAAGGAAAAAAAAAACTTCAATAATGCAGAAGCTTCAGATGTAAAGAGAAAGCTGCAGTGTGTGGCATGAGGCCCTCACAGCTGGCTGACACTGCCTTTAAGGTATGTAATGCCAGGGAAGAATGGAGACAGAGCTTGTTAGCTGTGCCAACCAAGGGTCTTTTGAGACAGTCAGAAACAAAGGGCAGGAGACCCCTCTCCAGGGTGGGGTACGGTCAGTGTGCTTTTTCGTAGGAAGAAGGACGTTGAAAAGAGAATTGTCTAAAGTTGCAAAGGGCTCCAGGTGACAAGGTAAACCCCAGGGGGAGAAAATGGTCTTTACAGTTCAGGACTCAGGTGACGTATGAGGGGATCTGAGGCTCCATGCCTCGCTAAGGGCTCCAGTCCAAATATCTCACAGGAACCCCGGGGTAAAATTGCCAGTGGAGACTTGATTAGGATTTAAAAATTAGGATTTTAAAATCAACACTGGAGTTATCTTTTTCGATTAGGATTTAAAAATTAGGATTTTAAAATCAACACTGGAAGTATCTTTTGACTTCCCTTAATGAAGACCTGGGAGCAGTGGCTGGGGGGACTGGATAGACCCAGCAATGCCCCAGGTTTCAACCTCTAGAGTGCCAGGTGGGAGAACAGAAACTGAGACACAGCTTTCCACACCTGTCTGGGTTCCATATACCTCGCCCAGGCCACAATCAGCTTACCCAAGCTCCGTGTGCAAATAACCTCCTCTCCAGTGAGGCAGCAGCTCCACCTACAGGTGCCTCTGGGAAGTGCGCTCCAGTTTCAAAGTCTGCTGAGGAAGTCAATTCTGTCTCCCTACCCCGCAGATCTATCAAAACGTCAGCAAGACTATGTGACCCCATGGGACCCCAGGATGGGCGATGATAGACACACAAATTACTGTTTTGTTAAAAGAAGGAGCCACAGGCCCTCGTAGGAAACAATGCCTCCTTAGAAAGAATCCACGTATATTGAACAGATTTCTGGAGCATGGACTAATTCTTAGCTATTGGTCTCCTTATAATTTTTTACCTGTCAAGAAGCTCCATACCAATAAGTATATATTGGTGCAGGATCCACATGGTGTTAATGATACCGTACAAGACATACACCCTCCAGTGCCAAACCCATATGCTCTGTAGACAGCAACACCAGGTGATTATGAATGATATTTGGTACTGGATTTAAATGAAGCTGTCTTTTGCATTCCTTTGGAAGAGGAAACTCAACTCCTTTTGCTTTTTTTTTTTTTGAGACAGAGTCTTGCTATGTCACCTTCGGTAGAGTGCTATGGTGTCACAGCTCACAGCGACCTCAAACTCTTGGGCTTAAGTGATTCTCTTGCCTCAGCCTCCCAAGTAGCTGGGACTACAGACGCCAGCCACAACACCTGGCTATTTTCTGTTGCAGTTGTCATGGTTGTTTAGCTGGCCTGGGCTGCGTTCAAAACTGGCCACCTTTGGTGTATGTGGCTGGGGTGGTAACCACTGTGCTACAGGCGCCAAGCCCCCTTTTGCATTTGAATCGTAGGATTCTGAAACTAGGATGACATCATAGTACAGGCCACCTTTTTCTCAGGGGCTTAAAATTCTCCTAACCTATGCAGTGAAAACTTGGCAAGAGACTTATGGAATCTGCAATTGGATCAAGGGATTCTGTTACACTATGTGGATGATTTACTTATAGCTGGCCCCGATTATAAATATCGTCTTGCAAATCCGGTGGCCATGACAAATCATCTGGCTCATGTAGCTATGAAATCTCACCCAGTAAGGCACAGATTTGAGAACAACAGATTACTTATTCGGGATTCCAAATTAGCAAAGGACCCCACAGCCTAATGTCAGACGGAAAGCAAATCATCTCAAATCTTAAGGTGCCCAGAAGTAAAAGGCAGCTAGGTGGATTCCTAGGACTGGCAGGTCCTTTCACTTTTGGATTTAAAACTGTGGCCTGAATAGCAAAACCCTTCAACAAGGCTCTTCAAGGGACAGATGTGGAGCCACTCTTCTGGGCCACAGAATGTCAAAATGCCTTTGAGAGACTGAAGCAGAGTCTTAGGACTGCCACTGCTTTGGGGTTGCCTGATTTGCAGAAAGAATTAAAACTATACATTCAAGGTGTGAGCAGGGAGTTTTAGTATAGCTGCTGGGAGACATCCCATGACCAGGGGCACACTTGTCAAAGCATCTGGATGGTACTAGGAGAGAATGTCCTCCCTGCCTCCAGGGTAGCTACTTGGTAGCTACCTGTGACTTGGTGCTGGAGCCAAAAACTTCAAGTCAGGGCAGCCTCTTGTAGAATATGGCCCCCACCAAGTTCTGATTTTATTAGAACAGAAGGAGGGTTATTGGCTGACTGCAGGAAGACTAGGAAAATACCAGGCCATCCTTTCGGATAATCTCAACGTTAAATTAAAGCCTGTGTCTACTCTCAATCATGCCACCCTGTTACCAGCTGAAGAGAATGAGCTTTGGCAGCACGGCTATTTAGAGGCCTGGGGGCTGCCTATTCTAGCATATGGATCTGTCAGGTGGGCCAATGCCAGGGCCAGAACAGGACCTTTTCACCGATGGGAGAGGTTTTATGGACAATGGACAAAGAAGGGCTGAATATACAGTGGTCGTGGGAGCAATGGCACTGCCACCCGGGGCTCCCAGAAAGCCGAGCTGCTTGCTTTAACCAGAGCTTTTCAGTTATCCAGAGAGGAAAAGTTAGCATTTATACGGACTCTAACTATGCTCTTATGGTCATGCAGGCTCACGGTGCCATCTGGAAGGAAATGGGGCTCCTGCTGGCAGGAAATAAAGGTGTTAAGTACAGCACTGAAATAAGGGCCCAAGACAGGCCATGGCTGAGCCCAAGCAGGTGGCCATCATATATTGTCCTGGTCATCTAAAAAGGGGACACTTGGAGAGGCGCTTGTGGCTCAAGGAGTGGGGCACCAGCCTCATATACCGGGGGTGGTAGGTTCAAGCCCGGCCCCAGCCAAAACTGCAAAAATAAAATAAAATAAAATAAAATAAAATGTTAAAAAAAGGGGGAACACTTCTGGGCTGGGCAAGGTGGCTCACGCCTATAATCCCAACACTTGGGAGACTGAGGTGGGTGGATTGCCTGAGCTCGCAGGTTGGAGACCAGCCTGAGCCAGAGCGAGACCTTGCCTCTAAAAAAATAGCTGGGCACTGTGGTGGGGCACCTGTAGTCCCAACTACTTGGGAGGCTGAGGCAAGAGAATCGCTTGAGCCCAAGAGTTTGAGGTTCTGTGAGCTGACAGCACAACACTCTACTGAGGTTGACAAAGTGAGACTCTGTCTGAAAAAAAAATGAAGGGGGGGACACTTATGTTACAAAAGGGAATCAGGTCACTGACAAGGGCCACTAAGAAGGCCTCTAAAAGTGATATGTTCTGGCTCGGCGCCTGTGGCTCAAGTGGCTAAGGCACCAGCCAC
>NW_003852462.1:9128394-9134647 GCF_000181295.1 Otolemur garnettii
GCGGGCGCCTGTAGTCCCAGCTACTTGGGAGGCGGAGGCAGGAGACTCGCTTGAGCCCAGGAGTTGGAGGTTGCTGTGAGCTGTGATGCCATGGCACTTTACCCAGGGGGATAGCTTGAGGCTCTGTCTCAGAAAAAAATAAAATAAAATAAAAATAAAATAAAACATCACTCCAGTTCAGTAGGAAGTAGCCTGATGACTATGTCACCCCTCCTCCTGTGGATATGGAAGTGTAAAATTGACAGTGGGGAATCTGTGATAGAGAGAACAGCCTGAAAAAGGGCAAAAATTTTTTCTGTCTCTTTAAACGACCCCTCACCCTTTTTGAGAACTTGAACCTGCATCCATGCCTCAGGCCAATTGTTGGGAAGGGGAGGGCACTGTCCTTTGTTCTCTATTACAGGAGATGGCTCCATGGAGTTGTCCTGGTAGAGGCCTTGGAAGAGGTCCCAAAGATCTTTGTGGCTTGGAGGTCAGGAGATTGTCCTTACCAGAGATGGGATTGATCAGACCCATCAGCTGTAGTTAGATGACAATACCCTGGACCTGAAAAAGCCTCCCTTTAAAAGCTCTATATTTCTGCTTTTGGAGAGTACAATGGTACTTTAAGATGGGAGTCTGTGACTCTCCTCATTTGCTGGCAAATTCATAAACTCCTCTTTCCTTTTTCTCAGCCACTTGTCCTTGTTCTTCTGATGCAGTCTCAGGGGTTCTTTTATTTCTTTAAGCATTATTTTCTTTAGTTCTGTGAATGTATTTATAATCATTTCTTTGAAGTCTTTGTTAAGGCTGACAAATGTGCCTTCTTATGGTAGACTCTTTTGCTTATGTTTTTTTTTTCTTTATGTGGATTTTACTTTCCTGTTGCTTCTTTGCATGTCTCATAATTATTTTTGCTGAAAATTGGAGATTTTAGATATTATACTGTAACAACTCTGGATACAAATTCTTTCCCCTACTCCTCCCTGGGTTTGTTGTTTATGTTGATTGCTTACTTGTTTAGCGACTTGTATGACTATTTCAGTAAGTGTATTTCCCTTGCAGTGTGTAGCTCCTGATGGTACCTCTCAGGTGGTACAGTCTCATTCTCAAGAGATGACCTTGTGTTCAGCAGGGCTCTTTTTGGCTTCCTCCCTCCCTGATCTCTGTTAAGCTGTGCCTATCTGTCTGTATCATCTTTAGCTGTGAACCTCCACTGACTGCAGGCTAATTGCTCTACCCCAGTGGTTCTCAACCTTCCTAATGCTGTAGCCCTTTAATACAGTTCCTGTGGGTTATGACCCATAGGCTGAGAACTGTTGCTCTCCCCTTTCCAACGAAGCTTTTAGGCAATAATTGCTCTGTCGGCTTCTCCAGGTCCAGCTCCTGCAGTGGGTGTGGCTTTTCTAGTTCCAAGCTTTTGTTGTATAGGGAGGTCAGTAACTTTTTCCTTTCTAGTTCCCCTGGGCAGTGGCGTTTCCAAATGCCTTTAGCAAAACCCTGCCCTGTGAATGAGTGGATTTTCTTAACACACAAGAAGGCAGATTTTCAGCAGATTTTTGGGATGTGAGGGGGTAGATGCCAGCAAATTCCACTTTTGCAATAGCAGAGCAGCTTCTTTGTCAATCCAGTGAGTCATACTGCCCTTCCAACAAGATCTGGAGCTGAGCCCTAGGGGCTGTGGAGAAGGGTCTTTTGGGGTGTTCGATCTCAGCCATAAGGGGAGTGGTTTTTGCCTTATATGTAATTCCTTATAATAATCCCTATATTCTTTTGAGCTCCCTTTATTTCTTGCTAGCCAAGCCCTTGTTACTCCAATACCCTAGTATAGTTCATAATTCCTTATATGAAATGTTTCTTCATACCCTGCAGAAGCCAGGTGTTGATGACACCTCACCCAGAGTTGTCTCTTCTGTGATGTCACCCCAGCGCCTTTTACTGGCAAAACGTAGGTGCCAATAGACAAGGCAGAATATTTAAAGGTTCCAGCTCCATTTGCATAGAGCAGGCACAAATTATAAATTTGGGACTGGCAGGTAATAAATTGATAACTGGCAAAAACTCATGCACCTATCCATAGTAGAAAGGAAGAAATGTGCTGTCGTCACACAGTGGAATGGAACATACCAATGAGAATGGACAGACAGATACACATCATCTATAGGAAGCTCACAAACACAGTGAAAGAAGCCAGACATAAAAATCTGTGCATGATTCCACATGTGTACAATTCAGAAATCATCCGTATGAGTCTTGGCTGTTAGAAGGAGGAGAATTGCTACCTTTGCTGGGTGGTGATGGGGAGAAGGGAACATGTGGGTGCTGGAGATGTTTGTTCCTTATTCTCATTCGGGTATTGGCTACTTGTGTGTATTTATTTTTTGAAAATTGCTTAAGCCATACCCTTATGATTTACACACTTTACATATGCATATATACATATGAATTTATTAGAGCCAAGTAAAAATTTACTTTAAGAAATGAGAGGATGTGAATTCTGGGAAGATGGCTGACTGGCAGCAACCCTCTGCAGAGGCTTCTGAGCAGGGGAAGAAAAACTGGATGGAATCGGACTCTATAAAGCCAAAGACAGGGAGCTGAGCCAAGAAATAAGTTCGGTAAGCTGTAACTCCAAGGAAGAGCATTCAAGAAAACAAATTACAGGTACAAAGCCTATTGACTAGAAGATGGGAGACCCCTCCCCCTGCAGGGGCCCGCCGCTGGCTACCTGTGAAGGAGCAGGGAACAAAAGACTCTCATTTTACCTCACTGGAGAGAGCTACTAAACTCCAGGTCTCTTTCTCCAGGGAGATCCCACTTATGAACCTAGACACCACCCTGGCAGGCATAAAATTGAACAGATATTTTCCCCCACAAGTCCAAACTCCCAGTCCACCCTTCCCCCTCGCATGGCAGTCTAAAGTTCTGCCCCCTACAGAGCACAGAGTGTTTGGCCTTGCCCTGAGAGAACAGGGCATAGTGTGGACCCCCAACCATCAGGACGGAATCTGTGACTAATGGGGAAAAAAGAGGGTATGGGAAGAAAGGGACACTCGGCAGGAGGAGGAGCAGTCCCCTGGTTATGACTGTGCCCAGACAGTGGTAGTGTTGACCCTCAGATTGGGCTGTGTCTGGCGGGACAGGGTGCAGAACCCCTGGCTCTGATGGCACCCACAGCGGGAGAGTGGTTGCCCTACATGGACTGAGTTTGGCAGAAAGGGCTGGTCCCCGGTCTCTGCTAAGCCTGCAAGCAGAGGCTTAATAGGCGTAGATTGTGACCTGAGATCAAGGGTATGGCCCCCTGATGCCAATAGAACCCTTGAGCAGTGGCTTAGTGGGTGTGAACCAAGACCTGAGGGCTAGGGTGTGGTCCACTGTCTCCAGCGGGGCTGGTGAGCAGAGACTTACCAGGTGAGGACTGAGACCTGTGGGCAGAGTGTGGTGCCCTGACTCTAACAGAGCCTGCGAACAGAGGCTTGCCAGGCAGTGGACTGAGACTGGCAGGTGGGGGCATGGTCCCCTGACTCCAACTGGTCTGGCAAGGAGAGGCTAGCTGTGTGTGGACTGAGACTGGTAAGTGGGGGCGTGGCCCCTGGCTCCAGCTGGGCCTGAGCAGAGAAGTGGACAATAGTGCTGACTGAGTCTGGCAGGCAGGAGTATGGATCCCTGGCTCCAAATGTACTGTTGGAGACCCTTGAATCCCTCTGTTGGGGAGGGTTTGCACTGCCTGAGACAATTTGGTTGGAACCTTTGGGGATGTCCACTTGGGAACATTCTGAGGTTGACCTTCAAAGTTCTGTAGTGGAAAAGAACTGAAGGGTGGGGGCAGGGTGCTGCAGCTGTTTATATCTCTTCATAGTCAAGATTTAAACCTAATATTGTGGTTTCTTAGGATAGGGTAGAGGTTGGGTGATATCAAAACAGAGCTAGCTTGCTCTATCTTACCAAGTAGGTTCTCAGAGTCTCTGGCTAAAACTCTGAAGGGGTTCTTTGTAAGGTTGTAGGAGATAAGCCACAATTACAAAGCCTAGTGCTTTGGTAAGGGGCCACTATCTCTACTACCTGAGAACCCCAATTCAATCTCACCCTACTACTTCTACTAACAAAATGGTGGAAAATAAACATGGTGTGGACCCAACAGAAGAACTCCGGCAACATGAATAACCAGAGTATATCAACCCCCCAGGAAATGACAAAGGAGATACAACTGAAGATGTCATGCATAGACAAATGGCAGCAATGTCAGAGCAATTGAATTCAGAATATGGATTGCAAATAAGGTAAATAGAATGGAAGAAAAGATAGAAATTGAATTCCAAAGAGTAGTTCTAAAGTTGTTTCAAGAAATTAATGAGCCCAAGTCACCAAAGATATGGACATAATGAGAAAAGAGATAGCAGAGCTCAAGGAAACAAAAAAGTTAGTTGAGGAGCTCCAAAATACAGTAGAATCCCTCAGTAATAGAGTTGACCAGATGGAAGAAAGGATCTCTGAAACTGAGGACAAAGCTTTTGAACATTCCCAACACTCAAAGAGGCAGACAGATGGAGAGCAAAAATTGATCATTCCCTGAGAGAGTGGTGGGATTACTCCAAAAGATCAAACATTTGTCTTATAGGAATTCACAAAGGAGAAGAGGATGGTCCTAAAGGTATAGATGCTCTACTCCAAGAGATTTTGGAGGAGAATTTCCCAAACATTGCAAGAGATTCAGAACTTCAGATAGCAGACAGTTTCAGAACCCCAGCAAGACTCAATCCAAGTAAAGCATCTTCTAGACACATTGTGATTAACTTTGCCAAAGTTAAGACGAAGGAGAAAATTTTGAAAGCAGCCAGATGTAAAAAAAGCATCACCTGGGTGGTGCCTGTGGCTCAAAGGAGAAGGGCGCCAAAAACTGCAAAAAAAAAAAAAAAAAAAAAGAAAGAAAAAGAAAAAGAAAAGCATCACCTACAAGGGAAGAAGTATCAGAGTGACTGCAGATCTCTCAGCTGAAATGTTTCAAGCCAGAAGAAGATGGTCATCGACCTTCAGTCTCCTAAAACAAAACAACTTCCGGCCCAGGATCCTCTATCCAGCTAAATTGAGTTTCATTTGTGATGGAGAAATTAAATACTTTAATGACATAGATATGTTGAAGGAATTTTCCATAACTAAACCAGCTCCCCAGGACATTCTCAGACCCATCTTCCACAATGACCAGCTCAATGCTCTACCTCCAAAGTAAACTCACCCAGAAATTTTTGAACAAACCTCAACTTCCGCAGTGGTGAAAGGATTAAAAATGTCCACTGGAAATCCAAAAATCATGACACCCAAAACACAACCAGGCTTATCAATTCTCTCAATTAATGTGAATGGTTTAAATTGTCCTCCAAAGAGGCATAGGTGGGCTGACTGGATACATAAACTCAGACTGGATATCTATTGTATATAAGATTCTCACCTTATGTTAAAGGATAAAAATAGACTCAGGGTGAAGGGATGGACTTGGTATAATAGAGGCAAATGGAAACCGGAAAAGAGCAGGGGTTGCAATTTTAGTAGCAGACACAATTGGCTTTAAACCAACAAAGATAAAGATAAGGAAGGTCATCACATATTTATTAAGTGAAACACCCAACATGAAGAGATTTTGATAATTAACATTTATGCACCCTACCAGAATGCTCCTCAGTTCATAAAGTAGATCATAATGGATATGAACAATTTGATATCTTCCTGCATTATAATAGCTGGAGATTTTAACACCCCTTTGACAGTTTTGGATAGATCCTCCAAGAAGAAATTAAACAAAGAAATATTAGACTTAAACCTGACCCTAGAACAAATGAACTTTACAGACCTCTATGGGACATTTCACCCTAATAAAACTGAATATACATTCTTCTCATCAGCCCACAAGTCTAACCTCAACAAATTTAAAAGTGTAGAAATTATTCCTTGTATCTTCTCGGACCACCATGGAATAAAGGTTGAACTCAACAGCAATGAGAATCTTCATACTCAAAGTCATAGAAGCTAAATAATCTTAGGCTGAATGATAGCAGGGTCAAAGATAAGATTAAGAAGTAAATTACCAAAGTTTTTGGAACAAAATGATAATGAAGACACAAATTATCAAAACCTGTGGGATACTGCAAAGGCAGTCCTAAGAGAGAAATTTATAGCATTGGAAGCCTTCATCAAGAAAACAGAAAGAGAGGAAGCAAACAACTTAATGGATCATCTCAAGCAATTGGAAAAGGAAGAAAATTGCAACCCTGAACCCAGC
>NW_003852462.1:9135034-9136899 GCF_000181295.1 Otolemur garnettii
TCCCTAAAAAGAAAAGTCCAGGACCAGATGGCTTCACATCTGAATTCTATCAAACCTTTCTTTCTTTCTTTCTTTTTCTTTTTCTTTTTTTTTTTTTTTTTGCAGTTTCTGGCCAGGGCGCGGTTTGAACCCACCACCTCTGGCATATGGGGCTGGCGCCCTACCCTTTTGAGCCACAGGCACCACCCTATCAAATCTTTCAAGATGAACTAGTACCTATATTACACAACGTTTTCCAAAGCATAGAAAAAGAAGGAATACTTCCCTACACATTCTATGAAGCAAATATCACCCTGATACCCAAACCAGGAAAGGATCCAAGAAAGAAAGAAAATTATAGACCAATATCATTAATGAATATCGATGCAAAAATATTCAATAAAATCTTAGCAAACAGGATTCAACAACACATCAAAAAAATTATATACCATGATCAAGTTGGTTTTATTCCAGGGTTACAGGGTTGGTTCAACATATGCAAATATATAAACATAATACATCACATTAATAAAATAAAGAACAAAGACCATGTGATTCTCTCAATTGATTCCAAAAAAGCCTTTGATAATATCCAGTATCCTTTCATGTACAAAATTCTTAAGAAAATAGGCATAAAAGGGACATTTCTTAAACTGATAGAGGCCCTCTACAGCAAACCCATAGCCAATATCATATTGAATGGTGTAAAATTGAAAACATTTCCACTCAGATCAGGAACAAAGCAAGGATGCCCACTGTCTCCACTGCTATTCAACATTGTAATGGAAGTCTTAGCCATCGCAATCAGGCAAGAGAAGGCGATCAAGGGTATCCAAATAGGGTCAGAGGAGATCAAACTCTCATTCTTCGCTGATGACATGATCCTATACCTGGAAAATCCCAGGGACTCAACTTCAAAACTCTTAGAAGTGATCAAGGAATACAGCAGCGTCTCAGGATACAAAATCAATACTTGCAAGTCTGTAGCTTTTATATACACCAACAATTGTCAAGCTGAAAAAACAATCAAGGACTCTATTCCTTTTACAATAGTGCCAAAGAAGATGAAATATCTGGGAATTTACCTAACAAAGGATGTGAAAGATCTCTATAAGGAGAACTACGAAACTCTCCGAAAAGAAATAGCTGAAGATGTTAACAAGTGGAAAAACATACATGCTCATGGCTGGGAATAATCAACATTGTTAAAATGTCCATACTACCCAAAGCAATCTAATGCAATCCCTATTAAAGCACCATTGTCATACTTTAAAAATCTTGAAAAAATAGTACTTAGTTTTATATGGAATCAGAAAAAACCTTGAATAGCAAATACATTGCTCAGAAATAAGAACAAATCAGGAGGTATCACATTACCAGACTTCAGGCTATACTCTGAATCTATAGTGATCAAAACAGCGTGGTACTGGCACAAAAACAGAGCAGTAGATTTATGGAACAGAATAGAGAACCAAGAGATGAACCCAGGTACTTATTGCCATTTGATCTTCGACAAGCCTATCAAAAATATTCAGTAGGGGAAAGACTCCCTATTTAACAAATGGTGCTGGGTGAACTGGCTGGTGACCTGTAGAAGCCTAAAACTGGACCCCCACCTTTCACTATTAACAAAAATTGATTCTCACTGGATACAAGATTTAAACTTAAGACAGGAAACTGTAAAAATATTAGAAGAGAGGGCATGGAAAACACTTGAAGACATTGGCCTGGGAGAATATTTTATGAGGAGGAACCCCCTGGGCAATTGAAGCAACATGGAAAATATGTACTAGGACCTGATCAAACTAAAAAGCTTCTGCATATCCAAAAACACAGTAAGTAAAGCAAACAGCCTTCTGAATGGGAGAAGATTTTTGCAGGTTATG
>NW_003852462.1:9138464-9143149 GCF_000181295.1 Otolemur garnettii
TAAAAAAAAAAAAAAAGAAGAAAAGAAAAGAAAACATTTAGAGATCTGTTGCACAAGAAGGTACATCTAGTTAACCTTACTGCGCTGTACACTTAAAACAGTTAAGATGGTAAACTTGATATTATGTACTTTCTAATGGCAGTTGGACAAATGAATAAGTAAACGGAACAAGAGGAACAGTCTGTACTCTCTTCCTAGCAAATCTCAACTCAACTCTGGATATGTACCTCACATAAAATCCATCTGCTGGAGCCTGCCCTGCTTCCCACCGCCTCTGCATGCTCTGGGCCTCTGGCCAGACCAGGGTTTGGCCAGACCAGGGTTTGGCCAGACAACTCAGAAGTCCCCTGGAGAAGATTTGGATGCTTTCTTCTAGTAATGATCCTCTGGAGCCCTGGACTGAGAGGGAGGGATGCCATCACAAGCAGACCTGGACTTCATCCAGGCTCATGCTCCTTCAAAAATGGTGCCAACGGCCAGTTGGGGGACATTTTTTGGTCCACATTTCTTTCTTCCAGGAGAGAAAGAAATGATCAGAACGATTTTGGAAAATAGACATCAAGCTTAAGAATTTTATGTATTTTAACAAACACTTGTACTTACTACGTGCCAGTTCTTGAGAAGTATTTACTTAAAAGTAAGTATTTGTAAGTACTTACCCCTCAGTTAGGTACTATACTGGTCTCCTCCTTGCAGATGAGGAAAGTGAGGTTCAGAGAACTTATCTCAGGAACCAATATTCAGAAAAGGCAGGATTTGGCCAGGCATAGTGACTTACACCTGTAATCCTAGCACTCTGGGGGGCCGAGGTGGGTGGATTGCTTGAGCTCAGGAATTTGAGACCAGCCTGAGCAAGAGGGAGACCCTGTCTCTACTAAAAATAGAAAAACTAGCTGAGTGTGGTGATGGGTGCCTATGGCAGGAGGATCACTTGAGCCCGAGAGTTTGAGGTTACTGTGAGCTATGATGCCATGACACTCTACCCAGGGCACGGAGTGAGACTCTGTCTTAAACAAACACAAAACAAAACAAAACAAAAGGAAAAGGCAGAATGTAAACCCAGCTGGGCTAGGGTCTGAGTTGATCCTCTTAACCACTTGACTACTCTGCCTTTCCTGCTGTGGCCTGGATTTATTAACGGGGTTGGGGCAGCTAAGTAAGGAGCCGGGACCAAGATGCTCCTTGCCCACCATAACCAGAGCCTGGTGAGGAAGGCTGGCTGCAGCTCCTACCCGACAATCAAAGGAACCTGCGGAGGCCTGTGTAATCCTGGAAGACCTCTCTCCTGGATCCCCAGGAGCCGAGGTGCCCTTGGAGCCTGGTTCCCTCCAATCTTCACTCTTTGGGAAGTCTACCTCCCAGGGGTTGGTGGGCAGGCGTGGTTTTCCCAGTCCCTGCATTCCTCAGGGAAACAGGTTCCTCTGGCTACCATTGGCCACCTGGTGCTTGCATCTAAGAAGTCAGGTCAGGCCACTGTGTCAGCATGGTCAAAGAGTGGGGAGGAGGAGGCATCTGTATAATACACGTGGTCCTCCTTACACAAGATTCCAGGCGGTTCCTCTGGCAGCAGCTCCTCACGGCCCTGGGAACATGGCCTTCCTGGGGCTGGTGCTGTTTCTGGCGCTGCCTGCCTTTTTCCTCGGAGTCCTTGTCTGGACTGTCTTTGAACATTTCCGCACTACAGACATCCCCTCTGCCATACAACATCCTGCCAAGTTTCGATTTCTGCACTGTATGTTCCTGTATGTGATAACTTTGGTGAGTCTACTCAACACGCACCATAATTGGGGCCCCTCTTTCTCACCCTTCCTTCTCTCTCTTCTGACTCTGGCAGGGCAGACTTTGCTCCCTCCCCTCCCTCTTCCTCTCCCTCTGCTATTCTGTTTCCTTCCCTTCTTCTCCCCTGCCCTCCTTCCTTCCCTTCTCTCTCCCACCCTCCCAACTCCCTCCCTTTCTTCCTTCTGTATCAAACAATTGCCAAGTGCCAAATTGGCAATTTCGAAAACAATTTCAGATCTAGCCTTTGCCTCCCAAGGGCTTATGGCCTGATTTCCTTCAGTTTGGGGGAATCTTTCACCTTGGTGTTTGTTTTTTTTTTTCCCTGCATGGATTACAAGCGCCTTGAAGGCAGGGATTGCTTTATTCACCTCTGTTAAGTCTAGCCCCGCAAGCACAGGGTCGGCTCCTGGTAGGCACTTACTGCTTGTTAAGGACAGGTGGGGGGAATCCAACCCAGAGTTACAGCACATTTGGAAACAGTGGTTTGATGCCCTGTAGGAGGCAGGCAACTTGAGTTAATTCCAGTGTCCCAACGCTGGGCAGAGACCTTATGGAGACCAAACAGGCTCAGGCTGAGGGCAGGTGAGGGCAGCTGTAGGCTGAGGAGGCCACACTTAGTTTGGACACCAGGGCAGAGGGAAAAGGATCAGGAACTGCAGCCACACTGCCTGAGTGTGCATCCCAGCTCTGCCACCCACTCGCTGTGTGATCTTGTACCATTTACCTCACCTCTCTGTATGTCAGGCATGAAGGCCTGGGGGTTCTCAGATGTATGTCCGGTGGTGGGAAAAGCAGGTCACCTCACACTCCTGCAACTCAAGCTGGAAAATAATTGTGTTGTTTGGAGTTCTCTTTTGGAGGTTAGGGGGAATCTCTCCATGGAGGGGACACACCAGATCTGGGACAAGACCCAGTGGGCGCAAGCAAGAGAAAGGGGTGGGGCTGACACTTGCCAGGACCCTCCAGGGAGACACTCCACGTGGGTGGCCACGTGCATTCCTCATGCCTCATTCTCAGACCTGTGTCAGCATTCTACTCAGTTTATAAAACATCTGAAATTGAAGCCAGTAATGCTTCTGGTTTTTTAGTTAGTTGGTGGGAGGGCTTGGGCTTGAGTTCAGCTCTGCATGACTCCCAAACCCAAGCCCTTTCTAGTTTAGTGGCTGAGAACACAAGAGCTGCATCTTGTGCCCTAAACAAGGAACTTGACCTTGGCGTGGCCCTGTTTCCCTTCTGTAAAATGGAGCTGATAGTTGTGCTTGACTTAATAAGGGTTATTGAGAAGTTTAAGCAAGCTTATAATCCAAACCACGTGGGCCAGCTCTGGAACATTGGAGGTGTCTAATAAGTATCAGCCGTTCTTGTTATTTTCATTATCACCAGCCCAGGTTGTTTTCCTTATGACAAGGACACACTTCTAACGTGAGGTCTGTGGGAGACAGCATCCCAGGTGGCTGAAATGGACTCAGTCTGTGCAGTATGACTTTGCATAACTGTCACCCGGGGCCTATTCAGCTGTTTGCTTGTGTGTGATTAGGATGAGCACAGTGGTGTAAAAACACACGTGGCAGATGTGTGGACCTGGAGCCTGCTGCTCCCACAGCCCGAGCTCATGGCAGACGTCCCTAAATGATCCCATCATTCCTCTCTGTTGAGTAGGAATGAGGCCTAGGCATCTTCCCAACCCAGAGTGGTGTCTTGACACAGGGACTCTGCCCTGTCTGTCATCTCAGGCAGGAGAAGTGTTCAGCATGGAGCCAGCCAGAAAGGGCCCTCCAGCAAGCTGCCATGGACAATAGGCTTTAATCACGTCAATGCCGGCAGGAGATGGCGGGACCCTCCAGTACTGTTGCCTGCTGGGAACACCCACCAGCCAGCTCTTCACCTCAGCTGACGTCTGTTTTTCTTTCTCTTACCTTCAACAGGGGAATATATTTGAGAAGCTGGGGATTTGCTCCATGCCCAAATTTTTCCGCTTTCTACATGACAGAGTAAGAATAAAGAAGGACCCTGCGCTTGTGGTCACCAATCTGCGCTTTGGGACTATACCCGTGAGGCTGTTCCAGCCCAAGGCAGCGTCCTCTAGACTCCGGAGGGGTATCATCTTCTACCATGGAGGGGGTGCGATCTTTGGGAGCCTGGGTAAGAGGCCTCCCTGCAGCTTTGGGCATGGTAAAGGAAGGGCCTTGTCCTCTGCGAAGTGCTGCTCACGCCTCCCCCCAGAACCTTTTCAGAGGAACTCAAAGGAGTTGGGGGTAGGGGAGTTACAGGGAGCCCAGATAAAGGGCTCAGGGCACAGGTCAGCAGATGATGTGGCAGCCTTTTTTCCAATCACGTGATCATCTTGGTCAAGGTAGGGGCAGCGGCATCCCAGCAGGGCTGGTGGCCGGATGTTTGGGCACTGGGTGTTGACCTTCTTTTCATAATCTGCTCACAACCTTCACTGTCCTGTCCCTTCTTCAGTGGTTCCAAACCCACATACTTGCCTCCAACTCTGCTGTACCCCTGTGGCCCGAGACCCCTCCCCATCTTTGCATACTGGCCCGCTGTACCCCAGCAAAAGGCACACCTCAGCAAAGTAGCCAAACTCAGCAGCCAAAGGGATCTTTTAAGGATACAAGTTGGAGCACGTCAGACCTGCACTTAAACCTCTCCTGCGCCCTTTGACAAAACCCAAACTCTCTCCCCCTAAGCCTGGGAGGCACTGACAGAGCCTGCCTGCCCTGCTGTCCTGCCCTGCCACCTGTGACCTGCGACCCCCTCCTCTGTGTGCTCAGCTGCAGACACTCTGGCTCCTTCCCATCTAGGGTCTTCTGCACTTGACACTTGGGGCACCTCAAAAGATGCCCCCCACCCTGGCTGCATAGCTGTGCACTCCTTCTTCTTCCATTCTTTTTTTTTTTTTT
>NW_003852462.1:9144204-9179528 GCF_000181295.1 Otolemur garnettii
AAAAAAAAAAAAAAAAAAAGATTCTCCTATCTCGGCTTCCCAAAATGCTGGGATTATAGGTGTGAGCCGCCATGCCCAGCCCTGATTTTGTTTTTGGAATGAATGAATGCATTCATGCATGCCTGAATAAATAGCTGGATGGGCGGAGGAATAATTGAGTGCAAGGGTAGGTTTGTGAATGAACACGTGGATGGATGGATGAGGGTAAGGACACAGGTGGGAAAATTTGCTGGTGTAGAAAGGCCGCTTCGCTGATAAAACTCCCCTGCGATTAGAGCGTACTGCCCCCTGGCGGTGGAAGTGATGAAGGCCATTCTGTATCTGAATATTGTCTTTCTGCTCTCTCTCTTCCAGAAGTGAACCCTAAATATCTCCTACCCTATGTCCCTACTTTGTCTGAGACCACTCTTTCCTTTCAGAAGCCCCCAGGGTCCCCTGTGAATTGTTTGAGACTGTTAGTCTTCCTCTGTTGAGGGATAATGTCATTTCCAAAGGTAAAACTAGGGACCATTCAGCAAGTATTTATTGAGCACCTACTGTGTGTCAGACCTTTCCCAGGCATAGGGGACCATGGGGGGAGGGGACAAGAAAGCCTCAGCCTCTGCCCTTGTGGAATTGAGGGAACTGGAGGTCGAAGGACAAAACAAACAAGTAGGATAACGTTAGGTCAAGGTAACACAGGGTGATGGAGTCAGGAATGAGCCAGAGGGTTTTTCTAACTTAGTCCTTCTCATGGGAAGAGATTAAATCTGAGCTCAGGCTAACTGGGTGAGGAGGAGTGGGTCTGCAGAGAGGGGAAGGGCATTCAAAACTAGGGCTGGGACTTGAGTAAGGTGAGTCAGGCACTTGCTTCAGGCTCCAAAGGGATGCCCAAACCTCATTTATCAAGACAAAGCATATCTTGATGAACATGTAATGAAAACCCAATATTAAAGCAAAAATCCATAACGAACAAAATAGGACTGAGTGAACTGTGCAAGGGCAAAGTAGAAGCCTATTTTTTTATTTTTTGAATTAATTTTGATTTCCTTTTTTTTTTTGTTTTGTTTTTTTTTTTGTGTGTGGGAGACCGGATCTCTCTCACCCAGGCTGCAATACAGTGATGTGATTGTAGTTCACCATAGCCTTAAATTTCTGGGCTCAAGCCATCCTCCCACTTCAGCCTCCTAGGTAGCTGGGACTACAGGTGTGTGCCACCACACCTGGCTGATTTATTTTTTAGAGATGGGGTCTTGCTAAGTTGCCCAGGCTGGTCTCAAATTCCTGGCCTCAAACAATCTTCCCTCCTTGCTCTCCCAAAGCATTGGGATTACAGGCATGACCCATCACGCCCTGCCATGATTTCTTAGAATATCACATCAAAATGTTTTTATCTGGATGGCTGTCTGCTGCCGCTTTGATTCTGCACCTCAGGTGGCTGCCTCACTCGCATCTCCCTAGTCCTCAGACCTATTAAATCTAAGCAGAAGGGATGGCAAGTGCAAAGCTCTGAAACAAACATGACCTGATGTGCATGAGGAAAGAAAGACATCTATCAGAGAGGGGGAGGTGAAGTTGCATGATGGGCAGGGCTGAGATCATGGCTGGCAGCAGTCTCTACCTGGGCTGGGCTTTAAAATCATCTGAGAACTTTAATGTCATACTCATCCCTGGGTCAAGCTGCCTAAATTTGTCTCTTAATGGGGTCCAGGCATCAGTATTTTTTTTCCCACTTATTCCTGCATTGAGCACAGTCATCAGTATTTTTTTTTTTTTTGAGACAGAGCCTCAAGCTGTCACCCTGGGTAGAGTGCTATGGCATCACAGCTCACAGCAACCTCCAACTCCTGGGCTCAAGCAAATCTCTTGCCCCTGCCTCCCAAGTAGCTGGGACTACAGGTGCCCTCCACAACACCTGGCTATTTTTTGGTTCAGCCATCATTGTTGTTTGGAGGGCCCCAGGCTGGATATGAACCCGCCAGCTCAGGTGTATGTGGCTGGTGCCTTAGCCACTGGAGCCACAGGTGCCAAGCCAGTCATCAGTATTTTTAAAAAGCTCCTTAGCTGGCTCAGAGCTGGTGGGTTCTAACCCAGCCTGAGGATGCTAAACAACAATGACAACAACGAAAAAATAGCTGGGCATGGGGGGCGCCTGTGGCTCAGTTGGTAGGATGCCGGCCCCATATACTGAGGATGATGGGTTCAAACTCGGCCCTGGCCAAACTGCAACAAAAAAATAGTTGGGCATTGTGGTGGGGGCCTGTAGTCCCAGCTACTGGGAGGCTGAGGCAAGAGAATCACCTAAGCCCAGGAGTTAAGATTGCTGTGAGTTGGGATGCCACAGCACTCTACCAAGGGCGACATAGTGAGACTCTGTCTCAAAAAAACAAAAACAAAAACTCCTCAGCTGACTTCAATATGCAGCCAGAGCTGAGACCTACTTCCTGGTATAGAGCCTTAGACTTAGGAGCTGACTACTCTGATTCAGTTTACAAGGTCTGACAATTAAGTTCTTGAACTTATCCTGGAAAAAGTGCTCTCCCCTTAGGAAGCTATAAATTGAGGCCAGCGCCTATTCTACACTTCAGAGCAGTTTTGGAACTCTTTCTGGAATGACCATCAGTGTTGTCATCATAAGGCCCCCAATGCACAGCCAAGTCTCACCATGTTGAAATGAGTGCAGCAGTGAAACACTGACATACCAAGGTTAGGAAACCTCTTTGAGCTGTTTTTTTTTTTTTTTTTTAGAGACAGAGTCTCACTCTGTCACCTGAGGGCCGTGAAGAAACAGCTCACAGCAACCTCCCCCTTTAGGGCTTAGGCGATTCTCTTGCCTTAGCCTCCCGAGTAGCTGGGAGGACAGGCACCTGCCACAATGCCTGGCTATATTTTTGTTGCAGTTTGACTGGGGTGGGGTTCGAACTTGCCACCCTCGGTATATGGGGCCAGCACTCTACTCACTGAGCCACAGGCACCGCCCCTCTCACCAAGCTGTTTTTACAGTTCTGCCAGCATAAGCGCATGGTGGCAAGTTCTCAAACTTAATTGTAAACCTTGTACAACCACAGCTCTGATGGTCATTCCAGAAGAAGGGCTCTAAAATTGCTTTGAAAGGTGGATGAGGCACGGGCCTTAGTGCATAGCTTCCTAAGGGGGGTGCTTTGAAGATGACTGCAGTGATACTCAGCAATGAGGTATATAGCACTATTCCTAGGATGAGTTTGCACACTTAATTGTCAGATCTTATAGACCACCCCCCACCAATGTTTCTGGCTCCATTTCTGAATGTTGTCACCTCCCTTGAACAGCATTAACAAAGTATGCTTGGGTGGCACCTATGGCTGAAAAGAGTAGGGCGCCAGCCCCACATGCCAGAGGTGGCGGGTTCAAAGCCAGCCCCGGCCAAAAACTACAAAAAAAAAAAAAAAGAAATCTAACAAAGTATGCACCACCTCAGCAACCTCCTCTGAGTGCCAGAGTTATCTGTTGTGATTTGGAAAATTCCCGATGCTGGAGCTCCCCACCCCAGGGATTCTCATCCACTTGGCTCAGGGTTCAGCTTGGTCTTGACTTATAGAAACTCCAGGTGTGGCTGAAGCTGTGAACTACCCAGTTAGACAGAAGAGCACTTGGCAGCAATTGTGTGCCTGGCACTGTGCCAGGAAGTTCTACGTGGTCATGTTAATGAACCTGCCTTCGGAGAACTTCCCATGCACCATTCTACTAGTGGAAACATCTCATCCAACCATGGTTTATTTCATAATGAATATAAATATATAACATTATCACTAATAGTCCCAGGAAAGCATGTCTCACTTTCCATGTTTTGGCCTTGCCCATTTCCAATCACCAAGTCCTCTGAGTCCTCAGTTTTCCTCACTGTGAAAGAAATGTCTTGGAAGGTGAGGAGGGGAGCCCTCAGGTGTGTTCTGGCCCTGATATTCAGGGGATGTCTGACTTAGCCAGAAAAAGTCAGGCCAGATGAGGCAAGAACCCAAAGGAAGAGAAAAGATCACATCCCATGCCAGCACTGCCAGCTGGCTGCTGCCAGGGGCTCGTGTGGAGGGGCTGTGGGCCCTGATCAGGAGCTGTTTCTGTAACTGGTTTTTCTTGCAGACTCTTACCACAGCTTATGCTGTTTTCTGGCCCGGGAGACCGACTCTGTGCTGCTGATGATTGGGTAAGTTGCTGGAGACAGTTGGTGGCTTTTATATGGTTGGGAGAAGGAAGAGTGAGTGAGTTCCTGTATGATCTGTAGAACAGAGAGAGAGGCCTAACTCCCCAAGAAGCACTGTCGTGCACGCGCCCATAGAGACAGGTGCAGCACGGTTCAAAATGGAAAAAACCTGGAAACAATCCACATGCCCATCAACAGTGAAATGCGTGAATAAACTATGGTGGAATGATAGGTTATGTCGTCATGAAGATATTATATTACAAGAATGTTAGGTAGTCATTTAAATAAACAAGCTGAAAAGTTCAGGGCTCCATACGGCCAGTGAATCTTAGTAGTAAAAAATTAAGTGACTTGTTTTTTTCACTTTCTTTTTGTGAAGTTAAAAACAATTTGCATCAAAATATTACTCTTTAGGAGTGCACATAGACAATAAAACAATGTAAAAAGGAAAGGAAGAGCTAGGATGATAGGGGTGGCAGGCACCAGAGGGTGGGCTGAGGGTCATGGTCCAGGGCCGGGATGTTTGGGATGATGGTTCTGCTGGTGCTCATTGAATTGTTAAAACTAACTAACCAACTCTCTGGCTGGCAATTCATGCTCTAACCAACTACTGGCTAGATAGGGACCAATGTTAAGACTGTCTTAAGTTACATGTGTAACTCTGACCCTTTGAAAACAAAAAGGAGATGGAAGTGCCTTTTGAGTGGCTACAGGTGTCATTGGAGGAAGTTATCTATCTGTCACCCAAGAAGTAGATGAGAGATTGATAGTTTCATTTTTATTTATGGAAAAGTCAGCAATTTTGGAGAACAGCAGGAGTATTTTCCCAAAGAATCGTTCTTCCTTTTTCTTTCCTCTTGTTATTTATTTATTTTTTATTTTTTTTTGCAGTTTTTGGCTGGGGCTGGGTTTGAACCTGCCACCTCCGGTATATGGGGCCAGAGCCCCACTCCTTTGACCCACAGGCACCACCCTCCCTTTGTTATTTTTTATTTGTACAGGAAAAGTCAACATTGCTAATAATAACATAATAATAACATGTTATTATTAGCAATGTTATTTATACAGGAAAGATTATTAAAAAATTTTAAAAAAAGGATTGGCACCCATGGCTCAGTGAGTAGGGCACCAGCTACATACACCAAGGCTGGCCGGTTTGAGCCTGGCCTGGGCCTGCTAAACAACAATGACAACTCCAACCAAAAAATAGCCAGGTGTTGTGGTGGACACCTTGTAGTCTCAGCTACTTGGGAGGCTGAGGCAAGAGAATTGCTTAAGCCCAAGAGTTTGAGGTTGCTGTAAGCTGTGATGCCACATCACTCTACCCAGGGTGACAGAGAGACACTCTGTTGCCAAAAAATATATTATTTATTTTTTATTTGTATAGGAAAAGTCAACATTGCTAACATTAGCAATGTTATTATTTATAATAATATATATTAAACAGATTTTCTCTCATAGGTTATAAGGTTATACGATATCTTTTTATCTTAAAGTGTTTATATTTTCAAAGCATTTTTATTTTAGACTCAATTTATAGTTAATATTTCACTGGGTGTATGGAAGGTCTTGGGGTTTTGACCAATATCATGGAATTTAGTTTGCTAATTTATATATGTCCTTGGAAGGCCATAGAAGTAGGCCTTGGAAGTGAATAAAGAATTTATAGATGTCAGCATGTTGGCTCACCTGGCTTTGATAGGGCCTAACCAGCAGGGTCTTATATGAAATGGCTGTTTAGGTTAACAGTGGCTGGTAACACAGGGAGTAGCGGAGGCTACTCACTAGGATTCTGGTTTCTGGTCCAAGAAGGTTACAAATCACTGGAGAATAGTTTATGTTGTGACCAGCACAGCTGAGAAAGAGACTTGGACCCTACTTGACACATAATTAAGTAGAACTTTATTACACCTGCGCAGGGTGCAGAGGACTGCTGCTATAGAAAGCAGTTGGTGCCAAATGGAAAGCCAGGTGGGTTTTTATACTCATTTTTAGCATAGCTCAGCAAGCAGGCAAATACAGAAGCAAAACATCGCAGTTAGCTTAGGGTGGGGGTAACATTAGCTCAGGGGTCACATTGTGGGGTTACATAGTTCAGGGCAGAGGTACATAAGTTGAGAAAGTTTCTGAGAACTTGGGACTTTTTACTGGGGACCTTTCTTGGAATCCACTCCTCCCTTTATACTTCCCCAATTTCAGACTTCTTCTCAGAATCTAGCCTCCTCACTCTTGAGGGGGCTGGGACTAAAGGACTCAAGAGAAATTCTTTTTCAAGGGTTGGGGGGCTTATTTGCCACATTCCCCACTGGTCTTAGCAGGAAATCAGCGGGGCCTGGTTATCACATTCCCCACTGGTCTTAGCAGGGAATCAAATCTTTGATTCATTTGTGTTATAAAGGATGAATTGGTGCCATTAAATTAAGACAAGTCCCTTGAGGAGTTTTCTCAGGTTTCAGCCATGTGTTGACTACTCAGCTTCTAGTATGTGGCTAGGGCAGGGCATCCTTTAAATCCAGGCAGGTGGGTCATTTGGCTTCTGCTGGAAAACTTAGCAAAATACACAGATTAAGCACAGTAGGGTGCAGTGTTACAGTTACATTAAATTTTCATTTTAGGTCTTAAATTTTCCTGAGGTATCTATATAGACACAGTAGATAACATTTAATACTACACAAATTTTTCCAGGATAGCCAACAGGCAACTTTTATTGAGTTTTAAGGCTTCAGAGTAAATATAACTACTGTATACAGTTTTATATTCTTTGGCTAGTCTATTTATTCTATTTAACAGATCAATTTAGTAAAATAGTTATGTCTCATTTTATGAGTTGACAGTACAGACAAGGCTGGGATCTAATACAAGTGGGCCACAGCCTTTTTCTCTTTGAATTATTTTTATTTCTCTAATTTCTATCTTTACTAAAGATAAATTACAGCAGAACTAACTTAGTTGCTAAAATACTGTACCTTCAATATACTGATTATTTGCATAAAGCACACTAAGAATAATTATTAGCCATCTAGACCCCCCCCCCTTTTTTTTTAGAATTGGCTTTGCTGGAACCTTTTATAATGAATCTCAGGCTGGACTTTTTGGAAAGCCTTTCATGAGCCCAGGTTTCATTTGTGCCATTAGATACCCATATGCATTGGGTAAATTCTTCTTTTCTTGAGATCTCCAAGCACATTTCAATTCTTGGACCCATTAGCAAGTGACCTTTGTTACTTACCACAGATCAGGAAAGGTTACTGATGGGTATCTGTCTAGTTTTCCAAAGGGCTTTTTTTTTTCATTGGCCTTATAAAAATCAACCTTAATTCCTTAACGCAGTCTGGATACCTCTGGAAATGCTATTCCAGCCAAAGCCTTGGTAAAATACCCAGTACCTTCATTATGTCATATAGAACAAAACAGATTCTTATTGAACTTATGCAAATAACTGTATTGTCAGGAATTGAGAATACTTATAAATGGCTTTTAAGTTCTGGAGAAATCAAGGAGAGAGAAAAAAGATGTTTCAAACTCTGCTTATAAGTATATACATTGCTTGAAAAGTTACGAATAGCTCAAAAAACTGAAAATTATTTTCTTGACTTCTGGAAACCAGAACACAGACAGAACCAACAATATTTTGAACAAAAAGCCATAATAAATTAGCTCAGTTTTATGTAACTGATTTTTGTTGTGTATGAAGTTAGGTTAGCAATATTCATAGATATGTTAACTTTTCAATGACAGTTCTAAAAACCTGTTTTTAGTTTGAATTTTCAAAGACATCAGAATTTGACTTTGAGAGAATTCGTCAGCCTGTCTTAATATTTTTTCTTTTTAAGGTAAACTTTGGACTCAGCCAGTTACATAGATGAATTAAAATTATTACTGACAGTATATGTTAGGACAGATCCATGCTTTATAATATTGGAACAAATATCTAACTATAATTTATACAAAACTAATTACCATTTCATATTTGACTATGTTTCCTATATATTTTAATGAATTAAGTTTAATCTGTTTTTCTCAGGTTTTTAGTGGTTTTAATATTTTGAAAAGACCAAATTTAGAGTTGTTCTTTGTTGTTTAGTTGGCCCAGGCTGAGTTTGAATCCACCAGTCTTGGTGCATGTAGCCAGTGTTACAACCACAATACTACAGATGCTGAGCTCTAAATTTAGGGTTTTGACTTTGGAAGTTTTGTCAAATATCAAAGGCCTAAAACATTAGTTTAAATAAGATTACATGCTGAAAGAATTTAAAGGAAATACATAGTTACCTGGATCATGTATTTTACAAATTCTCTTTTATGAGCTTCATTTAACCTGCACAGACAATCTACAAACATTCTAAACTTTCTTTAACTTTTGCCCTGCCTTTCACCTTCTTACACAACCATTTTGTTTCAGGACAAAATTTATCACACAAGATTCTTTTTTATACAATGCCATTCTCCTTTCTGTCTGATTTCTCTTACTCTCAAAAATTTATTTCCCACAAAACAGGATTTCAGTTTATTATGAAGTCACCCATTCACTCAACCAAACTGATAATTAAAAGGTTTAAAAAGTAAGAATCTGGCTTGGTGCCTGGGGCTCAAGTGGCTAAGGAGCCAGCCACATACACCTAAGGTGGCGGGTTTGAATCCAGCCTGGGCCCGCCAAACAACAATGATGGCTGCAACCAAAAAAATAGCCAGGTGTTGTGGTGGGTGCCTGTGGTCCCAGCTGCTTGGGAGGCTGAGGCAGGAGACTCACTTGAGCCCAGGAGTTGGAGGTTGCTGTGGGCTGTGATGCCATGACACTCTATCCAGGGGAATAGCTTAACGCTCTGTCTCAAAAAAAAAAAAAAAAAGTAAGAATCTTATTCTTAGACAAAGACTCAGTTTTCCCAATAATTTAAATAATCACATTATTATATTTTATAAATGAGAGACATTTTATGAAATATAACATTGACACAGGATTTTCCCATTCAGGGCTAGACTGGGAACTCTCATTTTTTCAGGCTCAGGTGAGCTCAGATATCAGACTCCTATCTCTAGGTACAAAACCTCTGAGCTCCAGCAAGGTTATGAACAAAGTAGCTTGAAACCTTCTGGATGGCTTCACCCTGACTAAGGAGCACACAGCTTAATCCTCTCCCCAGACAAAACCTGCAGCAAAAACCTAATAAAGGTGAGGGGCTGCATTTATTCATTTGCTAGAACATCTATTCAATTTTTAAAGGTATATTTTAGAGATGGAGTTACATGCATGTTTACTTTTCTATTGATGAGTTGCTACCACAGAGGTCTACCATGGAACTTTCTTATTATCCAGCCAGAAAACAGTGAATTAAAATTGTCAGATATTTATATTAACATAGGGAGAGGAATCTCTAATTGTTGGCAAGAACTAGAACTCAGGTGTCTCGAGGTATAAAATGCTGAGTTCTAGGGAACTTTTTAATACTTGTTTACCCTTTTTTTTGGGTTTAATATGAGACTGTTTCAGGTCGAGACTAATTTTTTTAATACACATTTAATAAATGACATGGCAGACATGGGCCTGACAGTGTCTAATGGTTTATCCTTATTCTCATACTCTAAAACCAGAACATCTTTTTATACATCTTTAAAGACTTGTGGGTGATTTAACACTTCGGGGGTTGTGCTTTTACTTTATTGGTGTTTCTGGTGATGAGTGCCTCATGCCTCCTAAAGTTTCTGACAGGCCAATAGCTTGGCAACCTGAGGTCTCTGTCTAAAGTTCTTGTCTTTTTTTTTGCAGTTTTTGGCCGGGGCTGGGTTTGAACCCACTACCTCTGGCATATAGAGCCAGCACCCTACTCCTTTGAGCCACAGACACTGCTCCAAGTTCTTGTCTTTTTGGTATTTTTCTCAGAGGCTTTACATAGATTATAATAATTGAATTTAAAAAATAGCTATATATTTTTAACAGCTGTAGACACTGGCCAAAAATAGATGTTAAAGTTGCTTACCTCAACAGGTGGACTCAGGTGAATTTAGGAGTGATTGTCAGTCAGTCTCCTGAGGGCTCCGGGTTCTCCAGGGTCCCGGGAATGTTTCCAGGGGGTGGCTCCCCTCAGAGGGACCACAGCCTGTCCCACTCCTGGAGGCCACCTGAGGATTGACAGAATACGTGCCAACCGGAGTAATGCTAAACGGCGGCTGTTTTAGACCATAAAAAGGAATTTCCCCCTTTTTTGCTCCAAATGGGTAATTGACTTTAGGTTTTGTTGCTGTTGTTGTTGTTGTTGAGTGCTGGCACTTTATCTTAAAATTATTTATAACATAACTACCACAGCTAAAAAGAGGAACAGTTTTCTTTTTTTTTTTTTGAGACAGAGCCTCAAGCTGTCCCCCTGGGTAGAGTGCCGTGGCATTACACCTCACAGCAACCTCCAACTCCTGGGCTCAAGTGAGTCTCCTGCCTCCGCCTCCCAAGTAGCTGGGACCACAGGCGCCCGCCACAACGCCCGGCTATTTTTTGGTTGCAGCCGTCATTGTTGTTTGGTGGGTCCGGGCTGGGGATTCGAACCCGCCACCTTAGGTGTACGTGGCTGGCGCCTTAGCCGGTTGAGCTATAGGCGCTGAGCCAGAGGAACAGTTTTCATAAGCTTTGTACAACCACAATTTTTAGCAGCTAAAAAGAGGAAATTTGCAATGACTCTTTAATTGCTGGAAAGAGAGGTCTCAAACACAAGAAAGTTATTTACATTACAGTGTCAAAATAAAATGTCCAAAAAAGTGATGTCAAAAGCAGTAGAAAACACCAGGGATATAAGAGAGAAGATAAAAAGGCTAGTAATTTAATTAAATAATTTGACAGGGTGAAGCAGGGGGACAGAGTGGGTCCTTCACCAGGGACTGAGAAATTCTCAGCAGCCACTCCCTGGGTGAAAAGCGGCTTCTGTGCCCCAGCCACAACCAGTGGCCATAGCTTGGGTTAAAACTAATTGCACAATCTTTATAAAGTTTTCTAACACATTGAAGGTATATCAGGAAGTAAGTGATATTGGGCATATACATATGAAAGTGATGCTTAATTTCAAGGGTGGTAAATGATCAGTTTTACCAAAAAGAAGAAGAAAGAAAACACTGAGATCCCTCCCAGATTGAAACCTTAAGAGAGTTCCCTGAAAGAACCTCGAGGAATAAGACACTAGAATTAACAAATCAAACACAGACTTGACCGGGAACCGGGGACTCACCCCTGTGAGTCCAGAGAAGAAAAGCTCAATACCCAGTGGGGGCCAGCCTGTCCTAAAAGCAGGTTAATTTTAACTCACAGAGTGAGTGTAAAATGGATGGTTTCACTTTCTCATCGGTGCTCTTGGTGCGGTGGCTGAAATCAGAAAGTTATTAAAAAAAACACTCTAAAGAAATTAGCGGGGTGGATAGTTCCTGTCCTGTTGTGAACAAATTATTAAGTGGATACAAACAGCTAAACAAGTTTGACATGGGAAACAGGGGCCTACTGGATGGTCCCTTGCCCTATTGCGAACAATGATTAAACGGTCTTTGACAGACAAACAGCTAATACATACATATCACGAAAGACAGACAAATCAAGGAAACAAATGGACAAAAGAAAAGAGACAGGTGGAAATCAAAAAAGAGATAACAAATCAGTCAGGTGCAAAGCCATGTCTGACTCCCACTTAGATGCCTTCCCAGCCACGTCCCCAAAGGGATGAAAACTCTATCTTGGCATAGGCAGAGAGGTATAAAGCCCACTCCAGGTTGCCCCAAGGGGCCTGCCACTAAGCCGAATGATAAAGTTGTGGAACTGTGGGTGGAAGTCCAGTAGGACGCCATAGCCTCAGGGCCACGAAATCATATCCACGCTCTTTCACTCACTCAGTCATACAGAACACACAAAACCCAGCCTATTAAGAGAAAACTGACAACTGTAACACATTCTTTTAACTTGCAATCCTGTTTAAACAGATGTTCTAAGCTTTTGAAGTTACTTTTTGTTTTTGTAAAAGGCTCAAAACTTTCAAAGTTACCAAGTTACCAAGTTTCCAAAAAAAAGGTTGACAACCTGAAGGCTGACTGACAACACAAATCTAAACCCAAACCTAAACCTTATGCGGCAAGGAGACATCTCCCCTCTGCCTCAGGAACAGACTTTAGCTGTATCCAGCCAAGTCTAATTCTCCACAAATTCTCTAGAGACCCAGACAGGACAGAACAAAACATAATAGACTTACCAAATTAGAAAATTTGGAAACCTGTGCCTTGAATCCACATGTCCGAGGGCACCGGGGTGGAGGAATGTCTCTCTAAGGCCTTCCCCTCGAGCCATCAGCCGGCGGTGGGCCCAGGTGGGAGTCCAATGGAATCTCGCTGGGGCCTCCAAATGTTGTAACCAGCTCAGCTGAGAAAGAGACTCGAATCCCACTTGATGCATAATTAAGTAGAAATTTATTACACCTGCACAGGGCACAGGGGACTACTGCTGTAGAAAGTAGTTGGTGCTGAATGGAAAGCCAGGTGGGCAAGTTACAGAAGCAAAACATTGCAGTTAGCTTAGGGTGGGGATAACATTAGCTCAGGGGTCACATTGGGGGGTTACATAGTTCAGGGCAGAGGTACATAAGTTGGGAAAGTTTCTGAGAACTTGGGACTTTTTACTGGGGGCCTTTCTTGGAATCCACCCCTCCCTTTATACTTCCCCAATTTCAGACTTCT
The DNA here is from genome assembly GCF_000181295.1 of Otolemur garnettii. NCBI lineage: Eukaryota > Metazoa > Chordata > Mammalia > Primates > Galagidae > Otolemur > Otolemur garnettii. The sequence continues at coordinate 9,157,055 of NW_003852462.1, forward strand.
CAGAATCTAGCCTCCTCACCCTTGACCCCTCAAGGACTAAAGGACTCAAGAGAAATTCTTTTTCAAGGGTTGGGGGCTTGTTTGCCACATTCCCCACTGGTCTTAGCAGAGAATCAAGGGGGCCTGATTATCAAATTTAGAGAAGACAAGTGAGGGAAATTGAAAACTGCCCTTTTATAGTCTACCATTACAATGAACGTTCTCAAACCTTGGCTGGCTCTGGGCTTGGGTAGATAATATAGCCATGTGACTTAAAGAAGGTCCATTAGCATCTCTGGTCCTCAGTAAGGAGCTTGAGGAAGGTGACATCTTTCTGCTATTTGTTGACAAACTTCCCATGTGGCTTACCATTGTGCTCGAAATTGCTGCATGAGAACTTATGTCTCCAACAGCCTTTGAGGTAATAAGAAGTCCCCTTGAACAGATGGCCCATAAAGGTAGGAACCTCTTGTAGGTAATTGCTGAGTATAACATTATTCCAGATATTGGGAAGACTTATGCCAGACCAGTTTTGACAGAGTGGCTGGTGGAGCTGCACACATTTAAGGGGCTTCAGTCTGCAGCAGGACAGAACCTGGAGGCAGGAGGGACTCTTCAGAGATACTGAAAAAGGGGGTTGGTATATAAGGCCTGGATATTCCTCGATTTCTCATCTGGACATAAATGGGACTTCCTACCCACATGTTTGTAGAACATGGGTCTTCTGTCTCAAAAAAAAAAAAATACCCGTTGGTTCTGCAAAGCCTTTACTTCTAAGTGGGTATCTTAGTTTGGGCTGCTATGGCAAATTACTATAGATGGGGACATTTATTCCTCATAGTTCTGGAGGCTGGAAGTCCAGGCCCAGGGTGTCATCATGGGTGAGATCTGGTGAAGACCCTCTTCCGGGATGCAGAATGCCAGCATTTCCTATATCATCCTGTTGCAGAAGAAGCTAGAGGGTGCTCTGGAGTCCTCCTTATAAGGGCACTAATCCCATTCAGGAGGCTCCATCCACATGACCTAATCACCTCTTAAAGCTCTCACACTGTGGTGTAGGATTTCAACATAGGAATTTTTTTTTGGTGGTGGGGGAGATGTAAACCATTCAGTCCACTGCAGTGGGTAAGAGTGGAGGGTGTGAAGGCTTGGGGGGGCATTTCTGTCTCTTTCTGGCAGGTTGGGGATCTTCCAGCAGAAAGCATGTAATGTTTGTTATTTCTTTCACCATATTGGAGTCAAAGATTCAACATTCAGTGAGGAGTATTCACTTCTAGAAATGGGGGGGAAATATCAGGTGAAGTGTGTGTTCACTGCTATCAGGTGCCTGAAAGAAATTCCCTTTCTCTGTAGGAACCCTCCTAAGTAGCTTAAATTTTGCCTGAGTTTCTGTGAACACTTGTTGATAACACTGATTGCTTTTATCAGTATGCTGCTCATCCAGGAAATGTCTTCAGGTTAAGCTGCAATCAGTCAAATCTTTTTTTTTTTTTGAGACAGAGCCTCAAGCTGTCCCCCTGGGCAGAGTGCCGTGGCATTACAGCTCACAGCAACCTCCATCTCCTGGGCTCAAGCGAGTCTCCTGCCTCCGCCTCCCAAGCAGCTGGGACCACAGGCGCCCGCCACAACGCCCGGCCATTTTTTGGTTGCAGCCGTCATTGTTGTTTGGCGGGTCCGGGCTGGGGACTCGAACCCACCACCTTAGGTGTACGTGGCTGGCGCCCTAGCCGGTTGAGCTATAGGCGCCGAGCCTCAAATCTTATTTTTAAAGATGAAGCTTTAGAGCAATTTTTAAAGTAAATAAAAATGCAAGGGCTAATACAAGGCAGTGGTTTTCATACTGGTTCCCTGGAACCCTAGGGTTCCCCTGTAATGCCTTCTTGGTGGCTGTGAAGACAGAGGAGGAAGGAGGAAGAGTGAGGGCTTAGGTCCCTCACCCTTAGGGAAAAATTAAAACAGCTGCATTTATTTATTATATACATTGGGGCTCCTTCTATCATTTTAATTAAAAAATAAAAAATAATTTTGTTGCTTTAGCAAAATTTTAAAGCCCCTAGTCTAAGGTATCATTTTTTCTTATGAGATGCTTCTAAATTTAATCTTACAATTAGAATGAATATTATTTGATGTTTTGAATGATAGACTGTAAGAACAGAAAAGATGATTAGCAACAACCCTCAAATAAAAAATTTAAGGCAAGTATAATTGTTTACATCAGCTGTCAAATCCAAGCAGTTAACCCAAACAGTTTCCATTTATTTATTTATTTATTATTATTACTATTATTTTTTGAGACAGAGTCTCACTTGGTCACCCTTGGTAGAGTGCTACGGTGTCATAGCTCACAGCAACCTCTTCGGCTCAAGCAATCCTCTTGCCTCACCCTCCCAAGTAGCTGGGATTACAGGTGCCTGCTATAATGCCTAGATATTTTTAGAGACAAGGTCTTACTCTGGCTCAGGCTGGTCTTGAACCTGTGAGCTCTGGCAATCCACCTGCCTTGGTCTCCTAGGGTGCTAGGATTATAGGTGTGAGCCACTGTCCCTGGCCCTGTTTCTATTTCTTTAATTCATTCTTCCATCCCAAGCCTGATTCCTGTGTTAGACAGCTTGTACACTGTTTTGTACAGGCTCATTTTAAAGTTCCTTTTCCTTGCCCTTGAATTCCTTGGCGGACCCATACACTATAGGGACCCAATCTCAGGATGCTTAGCCTAACCCTGAGGATGTTTCTCGCCAGCCCGGGTACCCTGGTCTTCTGCAGCTTGAGTTGTGTCTGTTTCCTGCCTGGCTTCATGTTTCTACACCTTTCCCTCAGAACACTGCCCAGCCCCATCTGCCCTGCTGACCCCAGAAGGAAAGGCACCTCTTTGAGTCATTGGGAAAGAACCATCCTTGGTCATTAGATTTTTGATTTTTTTAAAAAAATTCTGCCTGAAAGAAATTTCCCCCTTGACTTTCATTTTAGTTTCCCCCTTTCCTTTCTCTACTAACAGGCCCTTGATATTACTGACTGTCTTGCTTCCAAAAGCAGAAGGCTTTGATGTTGCACAATCTTGCATGGAGTTTATAAGAAAGCATGACAGAGCATAGGTTCGGAGTCAAGAATACTGGCCTGTGTAACTCTGGGTGGGTTGTTCACATCATCATAGAAAAAAAGGGGAGCAGTGATAGAAGTCTTTACTTCTTTTTTTTTTTTTTTTTTGAGACAGAGCCTCAAGCTGTCCCCCTGGGTAGAGTGCCGTGGCATTACAGCTCACAGCAACCTCCAACTCCTGGGCTCAAGCGAGTCTCCTGCCTCCGCCTCCCAAGTAGCTGGGACCACAGGCGCCCGCCACAACGCCCGGCTATTTTTTTTTTTGATTGCAGCCATCATTGTTGTTTTGGCGGGTCCGGGCTGGGGATTCGAACCCGCCACCTTAGGTGGACATGGCTGGCGCCTTAGCCAGTTGAGCTATAGGCGCCAAGCCAGAAGTCTTTACTTCTTAGGATTATTTTGAGGATTTAATCAGAGACAGTCTCAGAAGTGTTGTCGAGTATGCTGCCAAAATAGCACCCCGGCAGCCCTTGTCCACACTGGCAGGTGGTTGTTCCCTGTTCTCTCCTCAGGTACCGCAAGCTCCCTGACCACCATGCCCCCGCCCTTTCCCAAGACTGTCTGAATGCCTCCATCCACTTCCTGAGGTGCCTGGACACCTATGGAGTGGACCCTTCCCGGGTCGTGCTCTGTGGAGAAAGCATTGGAGGAGGGGCTGTGGTCTACATCGCCCAGACCCTGGTGGGCAGATCAGATCTTCCCAGCATTCGGGCTCAGGTTCTGATTAACCTGTGTGTCCAGGCCATTAATTTGTGCTTACCATCCTCTGAGCAGTACTGGTGCGTCCCATTCCTCAGCCAGGATTTCGTAGTGACTTCCATCTGCAAGTACATGGCCATTGACATCTCCTGGAAGGAGGCCATCCTGACGGGAGCATTTATGCCCCCAGACACCTGGAGGAAGTACAGGAAGTGGCTCAGTGCTGACAACATCCCCAAGAGATTCCAAGGCAGAGGCCCCCCACCCAGGTTTCCTGCCCCCTATAATGAGGCTGCCTATCTAGAAACCAAACATCTATTCGATAGAGAATATTCACCCTTCCTGGCAGATGACGAGACCATGGCTCAGCTTCCTGAGGTCTTCCTGGTGAGCTGTGAGAATGACATGCTCCGGGATGACAGCTTGCTCTATAAGAAACGCTTGGAGGACCTGGGGGTCCGTGTGACATGGTACCACGTGGAGGATGGCTTTCACGGATCCCTTATCTTATTTGATAAGAAGTTTTTCTCTTTCCCATGCTCTGTGAAAATTGTGAATGCTGTAGTCGATTATATAAAGGGTATCTGATAGTTATCCCAGACCCTGAGTAGGGGATGCCAAGTATGGACTCTGGCACAGGCTGGGTACTTTGGTGAGTTCTGTTTCACTGATTAAAGACATGCTTAATCAATGGTTGGCTTGGCTGGGAAGGATGAGAAGTAAGCTAAGAACAATCTTGCTTAATATTCCAGAAAATCCAAACTATGTCTGTTTTCTTCCACTACTAACAATGTTCAATTCTGGATCCAGCAATATCCTCTAACATGCGTACTTGAGTGAAAGAAAGGGCGTTGAAGGGTGAAAAAAAATGTCTTTAAAAATTTCTCAGAGCTAGGTTAGGCATGGTGGCTCACGCTTGTAATCCCAGTACTCTGGGAACTGTGATACCACAGCACTCTACCCAGGGCGACAGCTTGAGACTCTGTTGCAAGAAAACAACAAAAAAACCTTTACAACAACAACAACAACAAAATCCTAGTATTCTGGGAGGTCAAGGTGGGTGGATCTCCAGAGCTCAGGAGTTTGAGACCAGCCTGAGTAAGAATGAGACCCCCTTGTCTATTGAAAATAGAAAAATAGCCAGGTGTTGTGTGGCAAGGCGCCTATAGTCCCAGCTACTTGGGAGGCTGAGGCAAGAGAATCTCTTGAGCCCAAGAGTTTGAGGTTGCTGTGAGGGATGATGCCATGGCACTCTACCTCAGGGTGAGAGAGTGAGATTCTATTCAAGAAATAAAAAAATTCTTGACACCCTAACATTTAAGTTCTGTGCAAAACAAATGCCAGCAACTCCTCACACTGTCAATGGTTTCTCTTTACCCATGATGAGAAAGCAGTGCTGGGGGTCATGGCCCCTGCTAGAGGATTGAGGCGCTCACTTATCCCTGGCATCAAAGGTCACTGGTCACATTTCCAACTTCGATTGACTCCAGGTGGCCTGCAAAATGCTGTTGCAATGAACCTCTAGTCTCAACCCAGCCACCCTTGGGCTGGACTAAAGGAAGACCTCAGAGGAGATTGTGAGAAAGAGAGACAGGGAGGCAAGAGACAAGGAAGGGAAGAGAAGGGCATGCTCTGGGGAGCCATGAGCTTTGCCTGGGCTCAAGTCTTTAATCTGAATTCCTAAAGTAGGTCACTGGCTTCCAAGAGGTGGGTTCTTCAGGTCAGGGATGTCTTAGAAACCTCCAGGTATCATCTGGGATATGGAAGCTGCATTCTCTGAGGGAGTAAGGTGCTAGCTTCCTTCTTTTGATTAGTTTCTGTATTATTCACATTTTTACAAAGAACTTTGCCGTTGCTTGGCTAGTGCCACTGTCTCTGCTCACACTGAAGGGAAGATCTTTGTGCTGCATGTTGGGTATGGCTCTCATTCATTTTTGCATTGAGCTCATGTTCGCTGGATACACCTGTGGTAGCTCTGTGCTTTTTGATGCTGTCTAGTCTCACCCAAGGGCAGAAGCTGGACGCTCTCCCTTCTAGGCAACCACAGGTTCTCTGGGTACCAATAACCTCACCTACAACTAATGGAGGAGGGAGTCCTCTCGATGCCTTAGGTCTTTGCAAAGAGACTGGGTATCCACACAGGCAGTTTAAACTGGGGTTCTGGGGGCATGAGCAGATGTTGTGACTTGTGGATCATAAGCTTTGAGGGAAAGGTGTGCTAATTGATGTGTAGCAACATCACCACAAACAGAATAGCTTGAAACTATAAGTCTGGTTACTGCTTAGCTGGGTTCTCTTATGGACCCTAATGGTCTCCAGGGCTATAGTCAAGGTGTTGGGGCTGTAGTCTTATCAGGGGCTCAACTGGGGAAAGATCTACTCCCAAGCTCAGCCAACTTTTTGGCTTAGTTCAGTTCCTTATGGTTATAGACTGAGAACTTCAGTTTCTTTCTTTTTCTTTTTTTAAAAAACAAATTCTCACTTTATTGCCCTTGGTAGAGTGCTGTGGTATCATAGCTCACAGCAACCTCAAACTCTTGGGCTCGGGAGGGTGGAGGGAGGGGGGAGAGGGTAGAGGGAGAGGGATTCGAGGGTTCACTTCTGTGGTTCATCTTGCAAGGGTACAAGTGAATCTTTCTATGAGTAGAATATGAATGTTTTGACATAATAACTAAGAAAGTTACATGAAGGCTATGTTAACCAGTTTGATGGAAATGTCATGGATTGTGTGAAAACACCACACTGTACCCCCAAAGTGCATCAATGTACACAGTTACCATTCAATAAAAAAAAAAAAATCTTGGGCTCAAGAGACCCTCTTGCCTTAGCCTTCCAAGTACCTGGGACTATAGGTGCCCGCCACAACTCCTGGCGATTTTTAGAGATAGGGTCTCACTCTTGCTCAGGTTGATCTTAAACTGCTGAGCTCAAGCAATCCACCTGCCTCTGCCTTCCAGAGTGCTAGGATTATAGGCATGAGCCACCGTGCTTAGCCTAGGACTTTAGTTTCTTGCAAGCTGTTGGTCAGAGGCCAGCCTTGGCTTCTAGAGGTCACTCCCAGTGTCTTGATATGTGAAACTCCCCAAATGTATGTTTGTTTCCTTGAAACCAGGAGGGGAGAGCCAAGACTCCAGCAAGGGGGCCTCTAGAATGTCATGTAATGTGATCACGAACACATACTCACATACATGCCATCACCTTTGCCATATGCTATTGGCTAGAAGCAAGTCACAGGCCTTGTTCACATAAGGTGGTCACACAAGGGTGTGGACACCAAGGGGTGGAGATCATAGGGCTCCCTCAAGTCTGTCCTTCACAGAAGGCCTCACCAGAGGTGCTGTGAAAAACAGTCTCCCCAACTTCTCAGCCTAAAAAACACAAGATGGTCTGCAACTATTGGCTTGACCTGCAGCTAGTAACCGATGGTCCTCCTGAAAGAGTTTCCTCATCTCTCCCCAGTTCTAGTTCTCCTTTCTCCCACCCACATCAATCCCATGTGGTCTCTGCATGGTGGAGTAGTCTGGACCCTCCTCTGGTTTCTTCCTAGCCTACTCTTCTGACCTCATATTAGTCAGGGTCCAATCAGGGAAAAGAAAAGTACACCTAGGGCCGGTGCGGCAGCTCACACCCATAACCCCGCACTCTGGGAAGCTGAGGTGGTATATTGCCTGAACTCGGGAGTTGAAGACCAGCTTCCGCAAGAGGAAGATCCCATTTGGGCACCTGTAATCCAAGCTACTTGGGAGGCTGAGGCAAGAAGATCTCTTGAACCCAAGAGTTTGAGGTTGCTGTGAGCTGTGACTCCACGGCACTCTACCTGTGGTGACAGAGTGAGACTCTGTCTCAAAGGAAGAAGAAAGCCACAGTGGTGGTTTCTTCTTTTTTTCTCTTGAAAGTCTATATCGGTGTCTAAGTGCAATCAACTCTTCCTAAGACATTTTCTGCTTCCAAGGATCTAGCTAAAACATATATCCTGAGACTCTTAAGAAATTGTTTGCGGCTCGATGCCTGTGACTCAAGCGGCTAAGGCGCCAGCCACATACACCTAAGGTGGTGGGTTCGAATCCCCAGCCTGGACCCACCAAAACAACAATTACGGCCGCAACCAAAAAATGGCCAGGCGTTGTGGCGAGTGCCTGTAGTCCCAGCTGCTTGGGAGGCTGAGGCAGGAGACTCGCTTGAGCCCAGGAGTTGGAGGTTGCTGTGAGCGTGATGCCATGGCACTCTACCCAGGGGGATAGCTTGAGGCTCCGTCTCAAAAAAAAAAAAAAAAAAGAAATTGTTTACACTAATCCTGAGGGGCAACAATGCTACTGTGGCTTCCCCACTCAAACCCCACTTACCATGGTCAGGTGACAGATGACACCATGCCACTGACTTGGCAGGTGCCTTGAGCCAAACTAGTCCACAGAAACTTGTTTGTCATATCCTTAGTGCCTGATGTCTATTGAAATAGACATACTCAGAAACTGGCAGGATTCCACACTGACTCCTTGAGCAAAGAGAGGAGGGTCACTGTGGTAGGGGGTCCTATGTGAACCTTCCCACTTCTTCTTTTTTTTTTTTTTTGAAACAGAGTCTTACTTTGTCACCCTCAGTAGAGTGCTGTGGCATCATAGCTCACAGCAACCTCCAATTCTTGGGCTTAAGTGATTCTCTTGCCTCAGCTTCCTAAATATCTGGGACTACATGCACCTGCCACAATGCCTGGTTATTTTTTGTTGCAATTTGGCTGGTGCTGGGTTTGAACCCACCACCCTTGGTATATGGGGCTTGCACCCTACTCACTGAGCTACAGGCACCACTCTGGACCTTCCCCTTTCTACCAAGATAGGAAGTCAGGAGAGTGCTGCATCCTCCAGGGGACTGCAGAAATTCCTGCCGCCTTGAAAGATGTGAAGGAAGCACCTACTGCACCCTGATTTAAGTCAGCAGTTTGAAATATGCAGAAGTCAGACAAATCTTGGAAAATTACTGTGAATAATCCTGAAATTGTTCCTGCAGTGACTCCAACTGCAGCTGTCTTTCCAGTTGTAGTATCACTATTGGAGCAAGTAGACACAGCTCCTGGAGCTTGGTAAGCAGCCACTGACCTGGCAGAACTTTTTTTTTTTTTTTTTTTTTTTTTTACAAATTCTTACCAATTTGTAAGAAATTCCAAAAGCCAACTCCCTTTACCTGGCAGGGTCAGCAGTATACTTCTGTAGTCTTACCTCAGGGCTATGTCAATTCTGTTTTCAGAGATCATGATCAAGACATTCTTCCAAACATCACACTTGTCCACTGCATTGAAGACATGTCAGTGGGATCATATGAGCAGAAACTAGCCAGTAATTTAGACTCTTTATTAGTCATGGTCTGTGGGGGTCAGGCTTGTAGTGTCGTTTGGGTCAGGCATTTCTGGAGGTCTTGTTGACTGCAATAGCCTGGTGTCTACACAGGATGTCTGACACCCGGCAGCCTCAGTGCTAGAATTCTGGGGGTCCTATTGACCACAGTCCAGGATCTTGGTTACCCCTTTCAGGTGCCCCAAGTGGCACAATTGTTACCTGGTGGCTGAGAACAGAATGCCTAGCAACCAAAGATTACCATCGCCTGAGTCTTGCCCAGGCCTAGATGGAAGTCACTGAAATGAGTTCGGCAAATTTACCCCTGGTACAAAGTATAGGTTGTAATCACGTGGTGGGCCTGTGTAATGTGTCTGTCCTTTGTTTCCCTTCTTCTGATTGTTAATGATTACTTGAAGTGCCTTGATTTGAATAACTTGAATTAAGCTTATAATGATGCTGTCAACATGACTGATGATTTTTGATTGAATAAAGAGACCTAGGGGAGAATGGCCGGAGCTGCACTCACTGACTGCACTTGAGATGCTGCTGGCATAGTGTCCGCCTCTCATAGGCTCCCATTGGTTACTTCCCCTGAGATAACTGAGTCTGAGTTTTTTCTTATGTCAACTGCCCTCAGTGCAGATCCTGGCAAAGGTTGCAGGGACCCAGGCCCCCACAATGGTCAAACCAAGGGTCAGAAACACAGAGTCACAGACATAAAGAACAGCCACTCTTCCTGGGGCAAAATCCAAGCTTGTTTTAAAGGACATGGCCATAGGTAACTAGAAGGGGTGTTAAGGAAGCCATTCATGGGAAATTGCCCAGTTGGTGTCCCTCTGCCACACAGCTGTCTGAGTGGAACCAATGGAAGCCGCTGGGTGTGACGGCCATTGTATACTGTGGGAGCGAGTCACCGGAGAAGCCATTCACAAGGGGACCCACATGCTGGGGATATTGAATGCTGTAGAGCTCGGTGCTAGAGGAACCTAGCAAACCTAGCAAACCTGTCGAGAGGAGCACACCAGAACCAAGAGGAGAAACCCATTCTCTCTGATATTCCTTCCTCCTGAACCCTCCGGTGACTCCAAGGAACCCACCTTCGGGAACCCAAATCTTTTGTAGGCAAGAAGGGCTACCTCATCTCTTCCCTATTATCTTGATCACACTGGACAGTTAATGAACTTGCCCTCTGCTCCAACAGGAAACACAATCTCTATCTTCTCAGATTGTTTACAAACGTTCACAAAAAGATAACCCAGGTCAAAAGCCATTTTGCTGTTTACTTTCTGGGGTTTGTTGCTATTTTGCTTTGGAAGCACTCCTACGTTCACTGGCTTATTTTCTTAGATTCATTTCATTAGTCTTGCATTCAATAAACACTGAAGGAGGCTCGCTGCCTGTGGCTCAAGTGGCTAAGGCGCCAGCCACGTACACCTAAGGAGTTGGGTTTGAATCCCCAGCCTGGGCCTGCCAAACAACAATGATGGCTGCAACCAAAAAAAATAACCGGGCATTGTGGCGGGCACCTGTGGTCCCAGCTACTTGGGAGGCTGAGGCAGGAGACTCGCTTGAGCCCAGAAGTTGGAGGTTGCTGTGAGCTGTGATGCCACAGCACTCTACCCAGGGGGACAGCTTGAGGCTCTGTCTCAAAAAAAAAAAAAAAAAAAAACCACTGAAGGAGCATCTGCTCTAAGCAAGGCACTTTGCTAAATGTAGGAGGAGGGGCAGTGGGTCTGGAAATGTCCAGACCATTCATGGAAAAGAACACAAACTCTGTAAATTAATTTAAGCAGGTTTATTCTTGTCTAAGCATATGCAACCAAGCCCAGGAGAACTGAGCCCAAGAAGCCTTGAGTAAGTGGTCCCACCATGGTTGGGTTACACTTTGGTTTATACTTTTCAGGGAGACAGAAATTACATGTAAAGTTGTAAATTAATACACGGAAGACAGGATGTCTCTTTGGTCCAAAAAAGCAGGACATTGCCTGTTATGAATCTGACAAAGTGTTGATAATTAGAATCTACAGAAAACTCAAATTAATCAACAGCAAAAAAAGAGTAAATAATCCCCTCTATCATTGGGCAAGAGATGTGAACGGAAACTTCTCTGAAGAAGACAGTTGAATGGCTAAAAAACATGAAAAAATGCTTATTGTCCCTAATCATCAGAGAAATGCAAATCAAAACCACATAGAAATGTCACTTAACCCCAGTGAGAATGGCCCACATCACAAAGTTTCAAAGCTGCAGATGGTGGTGTGGCTGTGGAGAGAAGGGAACACTTTTACACTGTTGGTAGGACTGTGAACTAATACAGGCTCTTTGGAAAGAAGTATGGAAAATACTCAAAGAACTCAAAATAGACCTCCCATTTGATCCCACAATCCTATTACTAGGCATCTACTCAGAAGAAAAAAATCATTTTATCATGGGCAGTGCCTAAGGCTCAAAGGCATAGGGTGCCAGCCCTGTATGTTAGAGGTGGTGGGTTCAGACCCAGTCCTGGCCAAAAACTGCAAAAAAAAAAAAAAATCATTTTATCATAAGGACATTTGCACTAGATTGTTTATTGCAGCTCCATTTACAATCACTAAGATGTGGAAACAACCTAAACGCCCATCAACCCAGGAATGGATTAACAAACTGTGGTATATGTACACCATGGAATACTATTCAGCCATAAAAAGATGCAGACTTTACATCTTTTATATTAACCTGGATGGAGTTGGAACACATTCTTCTTAGTAAGTATCACAAGAATGGAAAAGTAAGTATCAATGTACTCAATACTAATATGAAGCCGGTAGACGAACTAATACACATCCACACAGAAGAAAAACTCAATTCAATTTAAGTTGGGGGGAAAGGGAGGAGGGAAAGGTAAGAGGGAGAATGGAGGGAGTTTGGTGTGCTCCCAACTAATGGGCACAGTGTAAGGGTATATGGCACACCTCCTGGTGCAGGGCACAACTACAAGAGGGACCTTACCTAACACATGCAAGCATTGTAACTAATGGTTTGTGCCCTCATATGAATCTGAAATAATAATAATAATAAAAGGCAGACAACTTGAACTGAGGCATTACAGGTTACAGGTGGATTTAAAGATTTTTAAATTTGTGATTGGTTAAAGAAATGAAGCTTTTCTTAAAGGCTTGGAATGTTTAAGTTAAGGAAATCTGTTAAGAGGCTCGGTGCCTGTGGCTCAGCAGTTAGGGCACCAGCCACATACACCAGGCCTGGTGGGTTTGAACCCAGCCCAGGCCTGCTAAACAACAATGACAACTACAACAAGAAAATAGCCGGGTGTTATGGGGGGCACCTGTAGTCCCAGCTACTTGAAAGGCTGAGGCAAAAGAATCACTTAAGCTCAAGAGTTTGAAGTTGCTGTGAGTTGTGATGCCACGGCACTCTACCAAGGGTGACATAGTGAAACTCTGTCTCAAAACAACAAAAAAGAAAATTTGTTAAGAATGTCTACCTAGACTGGACTCCCGTTGCTCCGTGGTTAGGGTGGCAGCCACATGCTCCAGGGTTGGTGGGTTTGAACTTGGCCAGGGCCTGCTAAACAAACAAACCAAACAAACTACATATATATATTTCTTTTTTTCCTTACATTTATCAATGTGTCACACTCCTGTAGTCCCAGCTACTAGGGAGGCTGAGGCAAGAGAATTTCTTTTTTTTTTTTTTTTTGAGACAGAGCCTCAAGCTGTCCCCCTGGGTAGAGTGCTGTGGCATCACAGCTAACAGCAACCTCCAACTCCTAGGCTCAAGCGAGTCTCCTGCCTCTGCCTCCCAAGTAGCTGGGACCACAGGCGCCCGCCACAATGCCCGGCTATTTTTTGGTTGCAGCCATCATTGTTGTTTGGCGGGTTCAGGCTGGGGATTCGAACCCACCACCTTAGGTGTACATGGCTGGCGCCTTAGCCGGTTGAGCTATAGGTGCCGAGCCAAGAGAATTTCTTGAGGCCAAGAGTTTGAGTTTGCTGTGAGCTATGACGCCACGGCACTCTACCAAGGGTGACAAAGTGAGACTGTCTCAATTTAAAAAAAAAGAATGCCTGCCTAGGATGGGTCATGAGGACCCTGCCTCGCTGTGGTCACACTTGAGGCAGTTGCTGAAGGAGGTGAGGCCGTGTGGCACTCAAACATCTTGGAGGAAGAGTGGTCCAGAGGGTTGGTGTGTTTAGGGAAGGGCAAGGAGGCCAGTGTGGCTGGGACAAGGAGAGCAGCGGGTGGGGCTAGATGGGAGCAGGGAGGAGATGGCATCAGAGGGCAGTGAGGTGGAGAACTTGAGAATGTTCTAAGGTCTTTGGTGTTTGCCTCAAGTGAGATGGGAGGTCACTTCCCACACCTTGCCTTTGCATAGAGGAATCTGTTTACACAATACCCAACTGAACTTACTAATTCAGGCCCAGCCCCGGCTGGTAACAGAGCTGATACATTACTTTTTGTGGGAAGTTCATGGCTGCCAGAGTCCAGTTTTACCTTGTCCATCCTCAGGAATCTAGCACTGCTACGGGCTTACCTATGGCCTCTGCTGGCCCTTGTCACATTTAAAGACTGCCTTGCTGTGTCCCTGCCAAGCCCAGGGCCCAGATCAAGAAACCAGGGTAAAGGATGCCTAGGCTTTGCAGACTGCATTGTATGCTAATTTCCATAAACGACTTTCTTCAATTTGCCTAGAAACCCCTTGGGGTGCGTTTCATTATCCCCACTTTGTTGGCAAAATAACTGAGGGGAGAGGTGAACAGGAAGGGAGAGGTGTGATCCAGTTACCTAAAGCCACACAGCTTTAGGCAAAAGTGGGCGTTGATTACAGGAAGGGGCCCAAGGCTGGGGCAAGTTCTGGGCCAGCCTTTCAGCTTTGCTATGGGCTAAGGAGGAGGGAAGGGGTCCATGACCTCAGAATGTGATCCTGCCTCTCCAAATAGTGGCTTTCTGCAAATGTTTGTTAAAAGAATGGATAGAGGAATAAAAGATGACACTAAAATAAAGTACTTTGCAAATGAGCTACTGGCCGGTCAGAGTCAAGAGCCAGCATAGATTCAAAATGAACTGGGCCAGGTGTGTTTTGCACAGAGGCCGAGGAGAAATTCTGTCCTACGAGAAGGAATCACTTCCTCTTAGAGCTTTGCCGGAAGCTTCTGATAATCACCTGCTACAGAGGAAAACCACCTCGGAGTTTGTATAAAACCCTCACCCAGACTAGGTGGCAAGTCTGGGCAGTACAGACTGGGGGAAAAGACTTGCTCAGTCCTGAAACCAGTCAATCTATTCTCTCTGTCTCCTTCCATTTTTCAGACAGTGTCATGTTTTTGAGAAGGGAATTTGCTCCATGCTCAGATTTGTTTGTATTTTACATGACTGATGAAAATAAAGAAGGACCCTAAGCTTGTGGTGATGGACTTTGTGTTTTGGGACAAGAGGGGTCAGGCTGTTCCAGCCCAAGGCAGTGTTCTGCAATCCCCCAAGGACATCATTTTCAACCAGGGAGAAGGTGAGGTGTTTGGGAGCCTGGGTCAGGGGCTTCCCTATGGCTTCCTAAAAGATGGCCCTCCTTTGCCGGCTCGTGGTGGACACTCGATAGCATTTACCAGACACATGACTAAGCAAATGAATGAAGTGGGACTTCTCCCAGTCTATCCTTTCTACTGTCCAGGGAGTAGATTTCAGTCATGACTTCATGGAACCAGGCCATCTAGCATTGTTCATTGTTAGGTGCAAAATTCCTTACCTGCAATTTCGGTATCCAGATGGCTGGGAAAAGAATTCTTTCATAACTTGTTTGGCTGCCAAATCTGACTTGAGTTCATACGTGGGCTCATTTAGATTTAAATTGAAATGAAGGTACGGTATTTATGTATTCCTCTCTCTCTGCCCTCATTTATTCCACTTACATGAATGTTCATAGGTTTGTTGCTGAACTGTTAGCGTGTGCAATCAAAGAATACTTCCCAGTGTCCTGCTGGGGTGATGTGCACTAAATAGTTTGTGCACCCCATTATTGTTTCATAGCTATTAAACAATCAAAACCACAGAGGAATCACAACGAGATAGCACTGTGATCAGGATGGCTAAAATAAAAAAGGTGGTAGAACTTCCATAGTTGACCGCCTTCCTACATTGACTGCCCTTAAATTGACCTAATTTTCATAGGTCGTATGTACTACATGGTCATATCAATATAGTAGGCCTACTTCCTTATGTTGATCACCTCTTTCAGTTGGCCTGATTTTTTTTTCTTTTTCTTTGAGACAGAGTTTCACTATGTTGCTCTCTGTAGAGTGCTGTGATGTCACAGCTCACAGCAACCCCAACCTCTTGGGCTTGAGCCTCAGCCTCCCAAGTAGCTGGGACTACAGGTGCCTGCCACAACACCCAGCTATTTTTTTGTTGCAGTTGTCATTGTTGTTTGGTAGGCCTGGACTGGGTTCGAACCTGCCAGCTCTGATGTATGTGGCCAATGCCCTAGCTGCTGAGCTGCAGGTGCCAAGCCTTGACCTAATTTTCTTTCTTTCTTTCTTTTTTTTTTTTTTTTTTGAGACAGAGCCTCAAGCTGTCCCCCTGGGTAGAGTGCTATGGCATCACAGCTCACAGCAACCTCCAACTCCTGGGCTCAAGCGAGTCTCCTGCCTCAGCCTCCCAAGTAGCTGGGACCACAGGCACCCACCACAACGCCTGGCTATTTTTTGGTTGCAGCCATCATTGTTATTTGGCGGGCCTGGGCTGGATTCAAACTCGCCACGTTAGGTGTATATGGCTGGTCCCTTAGCCACTTGAGCCACAGGCGCCGAGCTGAACTAATTTTCATACAGCAGACATGCAACAAATATAATCAGTGAATGTTCCTTATGTTAACCACCTCTTTATGTAGACCAGTTTGTAATACTCCCTTGGGTGGTCAACTTACAGAGTTTCCACTGTAGTGATAGTGAAATTGCCCTTTACATATCAATATAGGGGTGTAAGGCAGAAACTATGGTAAGGGACTAAAACTCTGCAAAGGCACAGGCCTAGCCAAAAAGAATGATAATAATCAGTCCCCTCCCCTTCATTGGCTTGATAATAACCAGCCACCATCCCCCTGTTTGCTTCCCCATAATTGCTACTCTGGAGTCAGGTAGCTGATGGTCCTAAAGATTCTTAACTTTCTCTGTAGATAACATCACCTTTTTGAAACCTAAAGGTGTTAAAGCTCTTTTAGAATTTACAGCTCTTTTAGAATTTACAGTTCTTTTAGAACTTACAGCTCTTTTAGAATTTACCTAGCAGGCCTTCCGGTCTCTACCGGAAGATGATACAGCATGCTAAGACCAAAGATGCCACTGAGAGACCACCAGGGACACATGTAAAAGCAAAGACGCCTCTTTATTTTCAGGCATATGCTCAGGTCACACCTCTGGACAACACGGACAGCATGACTGTGCAGAGTTGACCCTGTTAACAGAAGCCAAGGCGGTTTTTATACATTCTAGGGGGTGACAGCAACTGGGTGATTGGTTCATTTTGGATCTGGTTGGGGATTGGTTATTAAGTCAATCCTGTCAGGGATTGGTTGGAACTCAATCCCAGACAGGATTGGCTGGGGCTGAGGCTCCTTTTTCGCAGAAGGGATTGGCTCAGCATTTTCTAGGAGGGGTCTCGTGTCTGTTTCTGATAAGGAGGCTCCACCTGGGTTGGCTGTCCCCTCCCTGGGTTGTTCTGCTTGTGGTTTTTCTTTTGCAGTTTTTGGCTGGGGCTGGGTTTGAACCCACCACCTCCGGCATATGGGGCTGGTGCCCTACTCCTTGAGCCACAGGCGCCACCCATGCTTGTAATTTTTCTCTGTACTGGGCCTGGGGCTCAGTGTAGGGCCTACTTACAAAATGGAGACTCTGCTGGCTCTTCAAAGGGAGTTTCTGAGAACTCTTACAGGTCTCGCATTTCCGTGGAATGGCTGACCCACGCAGACCAGTGGCCCACAGTGAGAAACTGACTCAGCCTGTCTTGTGATCCCCACCCCAAGAACCAACTGAGCAAAGAAGACAATTTCTACACCCTTATGATTCTGCCCTGAACCCAGCCAATTAGCAGACCCAATTGCCTAGCCTTTTGCACACCAAACTTCCTGTCAGGCCCCAGAAGAGTGGACTAGGTGCGGCGTCAGTGCATAACAAGGGGGGGTACTTTGAAGGTGTCTGTAGTGATAGTCACCAAGGAGGTAGGTAGAACTTTTTCTAGGATGAGTTCCCAAACTTAATTGTCCAACCTCGTATATCAAACACCCTTGGGTGAATGCCTAGAAGAGAAGAAAGAGAAGTGATGAAAAGGATAAAAAGGAATAAGTAAGCAAAACAGGAGCAAGACCATGTTAAGGACAGACTGTGGTTTGCCGTGAACATGAACTCTGATTTAAAACATTCACTAGTCGTAGTGAGTAGGAAGCTGATGTCAGTGGAGGGCACAGGGCTCCAAGCAGGACCCCCAGACTTGGACCTCTCAGAGCCTGGAGAGGGATTAATCCAGTGTTTGCAGAAATCACATGCTCCAATCCTCCCTTTTCCAAGAAAGGATTGCAGGGAACAGGTGAGCTAAGGAATTTGAGCCTGTAGTGGCAAAGGCAGGGCCAGAAGCCACCTCCTCTGGGCCTCCCTCAGAGGCGTTTCCTTCTGTACTTCATCTCTTTGACCACGAGGTGGCGCTTTCACAGGGGCGGAGGTAACAGGACGTCCACGTTTTTAAGGATGATGGATCAGCTGCCGATCTAACCATTTTTGTCTGCTGGAAAGGATAGCTGGTATGGGGAGATGGGCTAATTCGCTATGGGATATAAGCCAAGGAACCAATAACATCCACTGAAGGGACATGCACACGGAATCTTTTCTGTTTTCTTTCTTTGTCTTTTTGCTTCTGTTTTTCTTTCTTTCTTTCTTTCTTTTTTTTTTTTTTGGAGACAGAGTCCCATTCTATTGCCCAAACTAGAATGCCATGGCCACAGCCTAGCTCACAGTACCTTCAAATTCCTGGTTTCAAGCGATCCTCCTGCCTCAGCCTCCTGGTAGCTGGGACTACATATTACAATGCCTGGCTAATTTTCCTATTTTTAGTAGAGATGGGGATCTGGCTTTGCTCAGGTTGGTCTCCAATTTCCGAGCTCAAGCGATCTTCCTGGCTCAGCTCCCAGAGTGCTAGGATTATAGGCACAATGGTTACAGCAGCAGCCACATACACTGAGGCTTGTGGGTTTGAACCTGGCCCTGGCCAGCTAAAACAATGACAACTGCAACAAAAAATAGCCGGGCGTTGTGGCGGAGGCCTGTAGTCCCAGGTACTTGGGAGGCTGAGGCAAGAGAATCGCTTAAGCCCAAGAGTTTGAGGTTGCTGTGAGCTATGACGCCATAGTACTCCACCAAGGGTGACATAGTGAAACTATGTTTCCAGAAAAAAGAATTGGATGTTCTTAAATAATAAGGTATACGCACATCATGGCAGGCTTCTGCTTTCTCCACCTCTACAATGAGTAAGAATTTTTGCCTAACCTGTCTCACAGGAATGCACTTCTAAATCTTTTTGAGAACTGTTAGGTCAGGACATCACAACAATGTGAGTGGGTCAGAGAAGCAAATGGGGAGGGTTTGGTGGTTGCTGTGAACTTTGTGATATGTGGATCTGGGAGGCTGAAAAGCAAAGAACTTGGCTTTGGGATTGGGTTTGACTTGAACTGGATTTGAATCACATTGGCTTTGAATAGAATTGGATTTGGAATCCCAGCTCTGCTGGCCTCTTACCAGCTGGCTAAACGGGAATAAATTGCTTCATTAAATGCAGCTCCTGTTTCCTTATCTGTAAACATGGAAGTAACAGTGGCCCTGGGCCTCTCCCTCTCCAGCAGGCACAAGCCTTTGGGTCCCGGGATAACACAGAGGAGACAGACTCTGTAGATGCTGAGGGGATCTGAGCCCAAGATGACTACAAGAAAAATAAATTTCGAACATAAGTGGGAGGTTTTCGGTAGATTCTTCCCCGGGCTTTTCAAGATTCTGCCCCCTCCCATTTCCACCAGTGCCTATATCCTATAGGAAAATAATCAGAGGGGCGAGAGAGGGGATGCGAGAGAGTCACCTTGCCCCTGGTCACCATGTCCTCAGCTATTCAGTTGTTACTGACTGAGCAGCTACCATGTGTACTAGACATTGGGGTCACCACAGAGAATGCAACAGCTGTTCCTGCCCTTGCCTGAAGGGTGTTTCACTAGGGAGACAGAAAAGAAGAAGCAGTACCAATAAATATAATTCCAAATTCTAGAGTGATCAGACGATGAGGAGCAGGGAGTTGTAATCATGAATAATAAATAGGTGGCCCATGTCTGTAATCTCAGCACTCTGGGAGGCTGAAGCGAGTAGATCCTTTGAGCTCAGGAGTTGAAGACCAACCTGAGCTAGAGTGGGACCCCATCTCTACTAAAAACAGGAAAAACTAGATGGGTGTGGTGGTGCCTGCCTGTAGCTCCAGCTGCTTGGGAGGGTAAAGTAAGAGGATAGCTTGAGCCCAAGACTTTGAGGTTGCTGTGAGCTATCATGACACTACGGCACTGTAGCCTGGGCAACAGAGTAAGTCTTTGTCTAAAAAGAAGAAAGAAAAGAAAAGGAAAGGAAAGGGAAAAAAGGATAATAAACAAGCAACTGGATCTAGTCTGAAACTCCCTTCTGATTTTGGTAACACCAAGAGGGCAGTTGAAATTTTGAACCTAAAAGTCTGAAAATAGCTCGGAGCTGAAGAAATAAATATTTGTGGGCCCTACTGTGGGAGTAGAGGGTGAAGGAAGGGGAGGGAAGGTGTTCTAAGAGCTACCATGCCAAAGCCCACCATTTGGAAGGAAGATGAAGGAGGAGGAAGAGAATAAAAATAGTCTTATAATACCCTGATAGTGCCTGGATTAGAAGACCAACAAATAGGACTTGGGCTGGAATCTTCTGGCCTTGGACCATAGATAAAAATGAAAGCTTTTACACATCCTGTGAAGATAACCTTAGTTTCCATCAAGAAATCCCTAACATGCAAAATGTAGACACAGTTTAATTACAAACAGATAATTTAGAGCAAAGAGCAAATCCAGCCTCCTCTAATCTGGGCTGGAGCGAGGTAGCCCCTAGTCCTAGTGTTGCAGGAAGATGAGGCCCATTGGCGAGAAAGAGCACCCAAACATTGTATTTAAGAGGAAAAAGGCTTTATTCAGCCGAGCAGGTCCCACAGATCATTCATTAAGGACATTCCTCGCCAGGCCAGGAGCAAACGGGATAGAACTCAAAATGGCCACGCTCCCCAACCGGCTTGGTCTTTCCCTTTTTATCTCCAGTCAAAAAGCTCCAACTCACAGGTACTTTTCTCACTGGTCAGTTTGAATCAAGGGGGGGAGATGCTGTTCCAGCCCCCACAGAACTACAGGATTTCCCAGAAGCGGGAATTTCCAGGTCCCAGGAAGTTAAGTCTATAAATTCCTAAGAGCTGAGTCACCATGGAGAGGACCCCGCAGGTGTATCCTTGGGGTCTCCTTGAGAAGACCTGTTCTCCTAGACCTCACCCTTCTCTGGTATCCTCTCTCACTAGCACAGGTGTGTGGGAGAGGAAGCAGACTCAGAGGCTCTCCCTAAGTCTCCCATCTTCAAGCTGAGTGATCAGCGCGAGGCCTTTCGATTCTAACTGACTCATGAGTCCTCCTCGTGCTTCTGTACAAGAAATGCCCACAATAGATGCCGTGAGGAGTGAATGAATCATTTCTGTGCCTGGCACATATATGGAGGTCAGCAGATGTGTGATTTTTCCCGCTTCCAATGGAGGATAAAAATGGTTCCAAGCGGCTGAGAGCATGGGTGAGGATGTTTCTAATTGGTACTTGATTTGTAAACAGAAAACCAAAGTTTCAGGGCCACTCCTTCCTAAATACTTATGCAAAAGAGAAGGTGAAACCTCAGGGATCTGTGAAGAACAGGCCCCACGATCGATCATTCATTAAGGAAATTCCTTGCCAGGCCAGGGTAGTGGCTCACGCCTGTAATCCTAGCACTCAGGAAGGCTGAGGCAGGTGGATTGCCTGAGCTCACAGGTTGGTGACCAGAATGAGACCTCGTCTCTAAAAATAACTGGGCGTTGCAGTCCTAGCTACTCAGGAGGCTGAGGCAAGAGGATCCCTTGAGCACAAGAATTTGAGGTTGCTGTGAGATATAATGCCGCAGCACTCCACCAAGAGCTACAGAGTAAAATTGTGACTCAGAAAAAAAATGTTTTTTTCCATTGGTTCCTTTTAGACCTTCAGGAAGCCCCCCTTAAGAGAATAGATGATAAATGTTTCTTTTCAGACTTTTTTTTTTTTTTTTTTTTGCAGTTTTTGGCCAGGGCTGGGGCTTGAACCCACCACCTCCGGCATATGGGGTCAGTGCCCTACTCCTTTGAGTCTCTGCCCTTCTTTGCAGACTTTTAAATGTGTTAGACTCTCAGTTAATCTTTCCTAGAACAGATAAGGCTATACCCGGCTACATTAATGCAGATTCTCTACAGATTTTAAGTTGCCACCCCCACAAAAGATGACACACGTTTTCAGTTTTCTTTTTTTCCGGGGGGGGGGGCGGTGTCAAGTGATCCTTTATTGAAACCTTTCCTTTGTACTTTTTAACTAGGTGGGCATTCCACAGCACCACTGTTGGTGTCATCGTTGATGTCATCATTGCAGATCACCCACTGGGCCATCCCCAGAAACTCTGTAATGGTTCCAGAGAGTTCTGGCTAAAGAGTGATGCTGCATCTGACTGACAATGTTGAAAATCTTACTGAAAGTGATATTTCTGGATATATAGACCTACTGTGGCTCAGCAGGTAGGGTGTTGGCCCCATATACAGAGATGGCAGGTTCGAACTGGGTCCTGGCCACATTGCAACAAAAAAAATAGCCAGGCATTCTGGCAGGTGCCTATAATCCCAGCTACTCAGGAGGCTAAGACAAGAGAATCACTTAAGCCCAGGAGTTGGAGGTTGCTGTGAGCTGTGATGCCAAGGCACTCTACCAAGGGCGATAAAGTAAGACTCTGTCTCAAAAAAAAAAAAGAAAGTGATATTTTGGTTGTGTTTAATGTTTTCTGTTTCTACTAGAATTAGTAGCAGAGCCTGAAAACATGCCTGAGTTGCTGCAATCTCATGATAAAACTTAAGCAGATGATTGCTTTTTATGGATGAGTAAAGAAAGTGATTTCTTAAGTTGGAATCTACTCCTGGGAAAGGTGCCAGGAACACTGCTAAAATGATAAAGGGTTTAGACTGTTACATAAACTTAATTGATAAAGCAGTGGCAGGATTTGGGAGGACTGACTCCCTTTTTTTTTTTTTTTTTTTTT
>NW_003852462.1:9179611-9182899 GCF_000181295.1 Otolemur garnettii
ATTCTCTTGCCTCAGCCTCCTGAATAGCTGGGACTACAGGCACCTGCCACAATGCCCGGCTATTTTTTGTTGCAGTTTGGCTGGGCTGGGTTTGAACCTGCCACCCTTGGTATATGGAGCTGGCTCCCTACCCACTGAGCCACAGGCACCGCCCAAGACTAGCCCCAATTTTGAAAGAAGTTCAATTGTGGATAAAATCTATCAAACAGCATCGCCGACTATAAACAAATCTTTCATGAAAGGAAGAATCAATCAATGTGGCAAACTTCATTGTTGTCTTATTTTAAGAAATTGCCACAATCACCCCAACCTTTCGTGGCCACCACTCTGATCAGGCAGCATCTGCCATCATCAGTGTAGGATTCTCCACCCCCAGAAAGACTACAAGTCACTGAAGACCAACGTGATCATTATCATTTTTAGCAATAAAGTATTTTTAAAGTAAGAGGTGTGGCTGGGTGTGAGGGCTCACACCTGTAATCCTAGCACTCTGGGAGGCTGAGGCGGGTGGATCACCTGAGCTTACAGGTTGGAGACCAGACTGACCCAGAGTGATTCCCCACCTCTAAAAATTGCCAGGCTGGGACACCTATAGTCCCAGCTACTCAGGAGGCTGAGGCAAGGGGATTGCTTGAGCCCAGGAGTCTCAAGTGCTATGAGCTATGACACCACAGCACTCTACCGAGGGTAACAAAGTGAGACTCTTTAAAAAT
Organism: Otolemur garnettii; assembly: GCF_000181295.1. NCBI lineage: Eukaryota > Metazoa > Chordata > Mammalia > Primates > Galagidae > Otolemur > Otolemur garnettii. The sequence goes on from NW_003852462.1 coordinate 9,180,325, forward strand.
AAATAAATAAACAAATAAATAAACAGATGTGTATCTGTAGACACAATGATATTATACACTTAATAGACTAAAGTGTAGTAATATAACTTTTTGTTATTTTGTTATTTTGGGGACAGAGTCTCACTCTGTTCTCAAGCTAGAGTGCAGTGACATCAACTTAGCTCACAGCAACCTCAAACTCCTGGGCTCAAGGTATCCTCCTGCCTCAGCCTCCTGAGTAGCTCAGAGTACAGGCGCCTGCCATGACACTGGCTACTTTTTCTATTTTTAGTAGAGACAGAGTCTTGCTGTTGCTCAGGCTGGTCTCAGACTCCCAAGCTCAAGCACTCCTCCCACCTCAGCTTCCCAGAGTGCTAGGATTACAGGTGTGAGCCACTGTGCCCAGCCTAACCCTAACTTTTATATGCACTGGGAAACAACAACAAAAAAATTGTGTGAGAAAATTAATTGTGATATTTGCTTTCTTGAGGTAATTTGAAACTACACCTGCAATATCTCTGAGATATGCCTGCATTTTGTAATCACCATAAGTTATGTGAAAGGGTCAAATTGATTGACGTGGAGAATGCCAAGAGCAAGTTACAGAGAATGTGTCACATATGGTCCCATTTAAGCATATGCGTGCTCCCCTCTGATGCAGCCGCCGTCCCCAGGGGGAGTCCTATCATCATCATCCCCATTTTACAGATTTGGAAACTGAGGCTTAGAGAGTGTAACTAACTTGCTCAGGATCAGAATATGGGCATTTTCCAGAGCCAGGATTCAAAGCCAAGTATTGCTAACATAGGTTTCTCAACCTTGTCTCTGCTGACTCATCGGCCTGGGTAATGCTTAGTTGTGGGACCGGCCTGTGCACTGCGGGATGTTTAGCAACCTCCCTCGCTTCTAGCTATGAGATGCCAGGGCCACTGCCCCTTCCCTGAGCTGCGACAACCAAAAATGTTTCCAGGCTTTGTCAGATGTCTTCCGGAAGGTAAAAACATCCCCTGTTTGAGAACCACCGCTTTCACACCTGAGTGGGAGGCACACCAGGTATAGTCATTGTTACTAATGATGTCAGAATTTGCCATTAGGGGAGATTTTGAACAGTGGGAGCAACCTGGAAAGGTAAGTGAGCTCAGTGATCCCTGCTTTACAATGAAGAGGACCGAGTCTGTGTGTTTGTTCATTCATTGAAGAGATGTTTGCTGAGCACCTACCAAGTGGCAAACCCAGGTGCATCCAGCTTCTGGGGCTGAAACAGTACACAGGGAAAATCCCTGTCCTCCCAGAGATGACTTTCTACAGACAATAAAAAAACGGGGAAAGAATGCTGTAATGATAAAGGCCAGACAGAAGGAGTCAGCGGTGGGGAATGGGGCCAAGAAATGCTGGTGAGGGTTTAAATTGTACACAAAGTGTCCAGGGACCGCCTCCCAGAGAAAGCGACATTTGAGCTGAGACCAGTAAGAGATGAGGGAGGGAGTCTGGCCCCAGTCCCGGTCTGGGGAAGAATGGGGCCCAGAGACAGCAGATGCAAAGGCCCTGGGGCCTCCACGGTGGCTGAAGGACAGCAAGACTGGCCAGAGTAGAATTGGGGGGGTGATTGATGAGGACTGAGGGCAGGTAGAGGGATGTCCACTGGGACCTGGTGTCCTCTCCAAGGCCATTTCTAGCAGCAGTGCCAAGATGTAAAGTGAAACTCTAGAACTTTCTTTACCAGTTGGAGCAGGCCAGATGGGCCACTTTCTCCTCTGCAAGGGCCCTGTCCTAGAAAGACATTCTCACCTGAGGCTACGACTCACCTGGCCTGGCCAATGTTTGTGGGAGATGGGGAGGTGGGAGGGCAGGTAGTGACACATAAGTGGAAGAAGCTACTGGCTGCAAACCGTGTCCTCATGAGCCTCTGCTGAACACAGGTTCCTCTCGGCCTCCTCTGAGTTAGAAACAGCATGATAATCCTGGGCCTGGCCGTCCTCTCTGCCGCAGTCTGCATTTTCTCTCTGGGGGTCGGGCTGTGGGTAATCTGCACCCATTTTCTCACAGCAAACATCCCTGCAGCTATCAGCCACCCTGTGAAACTGCGGGTCCTCCACTGTATTCTTCTGCTGTTGATGACATGGGTGAGTTGTGGGCTTGGGTTGGGGAAAATATGTACCTGAAGCTTCTGTCGAATTAACGCTGGTGTCATGAGGTCTGTGGCAGGGCTGATAGCACGTCCTCAACCCTGAATAATCCCTGTTGGGTGGTTTGCAGCCTCTCACAGTGTTTCTGAAGCTGGACGGGACTGATATTCGCAAAACACAAAGAAGGGCTTGTTTTCTCATTTAACAGATGGGAAAAAAAAGACCAGGTCTATCTCCTACCTGTCTCCCGTTTGAATTTTTTTGTTTTGTTTGTTTGTTTACTCCAGCCCAGGTTCTGGGCTAATGTTTTATTATGTATTTGTTTGTTTGTTAATTTATTTTTGACTCAGAATCTTTCTCCGTCACCCAGGTTAGAGTGCCGTGGTGTCAACGTAGTTCATGGCAACCTCAAATTCCTGGGCTCAAGCAATCCTCCTGCCTCAGCCTCCTGAGTAGCTGGGACTACAGGC
>NW_003852462.1:9183885-9218932 GCF_000181295.1 Otolemur garnettii
GCAACCTCAAACTCTTGGGCTGAAGCCATTCTCTTGCCTCAGCCTCCCTAATAGTTGGGACTATAGGCGTCCATCACAATGTCTGGCTATTTTTTTGTCATTGTTGTTTAGCAGGCCCAGGCCAGGTTTGAACCCACCAGTCCCAGTGCATGTGGCTGGCGCCCTAACCACTGAGCATGGTGCCGAGCTGTGGGCCCCATTTTCTATCTACCTGCTAGCTAGAGCCAGAAACCCACAAAATAAAGAAACAAGTAGTACATTAGTGCAGGCGAGAAAAACAACAGGATCTGGTTCCAAGAAAAAATTTGGTTGCTTTTGAGAGATGGGAAACTGTGTAGGTAATACAGTTGGATTCTGCTTCTTGTTCCCAGTGTGTGCGATTTATTAGGATAGAAGTTAATAAATCATGGTAAGAACTGAGGCACTGTTGCCAGTATGGATTCACTGCACTTTTCCAGAGGATTGTCAGAAGTTGAATATAGAAAATGCTTTTCCTGAGTTTCTTACATAATGAGGATGGATGGCAAATACCTCTTCTCATGAGAAAGTGTGGATGGGGGCCGGGGGGGGTCCCCTCCAGGGTCTGCTTTGACAAGATGTGAGGGTTGGGCCCTGAGGTTTTCCTGGCCTTGATTCTCACAGTCTACAGTCTGGGTTCCCAAGGGGCATTTGGTGGGGACTCTACAAATTAAGTTATCCGAAGGGTATATTACGACGCCTGGCTTAATATACCAGCGTCGTATATTAAGCTGGTATATTATACGACGGAGTATTTATGGAGTGAGTCTTCCAGAAATATAAGCTGTTGTTGCTATATTTACTTATTTATTTATTTATTTTTGTAGAGACAGAGTCTCACTTTATCACCCTTGGTGGAGTGCTGTGGTGTCACACAGCTCACAGCAACCTCCAACTCCTGGGTTTAAGCGATTCTCTTGCCTCAGCCTCCTGAGTAGCTGGGACTACAGGCGCCTGCCATGATGCCCGGCTATTTTTTTGCTGCAGTTTGGTCGGGGCTGGATTTGAACCTCCCACCCTCGGTATATGGGGCCGGCGCCCAGCCACTGCTGCTGTTTGTTGATTCATTTATTTTTCTATGCAAGGATGTGGTAGGTGACTGCTAGGTGTCATGCACCACATCTGGACTCTTAGGGTCAATGATGGCAGGTGAGAGGAATAAAGTCCCAGACCGGTGTCCGCCTTCAGGAAGCTTGTAGTCTCACGGCAGCGGGGCGGGGGTGGGGCGGAGAGGTGGCCAGGAAACCCACAAATAGACAAGCTACAAATAAGCAGCTTTACAGAGTGGCCAATGCAACAAGAAAGACAAAACTGGGCAGCGGGGCAGAGCAGGCTTCTCACCTGGGCCCCAGAGGGGACAGAATGCAAAGGGCCCAGGAACTTGGCTGGGGGCGTCAAAATTACCCCGTTGTTCATTACTAACCTCAAATTGAAAAGTAGCATTTCCTTCCGTTAGGAATGAAGTCAACAAACCATGACCGGGATAGCAAGACTGTGACTTTGTCGTCAAGAGGAGTCAGGGATATTTGCCCAACATAGTAGATTGTTGTAGATATCAAGGAAAATCTCGTATTCTCCTAGGAATCTTTGAAACTAGGGCGGTATCAGACTGGTGGCTAGATCTTCTTACCTGATGTGCTAATAAGGAAGCCCATCTATTACTACATCACACACTATTTCAATGTTTTGATAAGCATAAAGAAAATTGCCTTCCCTTAGAATCCCAGGTACTTTGTGTATTCAAAATGTTCTGAGCTAGTATTCTGGGAGGCCAAGGTGGATGGATTGGCTGAGCTCAGGAGCTTAAGACCAGCTTGAGCAAGAGCAAGACCCCATGTCTACTAAAAATAGAAAACTAGCCAGGTGCCTGTGGCTCCTTGGGAGGCTGAAGCAAGAGGAACAATTGAGCCTAGGAGTTTGAGGTTGCTGGAGATATGACACCATGGCACTCATAGAGGGAGACAAAGTGAGACTCAAAAAAAAAAAAAAAATGTCCTGAGATAAGGTCCTCAGGCTTCACCAATGGCCAGAACAAGGATTAGAACCCACTGGCCAGAGAGGGAGTGCTCACTTTGTTTGTTTATTATTATTAAAAACAAATTTTTGTTAAGACAGTCCCAAGCTGTCCCCCTCAATAGAGTGCTGTTTTGTCACAGCTCACAGCAACCTCAGATTCTTGGGCTTAAGCGATTCTCTTGCCTCAGCCTCTCAAGTAGCTGGGACTCAAGGCCCAGCTATTATTATTATTATTATTATTTTTTGGTTGTAGTTGTCATTGTTGTTTGACAGGCCCAGGCTGGCTTCGAACCCACCAGCTCCAATGTATGTGGCTGGCGCCTTAGCTGCTTGAACGCTGGGCACCAAGCCAATTTATTTTTTATTGTGCAAACTTTAGAGGTATGCCAAAGAAGACCCAAGGGTGTAAGGAAAGCCTGTGCACCTGCATTGTGGCATTGATGTCACCAACTCCTGGGCAAGCTTCTTTCCTCTGTGCCACCACCTTCCCCTCATCTCATTTTCTTAAGAAGTAAATTTAGGGCTCAGCACCAGTAGCACAGTTATTATGGTGCCAGCCGCATACATCACCGTTGGCGGGTTCCAATCCAGCCAGCCAGTAAACAACCATGACAACTGCAACAGGAAATGGCCGGGCGTGGTGGCGGGCGCCTGTAGTCCCAGCTACTCGGGAGGCTGAGGCAGGAGAATCACTTGAGCCCAAGAGGTGGAGGTTGCTGTGAGCTGTGATGTTACAGCACTTTACTGAGGGTGACATGGTGAGACTCTGTTTCAATAAATAAATAAATAAATGAAATAAAATGGTTAAAAAAAAAGAAAAGAAGAAGCAAATCTGGGACCTTGTATTATTTTGTTAAAAAATATTTAAGTGAGTATCTTCAAAAGATATGAATTCCCCCTTTGGCCTTTATAAAAAAAAAAAAAAAACAGCTACAGATATTTGGGGGTGGTCAGGTTGGCTGAGATGGCTCAGGAAGGCCCCCCCGAAAGTAGAGGGGTCGAGGCCCAGGAGGAGCAGGCTCTGGCAGAGAGGTTCCAGGTAGGTAGAGGCACTGTCAAGGGTGGCCAGGAGGCTGGTTTGTTGCAGCGGGGGTATAAGATGTCAGGGAGAGCCGGTGAGATGGGCCCACATGGGCTTGGGTGGCGGCACTGAGGGGTCGGCCAGGGCTGCAGTCCCACTGGGCTGCAACTTCCCAAGACTCCTCTTGCCACCTGTGGAGGGCGGATGTGGCAGCGGACTCCAGCCCAGGTGGATACCCTTCTCGACTCCTCTCCTCTCCTTTCTCCAACAGGGGAAAATTTTTGAGAAGCTGAGAATCTGTTCCATGCCCGAGTTTATCCGTTTCATGCACGATCTGAAGCCACTGAAGACGGACCCGGATATCGTGGTCACAGATCTCCACTTTGGGACTGTCCCGGTGAAGCTGTACCAGCCCAAGTCCTCCCTCTGCACCCCCCGGCCTGGCATTGTGTTCTTCCACGGGGGCGGGGGCGTTATGGGGAGCCTGAGTAAGAGCGCCTTTCCGCCGACCTCTGGGAGGGTGCGGCTTGCCTCTTAACCTAAAAGAGTGGTCATCTTCCTGAGGCTTACTGTCTCCTATTATAACCAGGGACCACCAGGGCAGCTAATGGTTTCCAGATCATTCAAGAGGCAAAAATATGAAATGTGTGCCATCATATGAATGTAATCTTCACTTCAGTGTAACTAAGGATGCTGTCATGTAAGGATACTGTAAATGTATTCTTACCTGTATACATATACATATGTGTATGCATAGAAGTATTAATATGTATGTATTATGAAATACACAGAACATAAAATTCATCATTTTAGACTCGTATCAGTGGGGGGATCGCCTGAGCTCAGGATTTTGAGACCAGCCTCTAAAACTAGCTGGATGTGGTGTCAGGGACCAGTAGTCTCACTACTTGGGAGGCTGAGGCAAGAGGATCCCTTGAGCCCACGAGTTTGAGGTTGCTGTGAGCTATGATGCTACAGTACTCTACCCAGGGTGACAAAGTGAGATTCTATCTCAAAATAAATAAATAAAAAATAAAAATAGAAAGATAGCATCAGTGGTATTTAATGCATGTTGTATAACACAAATATTCTAGTGGGAAGTAGAATATTTTATTTTATTTTTACTTTTTTATTTTTTGAGATGAGGTCTTGCCTGGTCACTCAGGCTGGAGTGCGGTGACATCATCATAGCTCACTGTAGCCTTAAACTCCTGAGCTGCCATGATCCTCCTGCTTCAGCCTCCAGAGAAAATGGGACTATAGGCATGTACCACCACACCCAGCCAATTAGAAACTTTTTTTTTAAAAGGTGGGGTCTCACTTTGTTGTCCAGGCTGGTCTCTAACTCCTGGCCTCAAGCAATCCTCCTGCCTCGGCCTCCCAAAGTGCTGGGACTACAGGTGTGAGCCACCCAGCCTAGGGTATTTAAATGAAAATAATCAAAACACTTTGTTCCATATCAGGAATTTCAGGAGACAAATTCTGGCGCAGCCTAACAGGAATATTTGCAAAAAATTAATGAGAAGAAAAACTCGAGACAATTTTATTATCTTAATTTGCTTCTCTGCAACTTACGGGGGAAACACCTTTATTTGGTTTTAGTAGTGCTTTCTTTTTCTTTTTTTTTTTTGCAGTTTTTGGCTGGGGCTAGGTTTGAACCCGCCACCTCTGGCATATGGGGCTGGCGCCCTACTCCGTTGAGCCACAGGCGCCACTCTTAGTAATGTTTTCTAATCTGTCCAGTGTCAAGGTCCCAGTGTAGCTGACTTTGAGAATAAGGGGTTTAATGCAATGGCGGTTTTGGTTCAGTCTATATGACACTATTTATTAATTACCGATATTTATTAATTGATATTTATCAATATTAATACTTACATGGCAGGCACTGTATGGATTATCTCATTTAAGCCCCAAACAGCCCAACAAGGTAGATATTGTCATTATCCCTACCTTACAGGTGAGGAAATCAAGACTTAGAGAGGTTCAGTGACTTGCTGGGCATTATTTTAGCTCCAACTAACAGGAGGTAAAGGTTTGGCGCCTGTAGCACAGTGGTTACGGAGCCAGCCGCATACACCAAGGATGGCGGGTTCGAATCGGCCTGGGCCAGCTAAATGACAATGACAACTGCAACAAAAATAGCCGGGCATTGTGGTGGGCACCTGTAGTCCCAGTTACTTGGGAGGCTGAGGCAAGAGAATCGCTTAAGCACAAGAGTTGGAAGTTGCTGTGAGCTGTGATGCCACAGCACTCTACCGAGGGTGACATAGACTCTGTCTCAACTTAAATAAATAAATGGAGGTAAAGCCAGGATTTGAACTCCAATCTATCTGAATCCGGAGTTCACACCCTAAACCACCGTTCTACAAAGTTTCTGAGATATTTTTGGTGAACTGTAGAATTTGTTGGGGTGGGGTGTGTATCTTCGGGAGAGTTGTTCACTTAGCACCACTGAGATGAATCAATGAAAAGGCAGAGGGAAATCTAGTCAGGGTGGACCCACGCGCCCTGTCTGTAGGACACACGGCTGGCAAAGCAAGCCTCCTAGTGAATGCTAAAAAACTTTATTTTCCAGAAACCCACCATGGCATATGCTGTTGTTTGTCCAAGGAGAGTGACTCTGTGGTTTTGTCAGTTGGGTGAGTAAAGGGGAGAGGGGCGGAGAGGTGGCAGGGAGCCGGGCTCTGATTTGGGGAGATGTGGGGTGGGGAGTAAGGCTGGAGGGCAGGTGGGAGCCGAAGGGAGACTAGGAGCAGGGGAGAGAAAGGAGGGGAGGAGGAGGAGGGAAGGAGAAGGAGGACCGAGGAACTGCTTCCTTGTGCCACGACCCTTGGGTGTGTTCCATAGAGTTGTTTTGTGCGGCCTCCCATTTGGAAGCTGGGTGGGAAGGGGTCTTGTGGAAGCAGATCAAGTGCAGAACTTCCACCTTGGGGACACTTTTGGGTGGCATAGCTCTTCTTTGGACAGAGCAGCCCTGCACATTCCGAACACTTACCATCTCCCTCTGCTCAATGCCTGTGGTGCCCGGGTTCATCCCCAGGACAACCCCAAACTCTGCCCTTTTTATTCCTAAGTGCTTAGAGCCGCAGAGAGGGTGTGGTGGGCACTGAATAGAGAGGGAGACGTGGGCTGGGTCCTCCCTGGGCCTCCTGTCTTGCTGACACTTCATCACACAGGTGATCCTCCTGACTGAGCTCTTCCTTTAGTTTCTCTTAAATACACACACAGTGGCCTGATGCGGTGGCACACACCTGTAATCCTAGCACTCTGGGAAGCTGAGGCAGGTGGATTGCTTGAGCTCAGGAGTTCAAGACCAGCCTGAGCAAGAGCAAGACCCCCATCTCTACTAAAACTAAAAAAAATTAGCTGGGTTTTGTAGCGGGTGCCTGTAGTTATAGCCATTTGGGAGGCTGAGGCAGGAGGATGGCTTGAGCCTAGGAGTTTGAGGTTGCTGTGAGCTGTGATGACACCATGGCACTCTACCTCGGGTAACAGAGTGAGACTCTATCTCAGTAAAAAATAAAAAAATAAATTAAGAAATACACATGTAGTAAAGAAATACCAGTTGCCAACGTCTTGGTGGGGATACATTTCCCAACTTTCTTGTGGCACAGTTAGTTGAGGAGAGTAAAAAATAAAAACATAGGCTCAGCGCCTGTGGCTCAAGTGGCTAAGGCGCCAGCCACGTACACCTAAGGTGGCGGGTTCGAATCCCCAGCCCGGACCCGCCAAACAACAATGACGCTGCAACCAAAAAATAGCCGGGCGTTGTGGTGGGCGTCTGTAGTCTCAGCTACTGGGGAGGCGGAGGCAGGAGACTCGCTTGAGCCCAGGAGTTGGGATTGCTGTGAGCTGGGATGCCAGGACACTTTACCCAGGGTGACAGCTTGAGGCTCTGTCTCAAAATAAATAAGTAAATAAAGACATAAGTAACGATGGTGGGGAGGGAAACTAGACATACAGTTCTGGGCCCAGTGTGATCTCTGCATTGGGATGGAAATCTCAATCCAGTCGCTGGCACTGCACACCTTACCCTTCCAGTTGTGCCAAATCAGGAGAACATCAGTAGAACAGGCAAGCAAATCTCTGCTAGAAGGTTATTTTCTGAATCCAAAGTAGACAGGATTTTGGAGCCAAAAAGCATTTGCTGTCCCAGCACTGACTACTCCAGGGTGGCCTGGAAGGTGCCAGAATGGAAATGGCTGGGAGAAAATTTCCTTGTTGGTCTCATAGCATGTTTCCTTTAAAAACAAATCTTGTAGCCAGCATTTAAAAATGATGAAATTTTGGCTGGACGCGGTGGTGCACGCCTGTAATCCTAGCACTCTGGGAGCCTGGGATGGGTGAATTGCTTGACCTCATGAGGTTAGACCAGCCTGAGCAAGAGCAAGATGCCATCTCTAAAAACAGCCGGGTGTTGTGGTGGGCACCTGTAGTCCCAGCTACTCAGGAGGCTGAGGCAAGAGGACGGCTTGAGCCCAGGAGTTTGAGGTTGCTGTGAGCCATGACGCCACGGCACTGTCTCACAAGTGATTGAGTGAGACTCTGTCTCAAAAAATAAAAAAGAAAAGATGATGACATTTTGCACAAAATCTGGATTTCTGGAATCTCTGGAGAAAATGGGAAGGTCTATAGCAATGCCAGATTGGCCTGGCAGCAGTGGCCTCGAGTGGCCCAGCTGATTTGGAAGAGTGCTATCTTTCCTCCACGGTCCTTGTTTAATGTCATTGGCAGGTGCTTGGAATTTAAGCGAAACCAATTTTACCATAGGTGAGGTGACAAATTCATAAACGAGAGTTAAGTTCCTATAGCATATTTCTGGTCACAAAAACATTAGTAAACTTTTGGGCAGTGCCTGAGGCTCAAGGAGTAGGGCACTGGCCCCCTATACCGGAGGTGGTGGGTTCAAACCCGGCCCTGGCCAAAAACTGCACACACACACAAAAATTACTAAACTCTTAAATGAAGACCAAAGACTCGTAATATTAAACATTGAAATAAATGTCAGCTGTACATACATTTAAGAAAGATTGATCAGGGCCGGGTGCAGTGGCTCACATCTGTAATCCCAGCACTCTGGGAGGCTGACGCGGGTGGATTGCCTGAGCTCATGGGTTTGAGACCAGCCTAAGCAAGAGCAACACCCCAGCTCTAAAAATAGCCAGGCATTATGGCGGGCGCCTGTAGTCCCAGCTACTTGGGAGGCTGAGGCAAGAGAATTGCTTAAGCCCAGGAATTGGAGAGTGCTGTGAGCTATGAAGGCTATGACACTCTGCTGAGGGCAATAAAGTGAAACTCTATCTCAAAAAAAAAAAAAAAAGATTAATCAAAGTGAGATAGTTAGTTACTCCACTTTTGGTGAATTGGTGAGTGATGGCGGTGGTAGTACCGGTAGGTTCAATCAAGGACTAAATATTTGCAAAGGGAAAATTGAGCACTTCCCATTCCCACGGAGTTCACAAACAAACCACCCCAAATGAGGTGGGCTCTGTGGACACCTTCATAGTGTATTGTGTATAGTCGGGTATGATTATGTAGACTTTATGCATTTTTATTTTATAGTCATTTTTTTTCATTCATTCATCCTCTGGCCCACTTCAGACTCCTGAGTGGCTGGAACTTCTCCTGGCAGCTCAGAGCCCAAGGCAGGAGCCAATCCTGGACCAGAGGCCGTCTCCTGGCAGGGCACACTCACACCCACGCTCACTCAGATGAGGACAACTTAGACACTCCAGTGACTATAACTTGCACATCTTCAGGGTATGGGAGGGAACCGGCGTAGCTGGAGAAAACCCGGGAAGAACGGTCAGACTCTGCACACGCAGTGGCCCTGGCTGGGGATTGATTTTTTTTTTCTCTTATGATGAAACAATGTCAAACAAAACCAATATTATTTGAGGACCTGCGGTACTTAAGTCTACAGGCTCCCCCCACAGATCTGTGGCCATGGCGGGATTCATTACAATCAAAATCCACGCAAGCCTGGAAGTTGCTCATAAAAGAATCATGAAACAGGAAGCCAGGAGCAGGTATGAGGGGAGAGGTGACATCAGACGGGACTGGTGTTGGTGATGTTTAAGTCATTGGTAGAGGTCTTGCGTCTCAGCCGGTCCCCTGACAGAGCGCTGAGACCGTGGGAATAGCAGCTGCCACTTACTGAGCCTGAGTGCCAGGTATGAGGGCTTTCCATCTGTCATCTCCTGATGCCTCCCACCTAACTTCACCCGCTCAGTTTTCAGGAAGGGAAGGTAATGGAAGAAATTTGGGCCCAGAGAGGCTAGCTGCAGGTATTTTGAGCTCTGCTGGGCTAGTGCATGTAAACGGACTCCCTTGGTTCTTTTCTAGATACCGCCAGGTACCCAAGGGTAAGTTCCCAGGGCCTCTAAGAGACTGCATTGTGGCCACCACCCACTTCCTGAAGTCCCTGAATGCGTATGGGGTGGATCCAACCCGTGTCGTGCTCTGCGGAGACAGTGTGGGAGGCTCAATAGCAGCGGTGATTTGTCAGCAGTTCGTGGACCGTGCGGATCTGCCCCGGATTCGTGCGCAGATTCTGATCTACTCTGCGTTCCAAGCCATGGACTTCCAGCTCCCTTCCTTCCAGCAGAATGCAGAAGTCCCACTCGTCCAATGGAGTCTTCTCTTCTACTGTTTTGCTTCTTTCCTGGATTTCAGCCCTTCCTGGGAAGACGCCATCAGGAAAAATGCTCATTTGCCTGCCAGTGTCTGGGAAAAATATCGCAAGTGGTTGGGACCAGAAAACATCCCAGAGAGGTTTAAGAAGAGAGGATACAGACCAGTGCCCCCTGCACCCCTCAATGAAGACGCTTACCTGGAGACAAATCTGCTTCTGGATCCAAGGTGCTCGCCCCTGATTGCAGAAGATCACGTCATATCTCGGCTCCCTGAAGCTTGCATCGTGAGCTGTGAGTTTGACATCATCCGCGACCATTCGCTGCTGTACAAGAAGAGGCTGGAAGACTTGGGAGTGCCAGTGACCTGGTGCCACCTGGAGGATGGTTTTCATGGAGTGTTCAACACCCTTGACATGGGCTGGTTGCATTTCCCCAGCTCCAGGAAGATTATGAATGTGCTAGTCCGTTTTATAAAGGGGTTGTGACCGACTTTCTTGCCTGCTGGCCCCCCGAGGATGCTCTCCACTGCCATCCTGTGGGACTCTTCTTGGTTTAGCTGGTTCTGAGTAGGGCTGGGGGAGGGGGGGAGGGGTTGCTTTAGACTTCCCGGTCTGAGATCTAGAACCACACAGTGCATGCTCCTAATGTCAGGAGGAAGGCGGTGGAAGAGATAGGTTTGGGGGCTGGGGGTGGGGTTCTCTGTGCATGTTCCCTGTTGGGGAAACCTGAGCTGGATTGGCCTAGGAGGAGGGTTGCTCTCAGCCTTAGTGCGGTAGAGTTCAGACTGTCTAGGTCAATCCAGACTGTGTGCGACAGAAGTGTCTGGTGGCTGGGCCTTAGAATAACACCAGTACATCATGAACCATCTCATGAGGCTTCTCCAGTGTGGCTCAGAGGCAGGGGCTCTGATATTCTGGGCTGCTGGGTGGTGGTGGTAACAGAGAAACTCCTTTCAGAATTGGAGGCTTGGTGCCTGTAGAGCAGTGGTTCTGGTGCCAGCCACATACACTGAGGCTGGTGGGTTCAAACCCAGCCCAGGGCAGTTAAATGACAATGACAGCTGCAACAAAAAATAGCCGGGTGTTGTGGTAGGCGTCTGTAGTCCCAGCTACTTGGGAGGCTGAGGCAAGAGAATTGTGTAAGCCCAAGAGTTGGAGGTTGCTGTGAGCTGTGACGCCACGGCACTCTACCAAGGGCAGCATAGTAAGACTCTGTCTCAAAAAAAAAAAGAATGGATGTTATGTTTGAAGGCATAAACACAACCTTAACCTCCTTACACATCTCCATCAAAGCTCTTGGGTGACCATGTGCATTGTCAATGAATAGTAATATATTGAAAGGATTTTTTTGTTTTCTGAGCGGCAGACCTCAATAGTGGGCTTAAAATTTTCAGTAAACCATATTGTAAATAGGTGTGTCATCTAAGCACTTTTTTTTATTCATAGAACTCAGGCAGAATATATTTCACGTAATTCTTAAGGGCCCTAGGATTTTCAGAGGGACCGTTGGCTTCGACTTAAAATCATCAGCTCTATTAGTCCCTAACAAGAGAGTCATGGCTGAAGCTTTGAAGCCGGGCACTGACTTCTTCTCTCTCTAGCTATGAAAGTCTTGGACGGCATCTTCTTCCAATGGAAGGCTGTTTCATCTACATTGAAGAGCTGCTGTTTGGTGCATCTACCTTCGTCAGTGATCTTAGCCTACGCCATCTGGATAACTTGCTGCAGCTGCTAACTTGTTCGCGCTCACTGCTTCCTGTTGTACTTTTACGTTACTTCTTTCCCTTAAACCTCATGAACTCACCTCTGCTGGCTTCTTACTTTTTTTCTGCAGCTTCCTCCCTCCACTCAGCCTTTGTAGAACTGAAAAGAGTTAAGAGTCTTGCTGTGGCTGCGGCTTCTTGGGCTTAAGAGGATGTTGCGGCTGGTTTGATCCTCTATCTAGACCACTGCAGCTTTCTACATATCAGCAACAAGGCGGTTTCACTTTCTGATTGCTCATGTGTTCACTGGACTGGCACTTTTTAATTTCCTTTAAGAGTTTTTCCTTCTGCGTTCACTATGGGCTGTGCGGCACAAGAGGTCTAGCTCTTGGCCCATGTCAGCTTTTGACGCGGCTTTCTCACTAAACTTAATCATTTCTGGCTTTTGATTTCAGATGAGACTATTCCTTTCACTTGAAGACATAGAGGCCATTGTAGGGTTCCTAGCTGGCCTAAGTTCAATATTGTTCTGTCTCTAGGAATAGAGAGGCCGAGGAGATGGGGGGAGAGTGGGAATGGCTGGTCAGTGAAACAAACTGAACACACAATGCTAAGTGTGCAGCCTTATATTGGTACAGTTCTTGGTGCCTCAAACCAATTACAATAGTAACATCAGACTGGGTGCAGTGGCTCAAGCCTGTAATCCCAGCACTCTGGGAGGCTGACATGGGTGGATCAACAGAGCTCAGGAGTTGGAGACCAGCCTGAGCAAGAGGGAGACCCTATCTCTAAAAAATAGTTGGGTGTTGGGCTGTGTCTATAGTCCCAGCTACTTAGGAGACTGAGATAAGAGAATTGCTTGAGCCCAAGAGTTTGAGATTGCTGTGAGCTATGACGGTATAGCACTCTACCCCAGGGTGATTGAGTGAGATTCTGTCTCAAAAAAGAAAAATAATAATAGTAACATCAAAGATCAATGATCACAGGCTCGGCACCTGTAGCTCAGTGAGTAGGTAGCTCAACTGAGGCTGGCAGGTTCAAACAAGGCCCGGACCTGCTAAACAACAGTGACAACTCCAACCAAAAAATAGCCAGGCATTGTGGCAGGCACCTGTAGTCCCAGCTACTTGGGAGGCTGAGGCAAGAGAATCACTTAAGCCCAAGAGTTTGAAGTTGCTGTGAACAGTGTTGCCACGGCTCTCTAACCAGGGTGACATAGTGAGACTCTGTCTTGAACAAAAAAAAGGTCACTGATCATAGATCACCTTTTCAGATACAATGATAATGAAAAAGTTTGAAATATTGCCGGATGACTGAAATGGGACCCCAAGACATGGAGTGAGCACCTGCTGTTAGGAGAATGGTCTGGTAGACTCGCTTGGCTTGGGGGTCGCCACAAATCGCCAATTTGTAAAAAACATAAATTGTGAAGCACAATAAAGCAAAGTACAATAAACTAAGGTATGTCTGTGTTCTTTATTTTGGGGGGGGCAAAGTCTCACTTTGTCACTCTCAGTAGAGTGCTATGGCATCATCATAGCACAGCAACCTCAGACTCTTGGGCTCAAGCAATCCTCTTGCCTCCCAAGTATTTGGAACTACAGGTGCCCACCACAAAGCCCTGCTTCTTTTTTTTTTTTTTTTTTGAAAGAGATGAGGTCTCACTCTCGCTTAGTCTTATCTCAAACTCCTGAACTTCAGCCAATCCACCTGCCTTGACTTCCCCAAATGCTTGGATTACAGGTGTAAGCCACTGAGCCTGGCCCTATGTGTTCTCTCTCTCTTTTTTAGAGACAGAGTCTCACTCTGTTACCCTCAGTAGAGTGCTATGTTGTCACAGCTCACAGCAACCTCCAACTCCTGGGCTTAGGCAATTCTCTTGCCTCAGCCTTCTGAGTAGCTGGGACTACAGGTGCCCGCCACAATGCCTGGCTATTTTTTTGTTGCAGTTTGGCCAGGGCCAGGTTCGAACCCGCCACCCTCGGTATATGGGGCTGGTGCCCTGCCCACTGAGCCAGAGGCCCCGCCCCCTATGGCTGTGTTCTTAAACCCACTTTACAGATGAAAAAACTGAGGCTCAGAGAGGAATAACTTCATTCCTTTTCTTTCTCTTTCCACTTGAAGCCAGCTGGTTAAGTAGATTGCCCAAGGCCAGGTTGTTGGACCCACACTGTTCATTGCCACCCTGCTCTGCCTGAAAGATCTTCACTGCTTTGCCCTATGGCCCATTAGCCCAGAACTGCAGCTCTTTTCCTTCCCAGACACTATCGAGCCACAGGATCTCAGCTGAGTCATTTCCTTTCCAGCAAGTTGTTAGCTACTATCTGACCTGAGTCAGGGTGATAAAGTCAAGTATTTTTGCTCTGTGGTTTCCTTTCCTATCTGAATGACTTTGAAATTGGTCCCCTTGTGGTCACCAAAGGACGTTTCTGACCAAGGAGTCTGTCTGTCAGTGCATAGCTGAGATGTTCAACTGACACCGTGCAGGGGAGGTGGGCACCCACACATCTATAAGCCGAGACACTGGGGAGTATTTCAGTAAATCACTGGAGCTTCCCCAGAAAAATCTGCAGTTAGCTCTGGGCGAGCACCATTTGAGAAAGGACAGTGAGCTGCAGGCCAGAGCACTTTCTATAGTGAGTAGACAGTGAAGGCTGAGGTCTGGGACAAAGTTGAAATCTTAGCAACATTTCAGCCCTGCAAAGCGCTCATACCTGTAATCCTAGCATGCTGGGAGGCTGAGGCAGGTGGATTGTCTGAGCTCAGGAGTTTGAGGCCAGGCTGAGCAAGCATGAGACCCTCGTCTCTACTAAAAATAGAAAAATCAAGGGCCCGGCTTGGTAGCTCACACCTGTAATCCCAGCACTTGGGAGGCTGAGGCGGGTGGATTGCCTGAGCTCACAAGTTTGAGACCAGCCTGAGCCTGAGTGAGACCCCCGACTGTTAAAAATAGCTGGGCATTATGGCGGGTGCCTGTACTCCCAGCTACTCGGGAGGCTGAGGCAAGAAGATCGCCTAAACCCAAAAGTTTGAGACACCAAGGCACTCTACCAAGGGTGACCAAGTGAGACTCCGCCTCAAACAAAAAAGAAAGAAAAAGAAGAAGAAAAATCAGCAGGTGTCTGTGGGTCCCAGCTGCTCAGGAGGCTGGGGCAAGAGGATCACTTGAACCCAGGATTTTTAGGTTCCACTGATGCCATGACGCTCTAGCCCAAGTGACAGAGAGTTGGTCTCAAAAAAGAAGAAAAATAAATTAGTAAAAATTTTCTCTGCCTCTCTTCTCCCCAGTTTCCTCAGATACTCCTCATCCACCCAAGACTTCCCTGTGTCCTGACCTCAGCCCTTGTCTCCCGTCTCTCTGCTCCAGAGTGACCGCTATCTCCCTCCCCTTATCCATGAGGCTATGATGGGCTAGTTAGTATAGGCCAGGTGCAATGACAAATGGCCCAGCAATCTCGGTGGCTTTTGGTAGCAAAGCTCTATTTCTTGCTCACATTACACTTTACATGGTCCTCATGGGTCAACTGTCGCTGTGCCCCACCTTTGTCTGCCCCAGGACCAGGATGATGAATGGGACAGTCTGTATCGGAAATATCCCCAATCCCATGGCAGAGGAAAAGAACATGGTGAATCTTATGCCAGCAATCTGAGCTGCTGCTCACCTTTCATTGGCAAGAGCAGTCACACGGTCAAGCGTGACACTGATGGGATGGAGAAGCATAATTCCCCCCAGAGAGAGGCGGCAGATGTTTTTGGACAATTCTAAGCTTACCACACTCTCGGTCACAATATTTCCACGTGCTTTCTGTCTTTCTAAAAATGAATTTTATGTATTTATTTATTTTTGAGGCAGAGTCTCACTTTGTCACCCTCTGTAGGGTGCTGTGGATTCACAGCTCACAGCAATCTCAAACTCTTGGGCTTAAGGGATCCTCTTGCCTCAGCCTCCCAAGTAGCTGGGACTACAGGCGCCCGCCACACTACCTGGCTATTTTTAAGAGACGAGGTCTCGCTCTGGCTCAGGCTGGTCTCAGACTCCTGAGCTCAAGCAATGCACCTGCCTTGGTCTCCCAGAGTGCTAGGATTACAGGTGTGAGCCATTGCACCTGGCCCTTTCTAAAAATTAATTTTAAATTATATGTGATCTACAAATACACTCTCCTTTGCAGTAAAACCTTAAAATACTAGTGATACGGCTGAAGTCCCTTTGGACTGCCCTCCCCTCCAAATCTTTCCCTTTCATCTACACACATATCCGCTTTTACCTTTCTTGAAGGAGGGCTGTGGTTTTCTAACCCCTTACAGCCTGTTTCTATGCATTTCAATGATATGTCCCCACCAGAAATACAGAGTATTAATTCTGTTGTGTGACTTTATTGTATACTGTTACATAATAGATATTATTCTGTATATGTCGTTGTGAAACTTGAGCTTGTTTTTATCCAACAATATATCTTTAGTCTCATAAAAATGGATCCATCGTACTCTTTTTAGCTACCGCATAGAATTCCACAGTATGGTTTTTCTCCATTCCCTACCCAGGGACGCATTTGGTCTATTTCCAATTTCTCAGTGTGACAAATCTCTAGTCAGCGTTTCTGCACACACCTGAGTCTGCGAGTGAGATTCTCTGTGATAGATTCAAGAAGAACAATTAGTGAGGCACATTTGAAGTGTTGGTAATTCTACCCAAATGCCTTTCTCATTTGCTTTTTATAGCAGGTCTCTCTCAGTTGGGAAAGAAGTAGTCATACTGGGATAATTAATGCCTAAACGGAGAATTGATTGGCTTGGCAACTGGTAGGATGGGACAGAGTTGGCATGGGCTGTTTTTACCTTTAATGTTCCCGCCTCCACTTAACAAAGCAAAGGTTGCCAGAGCGAGCACGGGCTCCTGCTTCCACAGGTTCTATGGTTCGCTTTGTTCCCTGGACAGAACATTCCTGCCCAAACATTGCAATCAGCTGTCTTGCAAATGGCTGCACAAGGTTGAATCAGATAAGGGTTAGGTTTCAAAGCACTTCTGGTCTTTTTTTTTTTTTTTTTTTTTTGAGACAGAGCCTCAAGCTGTCTGCCTTGGGTAGAGTGCTGTGGCATCACAGCCCGTGGCATCACGCTCACAGCAACCTCCAACTCCTGGGCTCAAGCGAGTCTCCTGCCTCCGCCTCCCAAGTAGCTGGGACCACAGGTGCCCGCCACAACGCCCGGCTATTTTTTGGTTGCAGCCATCATTGTTGTTTGGCGGGTCCGGGCTGGGGATTCGAACCCGCCACCTTAGGTGTACGTGGCTGGCGCCTTAGCCGGTTGAGCTATAGGCGCTGAGCCAGCACTTCTGGTCTTAGAGCAAACCCTCAAGGCTCTATCTCTGTGACTATGAACCAACTCCCTGCCTAGATCATTACCAAAGCTCGGGACAACTTTAATTTTCTTTTCTTTCCTTTTTTTGAGACAGTCTCACTATGTCACCCTAGGTAGAGAGCCGTGGCGTCATGGCTCATAGCAACCTCAAACTCTTGGGCTTAAACGATTCTCTTGCCTCAGCCTCCCAAGTAGTTGGGACTACAGCACCCACCACAACACCCAGCTATCTTTTGTTGTTGTTGTTTTAGTTGTCATTGTCGTTTAGCAGGCCTGGGCCGGGTTCAAACCCGCCAGCCCCAGTGTATGTGGCCGGCACCCAACCAATGAGCTACAGGCGCTGAGCCAGGATAACTTGAATTTTCAATTGAAGACACACACTTTGGGCTATGGATCCCCAGACCCCTCCAGGAAGCAGAGTGAGGAAGAGCACGTGGTCTGGAGCCAACCAGAGTCCCAACATTTATGTAACCTGCTAACCACTCAGTTTTCTTGCCTTGAGATGGGGACAATCATATCTGGAGCAGGAGGTTGTTCTTATAAATCACACTGACGTGACATTAAGCCGTGATTAGATACAGGCTGTTGGCCAGACTCAACCCAAGAGGTGCCGTTTATTAGACTCAGAGAAGCCTCCATTGGGGTTAACACATTACTCTTTTTTTTTTTTGTAGAGACAGAGTCTTACTTTGTTACCCTCAGTAGAGTGCCATGGCGTCACACTGCTCACAGCAACCTCCAGCTCTTGGGCTTAGGCCATTCTCTTGCCTCAGCCTCCTGAGTAGCTGGGACTATAGGCGCCCACCACAGCACCTGGCTATTTTTTTGTTGCAGTTTTGCTGGGGCTGGGTTTGAACCCACCACCCTCAGTATATGGGGTTGGCGCCCTACTCACCAAGCCACAGGCACTGCTTGCCCCCGACTATTTTTTTGTTTATTGTAGTTTGTCTGGGGCCAGGTTTGAACCTGCCACCCTTGGTATATGGGGCCGGCACCCTACCCATTGAGCCACAGGTGCCGCCCAACACATTACTCTGCATGCAGGGATTTTCTACTCAAAGAGAGCCTAGAATCCCTCTTGGGACTTTTCTGTTCCAAGTTTCCAAATATACTCCTCTAATGGAGGGAAAGGCAACAATTTCCCTTTTTTTTTTTTTTTTTTTGTTACTAAAATAAGCTTGGTTTAGGCATAAAAAGAAGAAAGGCTTGGATTTTTATAGACCCTTTATGTGGGACAATCATTTTTACCAGGTGCTTTATAGATGACAGCTCATTGAACTTTCATCATGTTATAAATTACGTAATATTTACTCCCAATTTATAGATTAGGAAACCGAGGTGGACTAGTCCAGGGACCTTGGTCAAAGTTCCTTGGCAAGTGGTAGAACTGGAATTGAAGACAAGTAGGTGTGTGTCCCAAATCCACCACCCTACAATCGTTTGGTTCCCTCTGCAACCCCGAACTGATTTGCCACTGATAAGAAGTGTCCCTAGGGCACACTGGACCAGAAGGGGAAAAGTCAATGCATCACTCACCCCTTAGGTCTTGTTTTAGACTTGGCCTTCCTTGGAAGCCTGCTTGCTCCAAGTAGGGTTAGACTCTTCTCCGGCGCGCTTACATGGCACACCAGTTCCTTCATCACAGCTCTGAGCATATCATATTGGGACTCCGCAGTGACTGCAAAGGTGAAGCCCGAACTGGATAAAAGTGGTCCCCAATGTCTAATGATCACAGATGCTTGGAAAAACAAAATGGCCATCATCTCTGGAGGAAGACAATGCATTTCCGGCCCTTAGATTCTTTTTGCCAATAATTTCTTAAATACCAGGCACAAGAAAAGAGGCAGTCACAAGCAGCCACGGGAAGAACAGGAAAAAAAGAAAAGATTCACAGACTGTAAAAAAGACACCTTCTTGCTGTGCTCAAGGAGATAAATCCTAAATTTAAAATTTGGGGAGATAGAAAGTGTTGATTTAAAAATTCGAGAAGTAGGATCGGCGCCCATAGCATAGTGGTTAACAGAGTTGCCGCATACACTGAGGCTGGCAGGTTCGAACCCAGCCCAGGCCAGCTAAACAACAATGACAACTGCAACAACAAAACAGCCGGGCGTTGTGGCAGGCGCCTATAGTCCCTGCTACTTGGGAGGCTGAGGCAAGAGAATTGCTTAATCCCAAGAGTTTGAGGTTGCTGTGAGCTGTGACACCATGGCACTCTACCCAGGGTGACATAGTGAGACTCTGTCTCAAAAAAAAAAAAAATCTTCAAAACAAAACGAAAAAACCCAGATACCCTAAAGGAATTAATAGACTGATAATAGTTTTCTCAGAAGCACAAGTGATGGTCAGAAAAAAATGGGATGATTTCTTGCACACGTGAGGGAAAGTAACTACTAACCTGGCTTCTACGCTCACTGAGAATCTGCTTCAGAATAAAAAGGAAAAGAAAGATTTTTTTTCCAGGCCCAGACCGGGTTCAAACCCACCAGCCCCAGTGTATGTGACGTGCCCTGCCACTGTAAAATACATCTTGCCACCAACAAGACTGCATTAAAGGAGTTTCTTTTGAGACAGAGCCTCAAGCTGTCTCCCTTGGGTAGAGTGCTGTGGCATCACAGCTCACAGCAACCTCCAACTCCTGGGCTCAAGCGAGTCTCCTGCCTCAGCCTCCCAAGTAGCTGGGACCACAGGCACCTGCCACAACGCCTGGCTACTTTTTGGTTGCAGTCATCATTGTTGTTTGGCAGGCCCGGGCTGGATTCAAACCTGACACCTTAGGTGTATGTGGCTGGCGCCTTAGCCACTTGAGCCATAGGTGTCGAGCCATTAAAGGAATTTCTAAAGGGATTTATTCTTCTGGAAAATGCACAATGAAGGCTGGGCACAGTGGCTCATGCCTGTAATCCCAGCACTCTGGGAAGCCGAGGCAGGTGAATTACCTGAGCTCACAGGTTTGAGACCAGACTGAGTCAGACCAAGACCCCATCACTAAAAAATAGACATGTGTTGTGGTGAGTGCCTGTAGTCCCAGCTACTCAGGAGACTGAGGCAAGAGGATCTCTGAGAGTTTAAGGCTGCTGTGAGCTATGATGCCATGGCACTCTACTCAGGGTGCCAGAGTGAGACTGTCTCAAAAAAACAAAATGAGGCTCAGCGCCCATAGCACAGTGGTTACGGTGCTGGCCACATGCACTGAGGCTGGCAGGTTTAAACCCAGCCCTGGCCAGCTAAACAACAATGACAAATGCACCAAAAAAAAAATAGCTGGGTGTTGTGGTGGGTGCCTGTAGTCGCAGCTACTTGGAGGCTGAGGCAAGAGAATCGCTTAAGCCCAAAAAAGCTGGAGGTTGCTGTGAGCTGTGATGCACAGTACTCTACTGAGGGCGACATAGTAAGCCTCTGTCTCAAAACCCCCCCCCTAAAATCCAAAACATAACAAGCAAATAAAAATACCCAAAACAAAAAACCCAATAAAGTTATAGAAAACAGTTTAGTTCTCTATGGGAGGCAGCAAAATATTATAAGAATTAAGTGAATTATTAAAACAGTAAGGAAAGGAATTTAGAGCCTCAAAAGGCTACATAAGGACCAGACTTTCTCCTAGAAAGAGAATACCACTGCTTTTTATCAGTCCACATAGGAAACTTATTTGCAAACATGTAAAATAATGCTGCTCTTCTAACTAAATTTTTGGTTTCAGAAAATGGAGACAATTTGCATTTAAAAATTATGGTTACCATGCATTTTTTTGTGTGTATTGTTTTGAAATGACTGAATTTAGACTGGGGGCAGTAGTTTACCCTTGTGATCCTAGTAATTTGGGAGGCCAGTAGATTGCCTGAGCTCAGGAGTTTGAAACCAGCCTGAGCAAGAGGGAGACCTGGTCTCTAAAAATAGGCTGGCATTGTGGCGGGTGCCTGTAGTCCCAGCTACTTGGGAGGCTGAGGCAAGAGGATCATTTGAGCCCAAGAGTTTGAGGTTGCTGTGAGCTATGATGCCACAGCACTCTACTGTGGGTGACAAAGTGAGATGCTGTCTCAAAAGAAAAAAAATCAACATTTATAACCGGCAGTATGCTGATAAACTGGCTCTCTGGGGGGAAAAGTAACGCCCTGATTATGTAGCATCTGCCAATTCTGTGGTGTCAATATTCCCACTGTGACCCATTTCAAGCTATCCGTGTGACCTCACAGAACATGCATGATGTTGAGAAGAGGTCACAATGGGGCCCTCATGGGCTGGGGCAACCCAGTTCCAGCACCACAGAATAGAATCCCCATAAGAAAACCCTCTGAGTCCTCAATACTGTATATGAGACTAAAGATGCCCTGAGATTAACAAGTTTGAGAACTGCTCCTGTATCTGGACCACGGACAAAACAGTCATGGCAGCCACAGCTACATGCAACCTGGGTGGATTTTTAAAATGTTGGCTATGTTGGGGAAAAGATACCAGACTCGAGTAAATACAGAGGATCCCATTTATATACAAAGTCCACAATGGGGCAAAGCTCCAGATTATTGCCTTAGAGACACCTAGTTTGTCGCCAAGCATAAAAAAAAACCAAGGACGCTGTTGCTCTACACGTAAAAGCTGGAAGTTGGTGTCTAGGGGTGGAGGCCTGGGTGTGAGTGGGGAGGGGATGCAGAGCACTTTTGGGGTGCTCAACCGACCCTGTAGTTTTGTAGAGTTTTGCTTTACCATAATTCACTGATCTGTGTTTCCGGACAAAGAGGATCCAGCCACCTGTCACTGTCAGCCCATAGGCAGAGACGGGGCTAGGTCGACCAAAGTTAGAAGGCGGATTCTGGACACCAGTGAGGACAGTCTCTCCAAGACTGTTCTGTTCTTCCATATCCAAAATTACAGTGTTATACATTGGAGTTCAAAGTGAAGACCACGTTAACCCTTATCTTAAACAATAATCGGCAGAACCCCTGACTCATGAACAATTAACAACATTCTAATTTAAAAGTTAATCACCTAAACTGACCGCCTGGCATATCTGCGCAAGCCCACCTGGTTCCATCGTATTCTCACTACCTGGGCTTTCACCTGTACATTTATTTCTTTATTTAGAGATGGAGTCTCAAGCTGTCTCCCTGGGTAGAGTGCTGTGGCATCACCCCTCACAGCAAGAGCTCAAGCAATTCGCCTGTCTTGGCTTCCCAGAGTGCTAGGCTTACAGGCATGTGCCACCACGCCCGGCCTGTACATTTAAAAAAATGGACTTTCCCACGTTTTTGTTATGCCAATAAATAACAGGTTTTAAAAAATGGAATTATACAGAACACGTGACTCCTTGCATTTTGACTGGAGGGACATCTCCTCTTCCTGGCTCCAGCCATGCCCAGACTGTGGTTACTCCCCTCTAAGGGACATCTGATGTGGTCTCCCCTGCCAAATGCTTAGTTTTAGGATGGAATAATGGTTTCCTAAAGTTCCTCTATTCTCGTTTAAAGGCCCCTGGACATCCTTTCTCTGCCTGCTGACACCCAACATCTTTACATGGAGCGAGACTGCGATTTTGGTTCTTTAGTTCAATCGTATGTCAAAGGTGACTTCCTGTATCAGCCTTTAGAACAGTTATGATAGCCGGGCAGAGTGGCTCATGCTTGTAATCCCAGCACTTGGGGAGTCCAAGGCGAGAGCATCGCTTGAGCCTAGGAGTTCGACACCAGCCTGAGCAAGAGGCAACACCCCATCTTTACAAAAAGTAGAAAAATTTGCCAAGTGTGGTGGCCCATGCCATTTCTAGCTGCTTGGGAGGCTGAGGCAAGAGGATCTCTCAAGCTCAGGAGTTGGAGGCTGCAGTGAGCTGTGATGATGTCACCACACTACAGCCAAGGCATCAGAACAAGACTCTGTCTCAATAAATAAGTAAACAAACATAAATAAAAAGCAGTTGCAGAGCGTTTCATAGGTATAAGAAATGTACCCCAATGTATCGAACCAGCCCTCTGTTGATGGGGGTCTATAGTTTTGCCTAATGAATAGGAAAGATGGCAGACTTTGTCTCACCGGACTGAGCTCTGTGGGGATGGGGCCTGGGCCCACTCATGAGTACCCGGCAGCCACAGCTCAGCACCTGTGACATAGAACGTGAAGATCATACAAGAAGGTGGAGCCCAAGGCTGGGGTCCAGCCTGAAGGCCAAGTGCGTTCTTGGCTTTGAATGGGAAGGAAGTAAAAAGCAAGCTGATAGAGTCAGGCAAAGCCAGCAGAGGCTCTTAAGCCACAGAGCATAGCACTCGGTGGGTTTCTAAGGCCTTATTTTACACTTTCTATTTAATTTTATGTTCAGCAGGGAGAATTATTCCTAAATTTCTAGGGAGGGAGTGGGGGTGTTCCTGGAACCGAGGGCTCCTTTCCCTTTTAAACCGTGGAGGGTGACTTCTGGGAGCTGCTGCGGCCCTGGTGGTCTGTCACGGGGCTGGTGGGAGTTCCTTGTATTACCGTGTGTGCATGTATCACCAGCAGGCTGTGATGGGTGGTGCGGTCATCGGAGGTTTTTCATGGCCATCTTGGTTCTAGCAGGTTTTGGCTGGTTTCTTCACTGCTTTCATTTTCTCAGAGAGCTGGGTTTGGAACTTA
Organism: Otolemur garnettii; assembly: GCF_000181295.1. Classification (NCBI taxonomy): domain Eukaryota; kingdom Metazoa; phylum Chordata; class Mammalia; order Primates; family Galagidae; genus Otolemur; species Otolemur garnettii. The sequence continues at coordinate 9,207,230 of NW_003852462.1, forward strand.
CGACTCTTTGTTGAGCGTGGCCTGCTGGTTCTCTAACTTAAAGTGACCTTGGAATGAATGACTGAAGCCTGATGGAAGGAACCCTATCGTATCAGCGTGAGCACAAAGCCAGCATTCTTCAAGGGAGCCCCTTCGTCAAAGCAGCAGTCAGTAGATGAAGCCCAGGGCTGTAGGCTCGAATCAGAGTAGATTTGAACCCCTGCCCTTTCACAGGGTAGCTACGTGACTGTAGGTGGCTAATCTGTCTTTGTTTCAATGACCTCATGTTTAAAATGGGTACAGTAATGGCGGCTGCCTGTGAGGATTAAACAGGCTGGATACACGTGTGCATACATTTCTTAGTATGCAATAAGCAAGATGGTGTCCATTAAACAGCAGCAAAATTCAACTCACCCCCACCGTAAAAAATGCAGCAAGGATGATGCTGGTCTTGGGTGACGACACATAAACCGGGTCCTCCTGGCGATCCTTTGTATGGTGGTGTTTGTTGCTTTGATTTGTTTTTGGAGGGTCAACTTTGCTTTTGTAGAATCAGCTGCTCCCTGAAGGAGTAGATTTTTACCCGGAGTCTGTCACCATGGAGATAGTCAACAGTAGAGAGTCCAGGATCACGGGCCTCTCTCTGGAGGCTGAAAGTGGACTCTCCGGCTGTTCGATTCCCTGAAATCATTGGGGTGTCATCCGCTACTAACTCAGGAGAGCAGCTGGGAAGACAAAAGGGCACCCCAAACTCAGCCACTTTCTAACTCCTCTCCCCCCAAACCATATCAAGTCAAAGAAACTTGGGGTAACTCCCTACCATGCTTTTGAAGGCAATAAATCCAGAATCACTCTCTACGCCAGGCTGGAAGATTGAGAGCAGTTACTCAACCAAAGTGCTCACTGGAAATTGGGTGGAAGAGAGGAGGAAGGTAAGGAGGGGAGGGCGGGTGGGCAGAGGCCTCCGTGGGAGGACTGACGGGAGAGGGCAGCAGATGGCTGTATCTTGAGAACGCCATTAGGGTCTTTGCGCACGGGGGAGTGACATTCAAGCAATCATCGCAGTCCCCATTATATCTTGAAAACACCATAGTGGGGGCGTCAATATAACTGTGCCTCTAGAAATAATCTCAGTGGAGTGTTTCTGGGCATCTGGATATTTCCTGTCTCTAGTGCGAAGAACATCCGCTGTCCTTGGCCTGGCCCTGCCCAGAATGTGGCACCTGTGGAGGCAGGAGGGACGCTTCCCGAATTCGTGTCCAGGGATATGCTGCTGCTCTCTGGCACTGCTTCCGCAATCTGTGCGTTTCAAGTTTTGCTTTCAGACACAACCAATAGGCTTTTGGTTTTCCACTGTGCTTTAAAGACTTTTGGAAAATTCTGTGCCCGGATGGGCTACTGGAAACTGAATATCTTTATTGGTGACCGACAAGACTGAGGCAGAGGAATCTAGACCTCTTCGTGTGTTCTTGGGAAACGGGCAAGGAAAAGAGGGTGAGGCAGAATGGAGGGGAATTGAAGGGAAGAGTGGTGACGTCTGAGCATCAGATAAGGCTGTTTTTATAGAAAACATTCGCCATCACCACACCTGTGGCCTGTGGTCCTGGCCTGTTTGGGGACCGTGTGAGCGAGGGAGAAGGCCTGGTTGAGCAACACCTTTGGGTGCCCGTGGGCGATGCAGTATTCAGGAATATCATGGGCTGGGCTCACCCCTAGAGGAGATTGTGTAAAGAGAGTGGAGCTGCAGTGAGCCGGCAAGGTGGTGGACTATGAAACCCAGGTCCTCATTCTCCGTAGAAACGTGAAACAACTGGCTAAAATGTCACAGGGGCTCCATAAAGCAGGCAAACGTCCACAGTCAAATGCCCAGTCAAGGAAAAGACACATTCGACATGATAGAAAATCCCGTGGTGTGGGCTCGGTGCCTGTGGCTCAAGCGGCTAAGGCGCCAGCCACGTACACCTAAGGTGGCGGGTTCGAATCCAACCTGGGCCCGCCAAACAACAATGACACTGCAACCAAAAAATAGCCAGGTGTTGTGGCAGGCGCCTGTGGTCCCAGGTACTTGGGAGGCGGAGGCAGGAGACTCACTTGAGCCCAGGAGTTGGAGGTTGCCGTGAGCTGTGATGCCAGAGCGCCCTACCCAGGGGGATAGCTTGAGGCTCTGTCTCAAAAAAATAAAAGAAAAGAAAAGAAAATCCCATGGTGTGGGCAGCACCTGTGGCTCAAAGGAGTAGGGCACTGGCCCCATATACTGGAGGTGGTGGGTTCAAACCCGGCCCTGGCCAAAAATGGCCAAAAAAGAAAAAGAAAATTCCGTGGTGTCTTCACTTGCCCTCTCCCCACCCTCCTCTGTGCCCCCTGAGCACAGACTACAGCACCAAGGGAAGTAGGGGCCCAGCTCCTATCCCTCCCTTAGATCCAGGGCGGAGCAGAGCCATATCCAAATTTGGCCGGGGCTGCCCGAGGGTTGGTGTCTGTTTCATTTACCTTGGAGCTCAGCTGGGTAAAAGTGGCACAGTTCACTGGGCCTGGTGGCTCATACCTGTAATCCTAGCCCTCTGGGAGGCCCAGGTGGGTGGATTGCCTGAGCTCAGGAGTCCCAGACCAGCCTGAACAAGAGCGAGACCCCGTCTCTAAACATAGTGGGCATCGTGGCTGGCACCTGTCGTCCCAGCTTCTTGGGAGGCTGAGGCAAGGGGATTATTTGAGCCCAAGAGTTGGAGGTTGCTGTGGGCTAGGACGACACGGCACTCTACCAAGGGCGACAAAGTGAGACTCTGTCTCAGAAAGAAAAAGAAGAGGCTTTTGACAAAATTCAACTCCTTTTCATAATAAAGATTTACAACAAACTAGGAAAGCAAGAAAAGTACTTTGGCACAATAAAGACCATATATGAAAAGCCCACAGCAAACAGTAACCGACGGGAGCCTGTGAGAGGCAGACACTAAGCCAGCAGCATCTCAAGTGTAGTTAGCCAAGTGCAGCCCCAGCCATTCCCCCATAGGTCTCTTTATTCAATCAAAAATCATAAATCATGGGCGGCACCTGTGGCTCAGTGAGTAGGGCGCTGGCCTCACATACCAAGGGTGGCGGGTTCAAACCCGGCCCCCGCTAAACTGCAACCAAAAAATAGCTGGGCGTTGTGGTGGGCACCTGTAGTCCCAGCTACTCAGGAGGCTGAGGCAAGGGAATTGCTTAAGCCCAAGAGTTTGATGTTGCTGTGAGCTGTGACGCCACAGCGCTCTACTGAAGGTGACATAGTGAGACTCTGTCTTGGAAAAAAAAAAAAAAGGAGAGAGTGGACTTGGGAAAAGTGAAAAACAAAGAAGAAAAAGAAGGGGAGAACACAGGTAGGAGTGGGGAGAAGAGAGAGAGAAGTGGAGGAAGGTAGCAGGTGGGGCTCATGAGAAGGGCCCTGTGGCCGATGGCAGCTCTCCCCAGGGTTGCTGTTGGGAGAGCTGCCAGCCCCGAGCACGCACCCTTCTTGTGTCCTGCAGGGAATCTTGGGGGCTGTGTTTACCCTTTCTGTGCCAATCTTCCTATGGCTCAGGAAGTTGGGGGGCCCAGCAGAAGTTTGAGAAGCAGCAGCTTGAGGTTCTCCTGGATATTCGGTCTTTTTCAGTTTGCTGGAGTCACTGAGATACCCCAGTCCATTTACAGAAGAGATTACATCCCCTTCCCAGGCTGCAGGCCGGACCAGGTGTCCAGGTGGTACGGGAAGAAGAAAATCGAGGTAAAAGGGAACAGTGGGGCGGCGCCTGTGGCTCAGTGAGTAGGGCACTGGCATCAGATATCAAAGGTGGGGGGTTCAAACCTGGCCCCAGCCAAAATGCTACAAAAAAAAAAAAAATAGCCGGGCGTTGTGGCAGGTGCCTGTAGTCCCAGCGACTTGGGAGGCTTAGGCAAGAGAATTGCCTAAGCCCAAGAGCTGGAGGTTGCTGTGAGCTGTGACACCACAGCACTCTATCTAGGGCGAAAAAGTGAGACTCTGTCTCTAAAAAAAAAAAAAGAAGAAAGAAAGAAAAAGGGAACGATGGACAACACACAGGACTCTCCCTCCCAAAGCTCAGGAGACACACTGGCCGGCTTCTAAGCCTGCTACCCTGTGGGGAAAACTGGTACTGTCGCTAATATCCTCCCAGCCCCAGGGCTGCGGAGACCCATAGTTACTTGTGTGAGTTGATGATCTGTTTAATCTCAAGCTGGTAACATTTCTCCCAATCTACATCCCAGCTCCTGGATCACACTGGTATTCACAGGTAAAGAAGGAGAGAAGTGGGCGGCGCCTGTGGCTCAGTGGGATGGGTGCCAGCCCCATATACAGAGGGTGTCGGGTTCAAACCCAGCCCCAGCCGAACTGCAAGAAAAAAATAGCCGGAGGGCGGTGCCCGTGGCTCAGAGGAGTAGAGCGCTGGCCCCATATGCCGGAGGTGGCAGATTCAAACTCAGCCCCAGCCAAAAACTGGAAAAAAAATAGCCTGGCTTTGTGGCGAGCACCTGTAGTCCCAGCTACTTGGGAGGCTGAGGCAGGAGATTTACCTAAGCTAGGAGTTGCAGGTTGCTGTGAGCTGTGATGACACAGCACTCTACCAAGGGTGACAAGGTGAGACTCTGTCTCAAAAAAACCCCCCAAAAAACAGAATATAGGCTACGAATGACAGAAGCAAAAATAAGAAGATGAATATTGAATGAAAGTAAATATAGAGAGGAATGATGTAAGGGACTCCCACGCCACAGCACAGGTAGTGGTGATGTTTGGACCACCGGGGTTTTGAGTCACTGGTGCACCAGCTCCCTATTCTTTTGTATGAAGAGCCCGGGGTCATTCTATCCATCAGGGACTTGTTTGTGCACGGCACTGTGGTCCAGGTGTTCAGAGCAGGGAGCCGGGCACTGCAATGCCTCCCCTACACCAAGGAGGGCATTCAAGATGTTGATTAAGTTAGTATGCCAGAGGCTCTGAGATCCTGGCCCTTCCAGAAACAACAGGGAGAGCCCTTTCCTCCATCAACCCTTGTGGGTACCCGCCAGCTGCGCTCCGGGGGAGGCCCAGCCTGCAGGTGCTCTCCTGCCAGGTGTACAGCTGTGTTCTGTCCCCACCCCACGCTGGGAGTTCCCTTGAGCTGCTTCTTTTGCTAGCCTGCTGCTCTCAGAAGCAATTTATGTCTGCACACCCCCTCCCCACCAGACCCTACACCCCAGCTTAAACTCTGGGCGGGAGCCGGCAGGCACAGAGCAAGATGGCTGATGTCTGTCCGAATTAGAGCATTTTCGAGCTTAAAGAGACCCAAGAGATCATTCAGCTGCTGATGGAGGCGGTGCATTCCTTTTCCAAGACTCCTGGCTAGTGGTGAGGGACCCAGCATGTCTCTGCTCTGCAGATCAGGGAAGGACCAAACGATCGAACATTTGTTTTTAAAGATTCTGTTCAAATGGCCTATGGTGTGCTGGGGCCCGGACTGACGCAGCCCTGCTTCCAGGCCGTTGCTTCGGCTCGGTCAGCAATTGCCTGTTTCATTCTGCGCTCCTCACTCCAGGATGGCTTCCTGGTCCATCTCTGCCTCCCACCTTACTCTTCCTTCTTAGGCAAAAACTACTCCCAAGCTCATATCCCAGACACCTCATTTCTCTAACTCTCATGCACCACGCCAATATTTCCCCTGCCTGAAATCCCCCCAGGGCCAAGACCTGGACAACTGGCGACTACCCCATAGCCCAGAGCCCACTGAATTGATTCCAGCTGTCCAGTCCCAGGCCTTCTCCAGTATGCCCGCCCTGCCTCGCCCATCTGTGCCCTCAGAAACCACAACAAAGGCTCTGGGGCCCTGCTCCTGCCCCCCACGTGTCCCAGCAGGGCACGGCATGCCCCCTCCTCCTGGGGACTGTAAGTAAGAAACTCTTCTTTCAAAGGCAGTGTCTCCATGTCCAGGACTTTCCCATGCCTAATTAGAGACACATCCCCAGTACACAATCGAGGTAACAAGGCTGCGTCCAAATCATGAGAAACAGCAAGAAACTCCTTCGTGGCCTCTCTCCTTTCCCTGACGTGATGCCTCCTCAGCCCTGGAAATACCCTCTGGGGTCCCTGGTGACGCAGATCTTGGGAACCCTGCTTAATGTGTGTGCCCACCCCCCTTGTCTCCCTCCGGCATTGTGATCTGACTTATTTATGGAACCACCACTTGAAATACTGGGTGCAGCCAGCTTCCCCAGACACGGCAGACGCAGACCTCCCTGCCTCCCGACAAGGGAACGAGTGCGGATGCAGCATTCTCCTCCCTTGTAAATCAGCGCGGTTCCCCAGGATTCCCTTCCAGGCCCAAGGGGATTTTCTTAGGAAAAGCACCGATTCAGGCAAACATCCCAGAGTAAGGAGTAAATAACTCCCCACCAAAGAGATCACACCCCCAGTTTCCAGCTGAGGGGGCTGTAAATCCTTCGCAGGAGAAGGCAATTTATGGAGCATTCTCCGGTTCTTCCCACGGTAGCTGATTGAAATATAAGTCGCACACACCAGGCTGGGGCACGCCGACCTTCACTTCCTTGGAAATAGGCTCTTCAATGGGCGAGACCTGAGACAGATCGGGGTGTAATTTCAGATCCCAAGAGCGCGCAGTGAGGTGGCTCTCACTCTTCTCATTCAGCGGGGTGTCTTGACTTTAATTTTAGTGTGGCACCATAGCTCATTCTAGGATGAATTGACTTGGCAGAATCTGGGAGCCAGTCATACAGAGAACTGAATGCAGCTGGCTCGAAAGCGGGCTGCATCCGGGTGGGACAAAGTGCCAGCCCAAGGAGGCCCCCCTCCACCCTCATGGCAGCAGCTCCTGACTTCCATCTGCAACCACTGGTAACGTACCCACTGTGTCTGTCCTCCCAGGGGCTTCCCTACAAACACCTGATCACCCACCACCAGGAGCCCTCGTACCGCCATCTGATCAGCACGTATGACGACCATTACAACCGGCATAACTACAACCCGGGCCTGCCTCCCCTCCGCACCTGGAGCAGGAACAAGTTGCTGTGGTTACCGGAAAAGGCCGACTTCCCCCTTCTTGGTATAATTCAGGGTTTTCCTGTGCATTGGTCTGTGAAGTGTCCACAAACATGCCTGCTTCATGCAGAGGGAGCCACAGCTGTGACCGGCTGCAGGAGAGCAGCAGGATGAAATTACAGGGGATGGTCCTGTTTCCCCTTCAGGACTGCCGCCTGCCTTCTCCCCTCGACACAGGTTAACCTTGGCCATGTAATTATGTCCTCACCTGTGCACTGTGGTGGCGTGTTTACCTGGAGCACAGGTGTCAGGGAGCAACCTTGCTGTACCCTCCTGTTCACTCCATAAGTAGCGACAGAGTATTTCCCAGGCCACATTCATGTCATAGCCCCTGGGGACACAGCAATGACAATCACTGTGGAATTTCTGCTCTTGGGAAGTTGACATCCCAGCAGAGAGACAGTTAAGACCCCATTAATGAATTACAGAACTAGAGAACTCGCAATTGAGTGAATAAGATAATTTCAGACAGGGAGACGTGCTACGGAAAGAGTAAGAGGCAGAAGGCGAGGCGGGGTGTTTGTGAGCCCCCTTTAGTTCACAAATCCCTCCTAGGACTGATATGGGATCCCTCTTGCTTGAAGGGATAGTTGAGCTGAGAAGGAGGGAGCCATGGAGGGATTGGGGGGAAGAGCAGTCCCAGGAAGAAGCAGGAATGGAGGAGAACCACATGGGGGCTTATTGGGGCCAACAAGGGGAGGGGTGGATTTTGTCCTTCCCCCAACTCCAAGACCTGGGAGGGAATTTTGCAGGAGAGTGTCTTGCTTTGAAATCAGAGTGTCTCTGATTTACATTTTGAGCCACCCTGATGCTAAGGAGGACACAAAGCCACGCCATCTCTTTGCAGTCCTACTTTTGATGCAAAGGGAAAAAGGTCAGAGGATGATCTGCTGGTTACCGCCTTATTTTTTTTGAGACAGAGTCTCACACAGTAGCCCTGGGTAGAGTGCCGTGGGGTTGTATAGATCACAGCAACCTCAAACTCTTGGGCTCAAGCAATCCTCTTGCCTCAGCCTCCCTGGTAGCTGGAGCAGCAGATGCCCTCTACAACGCCTAGCTAGTATTTTTTTCGATTTTTAGTAGAGATGAGGTCTCTATCTTGCTCAAACTGGTCTCAGATATCCTAGCTTAAGCAATTCACCCTCCTCGGCCTCCTAGAATACTAGGATTACGGACGCGAGCGAGCCACCACATCTGGCTTCACTGTGTTACTTTTGAGTGGGTCTCTCCTGGACATCACTCTCACAGACCACACTGCTTCTTTCCTACTGGGGAGGGACAATTACCCAGGATGTGGCGGTGCAGTACTCAGCCACACCGTGGGGCTGGCTTCTCCCAGACCTCTGTATTGGCGCCTGGTCTTTCTTGAGTGCTCAGGGAGCAGGCCCCGCCCTGAGATTCCTAGGGACTGCCCAGGCCACCCTGCTCTCCTGAGACCCATCTCTTTCTTTTGGTGCTTTGCCAGGCTTGGCCCCTGATAGAGCAGGTCCCCCACCACCCATTCCTGGGGCCAGTTGGGGTGAATCTGCTGCCCTCGGCCTTGTTCATCCCAACCCTGGTTTCTTCTGCAGCACCCCCTACAAATTACGGACTCTATGAGCAGCTGAAGCAGAGATGGCACGCATCCAGCACTAGCCCCCGGGAGAGCACTTACACTCTGTCCTACCCCAGACCACCGCTATGGGCCATGTCCCAGCGGGAGCATGCGATCCCGGTTCCTCCCCATCACCTGCACCCTGTCCCAAGCTTCTGAGAGCTGCCATCAGATCAGCAGCTCAGGCAGAACCAACTGGAGACCCACAGCATCACTGGACCTGCCAGACAGCCAGCAGCTGAAGATAAACTCATAAGACTGAACCCTCCCGCCAGCGGGGCCCCTAGCATCATGGTTTATAATCTATAGTACCCTCCTCTCCTCCAAACCCACGGCTTCCTGTCATTTTCATCCCACAATTAAAGCTCTCTGATGCTATCGCTGTGCCGTGTGTGTACAGAGGGCAGATTCTGACTTAAGAGACTATATGTTCCACACCTGCCCCCACCCCTGTTTTGAAGCAGGCCCAGAGCGGTAACGTGGCTCCCTCAAGTTCTTGTAACTTGGTAGGTACCTCCATGAGTGTCTGGTCCAATGGGAAAAATGGACCTAAGTATGAAGTCCATCTTGAAAATTCCACAGCGTGGCTGATTGTGGTTGTGAGGAGGGTGGCACTGCGGAGCTGGCAGCGAGGAAGGAGTCCAGCTTACTCCTTGGTGCCTGGGCAGGGGGAGGCGTGCACTGGCCCCGTGGGCTCAGAGGAGGGGAATTCACAGGGTACCATCTCCCTCTACCTCTACCAGGGGTGTCCAACCTAGGGCCCGCAGGCCCCGTGTGGATTATCTGAAGCCTGCTGTGCTTCTCTGTGGTGTCAGAGATCATGAAAATTATGCATAAATCTTTCTTTGACTCATCAGTTTCCATTAGTGTTTGTGTATTTGATGTGTGGTCCAAGACCACTCTTCTTCCAATGTGTGGCAGGAAAGAAAAAGAAAAGGTTGGACACCCCTGCAGGCCCTCCAGTCTTTTAATGAGTTTGGGCAGAACTGGTGAGTGGCTTGGGAATGAGGATGGCTCACCTGACAGAAGAACTCAGGCGCCGTCCTCACTCTGGACAGGAGTCCACGTGTGTGCACGCTTAGGCCTTATGCAAAACTGCCTCTTCAGGCTTGGGGCCCGTGGCACAGTGGTTATGGTGCCTGCCACATACACTGAGGCTGGCGGGTTTAAGCTTGGCCAGCTAAATAACAATGACAACTGCAATAAGAATATAACTGCCAGGCAGCGCCGGTGGCTCAAAGGAGTAGGGCACTGGCCCCATATGCCAGAGGTGGCGGGTTTAAACCCAGCCCCGGCCAAAACTCAAAAAAAAAAAAAAAAAAAAAAAATATAACCAGGTGTTGTGGTGGGCGCCTGTGGTCCCAGCTACTTGTGAGGCTGAGGCAAGAGAATCGCTTAAGCCCAAAAGCTTGAGGTTGCTGTGAGCTGTGACACTACAGCACTCCACTGAGGGTGACATAGTGAGACTCAAAAACAACAACAAAAACCCCCTGCTTCTTCCCAGAAATGGCAGTGGAAAGCCTTGGCCTTCCGTGCATGTGGCTCATGGGGGGGTGTGTGTGTGTTTAAACACTGCAGACAAATTACATGATTCTAAGTTTGGGAGCCTGTGTCATTCTTTTCCCAGGACACCTGCTGGCCTCTGGCCTCCTACGCCAGGGAGGCTGTAGCATCTAAACTCCAGTTCCTTCCTTATTCACCCAGGTGTCTTCCCTATTGACCGAAAGAGCCTGAAATAGACTAGGTGCTCAATAAACCTCTGTTGGGGCTCGGTGCCCGTAGCACAGTGGTGATGGTGCCGGCCATGTACACCGAGGCTGGAGGGTTCACACCCGGCCTGGGCCAGCTGAACAACAGTGACAACCGCAACAAAAAGATAGCCGCATGTTGTGGCAGGCACCTGTAGTCCCAGCTACTTGGGAGGCTGAGGCAAGAGAATCGCTTAAGTCCAAGAATTTGAGGTTGCTGTGAGCTGTGACGCCACGGCACTCCACTGAGGGTGACATAGCGAGACTCTTGTCTCAAAAATAAATAAATAAATAAAATAAATGTCTGCTGGATGAGTGAATGAACACACAGACGAATGCACGACTAGAGGAGGAACCAGGGGAAGGAAGACGGAGACAGCGGTGGAGTGGAGCAGCACTGGCCTTCCTCACACCCCTGACATCCATCCTGCAAACTTTTATTGATCCTGGCCCTGACCTCACTGGCCTGTGTCAGAGACGGGGAGGAACAGGGGACCTGGAGGGGGCCAGTGAGGGAGGTAGGGAGGGAGATAATGGGAGGTGTTCGAGGGTGTCCTGAGGGCTGAATGGGGGCGAGGAGACCTGACCAGGTCAGGGTACGGTCAGGCAGGGCTTCCCAGCGGAAGGGCCATTTAGGCTGAGGCCAGAGATCTGAGGGGGATTCACCAGCTGTGGGACAAATGGAGAAGGAGGAGGGGGATTCAGGCCACAGAAACAGTGTGGGAGAAGGCACTTGGCAGGCTAGTTAGAAGCCCGGAAAAATGATGTCTTAGTTTCCTATTTCCTGTAACAGAACTCAGCAGCGACAGGAACACAGGGAATCTGGTGGAGCCCACGGTCCACGCCTATCCACGCCTGGTCAGTGGCTCCACTTCACACCACACATCTTGGGAGGTGACCGGGAGCGTGATGGTGGCTGCACGTCTCAGAGCTGCAGTATTAGGCATTCAGAAGTCAACCTAAACCTTTGCAACCAGATTAACACATTGGGGTGCACAGCCCAGAGCCCGCGGCTTCAGTGCCCAGGGTGGAGGATTTTCCTAACTTTTGCAAAAGAAAATCAAGCCAGTGAGGGGCTGTTCCCTCATCCCTTCTTCAACTCAACCAGCAATTCCCAAATCTGAGCCCCTGAAGCTTTGCCTGGGGGGCTTGTTGGAGCACAGATGCTGGGCCACACCCCCTGAGTTTCTGGATCAGTAAGTCTGTGGTGGGGCTGAGAACCTCATTCAGCTTCTTTGGAATAACAGATTCTTTTTTTTTTTTTTTTTTTTTTGACTCTGAAGTAGTTAATGATACGAAGTTCCCTTTGGGTTTTTTTGGGAGAG
>NW_003852462.1:9218991-9220445 GCF_000181295.1 Otolemur garnettii
AAGTAGCTGGGACTACAGGCACCTGCCACAACGCCTGGCTATTTTTTTGTTATTGTTGTCATTGTTTAGCAGGCCCAGGCCAAGTTCGAACTCACCAGCCCTGGTGCATGTGGCCAGCACCCTAACTATTGAGGCTCCTGAGCCTGGAATAACAGATTCTTTTTTTTTTTTTTTTAGAGACAGAGCCTCAAGCTGTCGCCCTGGGTAGAGTACCATGGCATCACAGCTCACAGCAACCTCCAATTCATGGGCTCAAGCTAGTCTCCTGCCTTTGCCTCCCAAGTAGTGGGGACTACAGGTGCCCGCAACAACGCCTGGCTATTTTTTGGTTGCAGCCGTCATTGTTGTTTGGCAGGTCCGGGCTGGATTTGAACCCGCCAGCTCAGGTGTATGTGGCTGGCACCTTAGCCACTTGAGCCACAGGCGCTGAGCTGGAATAACAGATTCTATAGTGAAAACAAAGATAGTAAACATTAGGCCTGTTGCTCTAGAGGGCTTCCTTCAGCCCTAGTGTGAGTCCGTGACTCTAGATGCTATGACAAAGCAGTAAGATAGGCGATGTCCCTGCTGAGAGCACTGGACAAACATTCTGTACTTCCTGTCCCACCACCTACAGGCTGTGTGGCCTGGAAGAAGTTACTGCCTCTCTCTGAATCTGTCTTTCTGTAACAAATGAGATTTTATCTGAGATGATCTCTATTCTCAGATAAAATACCGAGCCCTAATCATGGTGCATACTTAGTCCTCCATAATAGTGGATCCGTTGTTTGGCATTCAAAAACAACGGGCGTGGAGCTGAGCGCAGTGGTTCATGCCCATTACTCTGGGAGGCTAAGGTAGGAGGATTGCTTGAGCTCAGGAGTTTAAGACCAGCTTGAGCAAAAGTGAGACCCTGTCTGTACTAAAAATAGAAAAATTAGCCCAGTGAAATGGCAGGTACTACCTGGGAGGCTGAGGCAACAGGATCGATCACTCGTGCCCAGGAGTTTGAGGTTGCTGTGAGCTAAGCTGATGCCACGGCACTCTAGTCTGGGCAGCAGAATGAGACTCTGTCTCAAAAACAAAACAAAATTTCCGCCCCTCCCTCCCCCCTAAAAAACATAGAGAAGATAGGTATAATAAAGAAAACAGCCCTGGCCATAGGAAACAACCCAGACTTGTGTCAGGGGCCACGAACATGCCAGTCACTCCCTCTGCCGGGACAACAGGACTTCCCTGTAGAACTCAGTGGGAGGAAAGTCCTTAGGAACCTGTAATCCTTATACTCTGGGAGGCCAATGCCACTGGATTGCTTGAGCTCAGGAGTTTGAGACCAGCCCGAGCAAGAGGGAGACCTAGTCTCTAAAAAACTAGCTGAGCGGCTCGGCGCCTATAGCTCAACCGGCTAAGGCGCCAGCCACGTACACCTAAGGTGGCGGGTTCGAATCCCCAGCCCGGACCCGCCAAACAACGAT
>NW_003852462.1:9220625-9227619 GCF_000181295.1 Otolemur garnettii
AAAAAAAAAAAAACTAGCTGAGCTTGGTGGTAGTGCCTATAGTCCCAGCTACTCCGGAAGCTGAAGCAAGAAGATCACTAAAGCCCAAGAGTTAGAGGTTGCTGTGAGCTATGATGCAACGACACTCTGCCCAGGGTGACAAAGTGAGACTCTGTCTCAAAAAAAAAAAAAAATTCCTTAGTTGCCAAGCCTGGTCATCACCTGTAACAAGCCTGCCCCCTGGCGGCCAACGACACCAATTTACAGAGGGCTGTGGTTTCAGAATCACGCTGGCTGACTCTTCTCTGAGATGGACACTAATCCTGAGAAGCAGGTGTGAAGATAATTCAAAATCCAATTTCGCCCCAGTGATTTTTTGTTTGTTTGTTTGTTTCTTTTTGGAAAGCATCTGAGGACTGGTGATGAACGTGTGTGTACTCTGCCTGGAGAATTCACGCCTGGATTTGAAGGCTATTATTGGTATTATTGGTCCTTGAGCCCTGTGGGGCTCACATCCTGACCCGATTTGACCTGGCCATGTCCCTTCATGCCCCTGGGCCTTGGTTTCTTCATCTGAGAAGGGAGACCGGGACAGAAGGCAGGGCTCTGGTTGCTCCTGAGTCCAGCTTTTCTGCCAAATATTGTTTCCTCCGGGTCTGGGGTCCCCATGGCCCTGGTGCAGGAAGGGCCTGGCTGTAGGAGGTTTCTGGGAATGCAGGGTCCCAAATCCCACCCTCAGGTCTTTCCACCTGTCCACTGCAGGAGTCTTCACTGCTCCCCCTACGCCCCCAAGGAAGAAAGTTCTCCTTCCCTGTTTGGTACAAAACCCCAGCCTTGGTCAAGTCGTCCAATGACTTCCTTCAAGAGACACAAACCCCAGGGCCCCCAGGGCCAGGCAGGAAATGAGTGAAGTGCCCCAGGTGGGGACCGGGGACACCTGGAGGAGGGCATGGGACTCCCAAAGGGCCTTTCACTTCATGCCCAGTGATGTTCTTTGGGATTTGGGGCTAATGTTGTCAGATTTTTTTTTTTTTAACCCCAAGGAAAATTGGGGAGGGAGTTTTGGTATAAAATCTAGTTTGTATTCTGGCCACAAATTTTATTTTTTCTTCTTTCCCTTTAAAAAAGTTTTAGTGTAGGGGTGGTGCCTGTTGCTCAGTGAGTAGGGCGCTGGTCCCATATACCAGAGGTGGCGGGTTCAAATCTGGTCCCGGCAAAAAAAAAAAAAAAGTTGTAGTTTCCAAATAATAATTGTATCTATTTATGGAGCACAGTAGATTATTTTGATATGTGTATATCAAACACTGTGGATGATTAAATTAAAGGGATTGTCATACTCGTCACCTCACATACTTTATCGTGGGGAGAACATTTCAAATCTACTCTCTTAGCAATTTCAACTATGCACTGTATTTTTAAAAATTATTATTTTTTATTAAATCATAACTTTGTACATGGATGCCTTTATGGGGTTCAGTGTACTGCTTTGATACACAATGTGAAATGCTTGCATTGAACTAAGTAACACATCCCTCACAATCGTACAGTGTATTATTATTAACTTTGCAGATACCATGCTGTGCAACAGACCTCCCAACTTTACTCTTCTTGTCTAATTGAAACCCGTAAAATTAAAAAAAGAAAACAGGCTTGGCGCCTGTGGCTCAAGCGGCTAAGGCGCCAGCCACATACACCTGAGCTGGCAGGTTTGAATCCAGTCCGGGCCCATCAAACAATAATGGCTGCAACCAAAAAATAGCCGGGTGTTGTGGTGGACACCTGTAGTCCCAGCTCCTTGGGAGGCAGAGGCAGGAGAATCGCTTGAGTCTGGGAGTTGGAGGTTCCTGTGAGTTGTGATGTCCCGGCACTCTACCCAGGGCGACAGCTTGAGGCTCTGAGAAAGGAAGGAAGGAAAGAAGGAAGGAAGGGAGGGAGGGAGGGAGGGAGGGAAGGAAGGAAGGAAAGAAAGAAAGAAGGAAAGAAGGAAAGAAAGGAGGAAAGAAGGAAAGAAAGAAAGAAAAGAAAAGAAAAGAAAAGAAAAGAAAAAAAAAGACAAGACAAGACAAGACAAGACAAGACAGCCTCTGAGACAGTAGAACAGTTTGGCCCAGCACCCTGGTCAGATCCGGAATAACCTTGATGACATAAAAGGAGAAATTGTCCTCCCTACTCTCTAGACCTGCGTTGGGCCTTGGGGCCCGCTGCTCTGACACCTGCTGGGGCTAGAATCCTGGGTGACCTCCAGCCCTGATCTTGCATTACCAAATATGGAGTGCAGGAAAGGAGTTCTCAAGTACTGAATGAGAGGAAGAAATTAACAACTAGTATATATGTTTATGATTTTACATGAATAGAATTGCTTTGTACATGTTACTTTGTGTTCCGTGCTGTAAGCATCTCAAATATCAGGTTTATGTTTACGAAGATTTGTTTCTTTTCTTTTCGTTCTTTCCTTTTTTTAAGAGACAGAGGCTGGAGTGCGGTGGCACGATCACAGCTCCATGTGGCCTTAGCTCCTGGGGCCAAGGGATCCTTCCCCTCAGCTAGTGTCTGGGAGCACAGCTCCCGCCAGCACGCGGGATCATCTCTGGTTCTTTGCAACCACAGGCAGTCAAGACCCAGCTCTCGGAGGCGCCCCTGAAAACCTCGAGACCCTCATACTTCATATCCGCCCCTGGAAAGTCCTGTTGGTTCCGCCTCCAGGGTGTCGCCGGATTGTCCAAGAGTCTCCAAAGTCCTCACAGCCGCGCGGGGATCTGGGACACCCCAGGGGGCGGCACAACCCGCATTACAAACTGCCAAGGACCCGGAGCAAGTCCCCGGCCCTGGCTGCAGCGGTCCAGCCTCATGTCCCTGAGGGCTTCCCAGGTTCCCGGTGCCCCGGGGCCTCTCGCGTCCCTTCTGCGGGACCCGCCACAGCCTCCAATTCTGGATCCACAGCGTCCCCTGGTGGCCGAGACTCCAGATCGTCCCAGAAACCTGACGGGGTGTGAGGCTGAAGGACCCCAGGAGAGCGAGGAAGGGACACGGGGACTGGAAGACCAAGAGCCCAGGGCGACACCAGGGAGCGTGCACCTGAGAGAGACCCCGCCTGCTCTGCCGAGCGGAGATGGGGAGAGTCCAGAGCGCGCCGCCAGGGCCCTCCCCAGGCAGGCGACCACGTGTGCTCAGCGTAGGTGTGTCCTCCGGGTCAGCGATGGCCAACCCCTCTGAGAGCTGCCCTCTCCTTGGCGGGGGAACGTCTCTTCCACCAGGCACAGACACCTGGCGTGAGGAGCTCTTAGGAAATCATGTAGCAACAAAATCCCAAAGCGGGTGTTCAGGGCGGGGAACTGCAACTGCTCTGGCAGGAGCGGGGGTGGAGTCGGGGTGGGGGGCTGAGGCCGTACTGGGGACAGTCCCTCAGCCGCACAACCCACCCCAAGAGTGCACTTGCGGGCGGCGCCTGTGGCTCAGTGGGTAGGGCGCTGGCCCCATGTACTGAGGTTGTCATGTTCAAACCCAGTCCAGGCCAAACCGCAACAAAAAATAGCCGGGCGTTGTGGTGGGCGCCTGTAGACCCAGCTACTAGGGAGACTGAGGCAGGAGAATCACCTAAGCCCAAGAGCTGGAGGTTGCTGTGAGCTGTGACGCCATGGCACTCTACCAAGGGTGACAAAGTGAGACTCTGTCTCAAAAAAAATAAAAAATAAATAATGATAATAATAATAATAAAGAGTGCACTTGTCCAAGGGGCCTGAGCAAGGGCGGGGAGAGTTCCAAGGTGGCCTCAGGAACTGAAGCCTGAGGACCAGGGTATTGGGGGGAATTCCCTGTGTCAGACACTAGGACCGGTGCTTTCCATTCAAAAGTTAAGGGGTCATCCTTTACACTTCAGGACCTCTGTGACTGTCGTCGGTTTGATATTTTACTGATCTTGCAGGGAGCAGTCCACCTTCCAAGCATAAACCCCAGTAACACAGTGGCGGCACAGACACCTTATTCCGATGCCATAGGCTTGCCTTAAAGTTGATGGAAGGCCCTGAAGAGATTTTGCTATATCCACCCAACTAGGCAGGCATAAAACAGCACCGTGGCCTGGGGCCCGTGTCATGGAGTGCCCACCTCCCTCTGGAGGCCGATGAAGACCCTCTTCTGGAGACCTTACAAGCCGCGCTGGTTCGTTTTGATGTGCTGTTTTCTCAGCAAGCTCCCTTAAAGTGAGGGTGACCCAGGTAGTTCCATGGGGAGGGCCTAGGACAACAGGAAAGGGGCACCAGGGTCAGGGAGAATATGGGGGGCCCAAGGGTGGACCAGAGGCTTCTAAGGGTGCCAGTGAAAAAGCTCCCAGATACCAGGCCATAGCTGAGAGCCCTCTTAGAAAGGGCTTCCAGCAGTGTGGGAGCTCCCCTTCTGAAGGGTCAGGAAGCTGCCTCCTGCCAGTGGCACTTAAGGTACCGAAAATGGTGATTGGGCAGGATCAAGGGCAACAGGGGATGAAGAAACTGTATGAGTCACCATGTTGACTGGCTAGGGTAAGAAAAGCATTGTCTCGGGGGTGGCGCTGTGGCTCAAAGGAGTAGGGCACCAGCCTTATATGCCAGAGGTGGTGAGTTCAAACTCAGCCCTGGCCAAAAACTGCAAAAAAGAAAAGAAAAGCATGGTCCCCTCAAAAAATAAGAAAAAAAATTGGATAGAAATCAAATTTCATTTAGCTTAAAAACTTTGTGGAGATGAAATGTCATGTTCCAATTTTTTTTTTTTTTGAGACATAGTCTCACTTTGTGGCACTCCATCAAGTACTGTGGCATCACAGCTCACAGCAACCTCCAGCTCTTGGGCTTAGGCGATTCTCTTCCCTCAGCCTCCCAAGTAGCTGGAACTACAGGTGCCTGCCACAGTGCCTGGCTATTTTTTTGTTGCAGTTTGGCCGGGGCCGGGTTCAAACCTGCCACCCTCGGTATATGGGGCCGGCGCCCTACTCACTGAGCCACAGGCACTGCTCCCAAATCTTTTATTAGACGTCAGATATAATGGAGACATTTTAGCTACCTTCTTCGGAGATATGAAACTTTCGGGTTTAGAGTCAGTAGTGGTATTTTGGTTAGTAGCAGAAACTACTACTCTGACTAATTTCAGAATTGGCTCAGCTGTCATGGGCTGTGGGACTTTTTTCAAGTTGCTTAATCTCTTTGTGCCTCACTCTGTTCACTCACACAAAAAGTGAGGACTGACCTCACGGATTCCTGAGAGCTGATCTATAACAGTACTTGAAACTGTTTGATGTACAGCAGGCATTTTATTAGAAACTTTCACTTCTCAAACTGCACGTTTTCTAAGCTCTACTATTAAAAGTACAGCCACTCTTCCTAACCAGAGCAATTGCTGACTAGTCATTGAGGTGAATGGGAAGGATCACAGTAGTAGACCCTATCTCCATGGACATGTGGGTGAGCAATGGAGGAAGCAGAATTTATGAAAAGATTGCACATCTTTCCCTTAGCAGGACGACTGATATTTAAAATCGGAAGTCTGAGAATTGAGAAGAAGCCACAAGGCAAAGGCATGCTCTATAACTATTACTGATTTGCTTATGGGCAATTTATCTCTATGTGTAGAAAACAGTAGGCAACTGGGCCTAATCTGACAGTACTCCAAACTCCATAAGCAAACTCTGGTTGGACTCACATTATGGAATCCTATACATAAGTATAATGTCATCAATATGAAACAGAACATGATCACATTGCCCTATGCCATATAATCAAAGAACTTATTGAAAGTAGGCATTGGTCCAATAGAAACTCTGGAGGCCAATGGAATGCCTCTATCATCTACTATCTAAAACAAATAATAGTTCTGTTAGGTGGATACTCAGGGCATGTTTGGAGAAGTCCCCTCCAGTCATCCTCAACCGGAGATGAGATGGAACGTTTACTGTAAGAAAGGGAATGGCCTGAAAAAGGGTAAAAATATCTTCTGTCTCTCTAAAACCTCCTACATTCTTGGAAATTAATAGCTGCTTTGCTGCCTTAGGACAGTGGTCAGGAGAGGCAGGGGAGTATACTTTGTTTATGATACTGCAGGAGATGTCCGAAGGGAATTGTCTGGGCAGAGGTCAGGAATTGTCTTACCCAGAAGATGAGATAAATCAGAACTGCCAACTACAGTTGAACAGCAACAGCTTGAAGCTGAAAATGTCCCCATTAAAATCACTATATTTCTGGCTTGGCACCTATAGCACAGTGGTTATGGCACAGGCCACATACACCCAGGCTGGCGGATTCGAACCCTGCCTGGGTCAGCTAAAACAACAATGACAACTGCAACAAAAAAATAGCCGGGCGTTGTGGTGGGTGCCTGTAGTCCCGGCTACTTGGGAGGCTGAGGCAAAAGAATTGCTTGAGCCCAAGAGTTTGAGATTTCTGTGAGCTGTGACACCACAGCACTCTCCTAAGAGTGACACAGTGAGACTCTGTCTCAAACAAACAAACAAACAAAACAAAACTCTGTCTCAAAAAAAAAAAAAAAACCTCATTTCTGCCCAGAAGCAGGATATTGGTACTTTAAGATGGGATTCTGCTAATCTCCTCATTTGCAAGAAAATTAATGAATGTCTCTCTCCTTTTCCTCAAACCACTTGTCCTCATTCTTCTGACAGCCTTGGGGACAAGTGCCAAACTTTCAGTATCATTACTTTATCAAATTCTTAGAAATGTTTTCTTCCTATCCCAGTTTAAACCCCTACCGTGTAACCTGGCAATGTGCAGGTGCAGCCGTGATGAAGAATCACCACAGCGCTGTCATGCCCCCCAGCAGGTGGATAATGGCATCCAGGGTGACCTCTCTGTAAAAGTGTGTTTTTCCTCTTGGGAGGCAACAAAATATATTGTCTGCTTAACAGAAAAGAAGACTCTGGCTCGGCACCTATAGCTCAATCGGCTAGGGCGCCAGCCACGTACACCTAAGGTGGCGGGTTCGAATCCCCAGCCTGGACCCGCCAAACAACAATGACGGCTGCAACCAAAAAATAGCC
>NW_003852462.1:9227754-9235317 GCF_000181295.1 Otolemur garnettii
AAAAAAAAAAAAAAAGAAAAGAAGACTCTAAAAATGGGCAGTGCTCTGAGCATAAACACGGTGGCGGGGGGGCACTCAGGGACGTAAGGGGTTTGAAAAGACAAATGAAGAGGATGACATGAGTCATTTTGAAAGAATCACCCTCGGCTACAGGGAACGATAGCAAGGGTGCCTCGATCCAGGGTTGGACAGATCACTCTCCGCCCCTCTAAACCTCAATGTATTTTCCATGTCTCCGTTCATTCTCAGGGCTACTAAGACCACCCAGCCCCACTCGCCACCTCATTGCCATTTTGGCCTGATTTCCTCCAGGAAACAACTTAATCTGAGTCTTAGATTAATCACACCCTCAGTGGCTGCTCTCTTTCACTGGAATGGAGACCTCACTTCTGTGTTAGGTGACATCACACCAGGTGGCCACTGGCTACACAGAGATGTCTCCTGTGTTTTCTCGGGGGATGACACCACTGTTTTCATAAAGTTGTTTTAATTCTGAAACACTTTGATAATCTTGATTTGGCCCCAAATCCCTTAACAACAACAAAATTTCCAGATTTTTTTTTTTTTTTTTGTCTGTCTAACATCAGGAATAAATTAGACCGTACTCTCGCTCACAATCTGGACAATTAGCCAACTTCCATCAATGTTCGTGGAATGCATTAGTGAGTGGATTCCTGATTTTCAGCCTCTTTTTAATTGTTTCAGTTTCATGATTATCTGATTCAATCAATCAATCTGGAGAGATTCCCAAATTAGATCCAGATTAAGTGGGTTGGGCTGTGGGAATCTAATCAGATATGACATTCTGATTGGTCGCTGGTGGTATAAAAGGGGAGATGTGATCACAAAGGTTCAGTGCAAGCTCTCAAAGACCAGCAGGACAGTCCCAAAGCCCTGAAGTCTGGAGTTACCTGCTGGTTCCTGCCTGAGGTCCCAGCACCCTGCAACCTGAGTCCATACCTGGTAAGTCACCAACCCCCATAAAAACAGTAAGGACAGTCCTATGCGCTCTGCAGCCAGCCAGTCCCAGATGGGGACATGAAGCTCAGGTGGGACAGGGGAGTATTCAGTTTTTTCAGATGAATAGTCTTAGGTTTTAATTTCTTCCCTCTGAACGCAGTTTGTCTTTATTCCATGAGCTGCAGGCACTGCCCCATTTGTCTTTATTCCAAAAGTTTCGAGGTGTGCTTTGTTTGATAACACTTCAAAAGGCTTGACCAAGCAGATTTTTACAAATAAACATCCAACGGAGGGAAATCTCATTCCTCCAAATTTTGAACATTTATATTGTACGAACTTAAATCATGGTTCAAACACTTTGTGGTACTGCGATTTTACGAGTCAGCTTCTCTTTTTTACTAAAATCTGAAAAAATAGCGTGTATGTTATTTTGAAGGATGGATTCTCTGCTCTACATATGTGTGACCCCTTTCTGTGCCTGGTCTCTATCCCAGAGGGGTTAATTCTTAACATGTGTAAGAGATGTGCGGTGGAACCTCCAAGAAATACTTCTCTCTCTCTGACCCACAAGTGCTCTACAACACTGCCTCACTTTTTATCTATTTATTTATTTAAATTTAATTTATTTATTTCAGATTAAGATGAAGGCATAAATGATTAGTTACAATGTTTGCTTTTGTTAGGTAAAGTGTCTGTTGTAGTTGTATCCTGAGCCCAGGAGGTGTGCCATGGACCCTTACATCGCGCCCTGCAGGTGAGAGCTCACCAATCCCCCTCCTGCCCCCGCTTTCTCCCTTTTCCCCAACTTGAATTTTTCTTTTTTTTTTGAGACAGAGTCTCACTATGTGTCACCCTGGGTAGAGTGCTGTGGCGTTGCAGCTCACAGCATCCTCAAACTCTTGGGCTTAAGCGATTCTCTTGCCTCAGCCCCCCAAGTAACTGGGACTACAGGCACCCACCACAATGGCCAGCTATTTTTTGGTGGTAGTTGACATTGTTTTTTGGCAGGCCCCAGCTGGATTCGAGCCCACCAGCTCCAATGTATGTGGCTGGCATCCTAGGTGCTGAGCTACAGGTGCGGAGCCCCCCAATTTCAATTAAATTGAGATCTTCTCTTAAGTGGGCATGTATTAGATCATCTACTAGCTTCATATTATATTGAATATATTGACTTCTTGCTTCTCCAGTCTTGTGGTACTTTACTAAAAAGAATGTGTTCCAACTTCCAATGTGAAGTCTCTATCTTTTTAATGGCTGCATAGCATTCCATGGTACACGTATGCCTCAGTTTACCAATCCATTCATGGGTTGATGGGCACTTGGGCTGTGCCACATTTAAGAAAAAAATTTTTTTCACTAGTGCTTTGAAAAATGAAAGCGAATGGCACCCATTTGGGGGAGTTTCTTTTCTCCTTTCCAGGCAGGTTAATTGTGGGAACTGTGATGTACGTGAACGCTCTGTGGGGCCACAGAGCACACGCATTCCCCTGGTTTTAGGGCCCAGAGTGACGGGCAGAAGTTCTTCCTCAAAAAGGGTGGAGGCAGTGCCCCATCTCCCGGTCACATTCCCAGAAGGACTGGGATGGAGAGGAGCAGTGGCTGTAACCCAAAGGGCTAGTGGTCTTCTTGCCCCTCCGTGGTATTTGGGAGACAGGCCCCATGGTGCCCCAGGGGCAGATACAGCTCCGTGGCTACTGGGTGCCAAGCGGAATTGGGGCAAACTGCCAATTCACTGGAGCCTGCTGGAGCAGGGACACTGGCTCTCGGAGAAGACGAGGTGATCGGGATTGACCTGAGAAGGATCCCTTTTCTAGGGGTTTTCCTCAGGACATTTTTGGTTGAACGTTAATAAAAATTTCAGAATATTTGGGAGTTGCAAATGTTTTTGGTACATTGCTTGTGTCATCCTGGCTAGAAATGTGTTCTTTGCCCACACATTATTATACCTGTTCTTTGTAGATTTTTCCCCAGAATGAGCTTCCAGACCCCACCCAGTCTCCTGGACCTGGCTGTGCAGAGCCTGGTGAGGAATGAAGCCTTGGCCATATCTGCTCTAGAGGAGCTGCCCGGGTTGCTCTTCCCACCGCTGTTCCTGGAGGCCTTCACCAGGAGACACAGGAGAGTCCTGACGGCGATGGTGCAGGCCTGGCCCTTCACCCGCCTCCCGCTGGGGTCCCTGATGAAGACAGGTGACCTGAAGACATTAAAAGCTGTGCTGGACGGGCTGGATGCACTACTTGCCCAGAAGGTTCGGCCCAGGTGAGGGGGACCCAGGGAGCTTGGGAGGGATTGACATGGGGGACAGAGAACAGAGACAGGAGGAGTGGGGGTTCTCAAGGGTGGACCAGAGGCCTCTGGAGGTGCCAGTGAGGCAGCTCTGACAGCTGACCATTGCTGAGCCCCCTGGGAAGGGCATCCGGGATGGAAAGATGCTCCCCATGCTGGGACCACTGAGAGAATGAGAACCCCCCTCCTCCCAAGGGCACCTAAGGACACTGGGAGTGAGGACAGGTGGGGTCCAAGGGCAAGAGAGGATGAGGAAAGGCAGACAGGAGAAGCAAGGGCGGGGGGGCAGCGATGACTCGAGTGTAGAATAGAAGATCAGGTCACAGGTGGGCTCTTCCTAAGTTCTGAGACACTCTCCTGTTCCTGTTCCTTCCCTTTCCTTTCCTTTTTTGAGACAGAGTCTCACTTTGTCACCCCTGGTAGAGTGCCGTGGCATCTACGCAACACCCTCAAACTCTTCGGCTCAAGTGATTCTCTTGCCTCAGCCTCCCAAGTAGCTGGAACTCCAGGTACCCACCACAATGCCTGGTCATTGACCGGGTCTCGCTCTTGCTCAGGCTGGTCTCAAACCTGTGAGCTCAGGTGATCCGCCCTCCTCGTCCTTCCAGAGGGCTGGGATTACAGGTGTGAGCCACCACACCGGGCCTGACTCTCCCCCATTTCACCCACAGGCGGTGGAACCTACAAGTGCTGGAGTTGGGGGATGTTGATGGGGACTTCCGGAGCGTGTGGTATGGAGGCGCAGAGTGCTCCTCAGAAGCCATGAAGAAAAGACGAACAACAAATGACAGTGCGGGGACAGGGAGACAGCGGCCTGTGGTGGTGTCCGCAGACTTGTCCCTGACAGAAGGAAACCTGGACCCGTGCCTCACCTACCTCGTGCAGTGGGTCAGGAACAGAAAAGACGCCCTCCACCTGTGCTGTCGGAAGCTGGTGATATCAGAAATCGCTTTCCTCAATGTCAGCGAGGTCTTGGAAGTGGTGGACCTGGACTGCGTCCGGGAGGTGGAAGTCGATTGCAGCCCTGAACTGTCCCCTGAGCCCGTGTTTGCTCCTTACCTGGGCCAGATGAGTAACCTCGGCAAACTGGTTCTCTGCAACATCTTCGTGTGTCCCTTAAGTTCCCCCAAGGAGAAGGAGCAGATCGTGGCCCGGTTCACCTCTCAGTTGTTCAAGCTGCACAACCTCCGAGAGCTTGCTGTATACACTGGCTCTTTCCTCGTCTTCTGTCTCCACCAGGTGCTCAGGTAAGGAAGGATGGAGCGCTTTCTCTGCGGACCAGACCAAAGCCCTTCTCTGTCCCCCAAACACTGATGGACCGGGGAAGTTAACAGTGAAGGAGCCACCAGTGTGGCAACCCGGGGTCGTGTCCCTGCTCATTCTCAATGTGGGTGTCACTTAACTCCCCCCCCAACAAAGGCAGAGGGATGAACGGGGTTGGTGTTATAGATAGGGCCCCATGCCAAGGGGCTGACTGAGGGAACCAGAGCCAGGGAGGCGGCCTTTGTGAATTCACCCTGAGGAATGTTTATAAAGGAAGATGGTGGGAATGAGGTGGGCGAGGAGGGCTCTGAGGAGCAGGGAACGCATCCAACCTGGGCCCATCCAATGTCAGCTCTGTCCTCATCTGCTCGGGAAACATGAATGAACCTTTTTCTTTTTCTTTCTTTTTTTGAGACAAGAGTCTCACTAGGTCACCCTCGGTAGAGTGCTGTGGCATCAAAGTTCACAGCAATCTCCAACTTTTGGGCTTAGGTGATTCTCTTGCCTCAGCCTCCCAAGTAGCTGGGACCACAGGCACCTGCCATAACACCTGGCTGTTTTGTTGTTGTTGTTGCAGTTGTCATTGTTGTTTAGCTGGCCTGGGCTAGGTTCCCACCAGCCAGCCTCGGTGTATGTGGCTGGCGCCCTACTCATTGAGCTACAGGCTCCGCTGAATGAACCTTTTTCTAAAATGTTGTAGCTCCAGGTAAAGTCATTGACACGGAAAATGTTGGTTCCTGGAGCAGAGGTGGAGAACTGTAAAAAGTGACAGATGAGTACTGATGACCCCCATCAAATTGTCATGATGACAATGACAATCTGTCAGCATCATGCCAGTGACCCTGCTGGTGTGTCCTTTCTATGCATTGCCCACTGGGCTCCTCTAGCCCTGATGTGTGATTTTTCTGCCAGCAGAGCTTTAGAGATTGAGGACTGGACCCAAAAAGTTCATCTCTTACACTGATGTTATTCCCCAGCACTCTGCACTTAACCAGTACCATTCCCAGGGACTAACTGCTTGTTATATATCCTCAGGTGCCTCGAGACCCCCTTGGAGACCTTCTTGATGACTAAGTGCCTGCTGTCTACATCAGACTGGGAGAATCTGTCCTCCTGGCCCAGCATCAGTCAGCTAAAGGAGCTGCGGCTGGGAGGGATCATACTGGCCCATCTCAGTCCCGAGCCCCTTTCTCTTTTGCTGGAGAAAATTGCAGCCACGGTCCAGTCTCTGTTCCTAGAGAACTGTGGGATCATGGACTCCCAACTCAATGTCATCGTGCCTGCCCTGAGCCGCTGCTGCCAGCTCACAACACTTAGCTTCCGTGGGAACTTCCTTTCCCGGGCCAGCCTGGAGCACCTGCTACGCCACACCGCCAGGCTGAGCAAGTTAAGGCTGGAGGTCTACCCTGCCCCGCTGGAGAGTTATGATGCCCGGGGTGTTCTGGATTCCAGGAAGTATGAGCAGTTTCGGGCTGAGCTGACGGAGATACTGAGGGGCATAAGGAAGCCCAAGAAGATTGTGTTCAGTCCCATCTCCAGCCTTTACTATGTCAACGCTGAAGACGATCCTGTGGTCTAGATCCCAGCAGGTGCTGGTGTTGACCCCTGGCCTGGTGGAGTGGATACATCAAGGCTTTCTGCTGCCAACTTGCAAACTGAAGGACCTGGGTGCATCATAATGGGAGCGTCAACCAGTCCTCTCAGACACCTGCTGTGTGTTCACGGGAGAAGGAAAGGTAACACCTCAGAGGGTAGGACTGGAGGGACATGAGGACTTGGGGATGTGATGGGACCCTCAGGGACATGCGTCCTATATTGTCAGATATAGGAAACCAAATTTCTTTTTTTTTTTTTTTTTGAGACAGAGCCTCAAGCTATTGCCCTAGGTAGAGTGCTGTGGCATCACAGCTCACAGCAACCTCCAACTCCTGGGCTCAAGCGAGTCTCCTGCCTCTGCCTCCCAAGTAGGTGGGACCACAGGTGCCTGCCACAACGCCTGGATATTTCTTGGTTGCAGCTGTCATTGTTGTTTTGGCGGGCCCGGGCTGGATTCGAACCTACCACTTTAGGTGTATGTGGCTGGCGCCTTAGCCACTTGAGCCACAGGCACAGAGCCGGAAACCAAATTTCTAAAGTGTCACACATGTTTGAGAAATGAATGAATTAACTTGGCATGGATAGTTGTTAGGAAATCACCAGAGGGGGCGGCGCCTGTACGTAGGGTGTTGGCCCCACATACCAAGAATGGCGGGTTCAAAACTGGCTGCAGTGGCTGGGTGCCTGTGGCTCAAGTGGCTAAGGTGCCAGCCACATACACCTAAGGTGGCGGGTTCGAATCCACCCCGGGCCCGCCAAACAACAATGATGGCTGCAACCAAAAAATAGCTGGGCATTGTGGTGGTTGCCTGTGGTCCCAGATACTTGGGAGGCTGAGGCAGGAGACTCACTTGAGCCCAGGAGTCAGAGGTTGCTGTGAGCTGTGATGCCACGGCACTCTACCCAGGGAGACAGCTTGCGGCTCTGTCTCAATAA
The DNA here is from genome assembly GCF_000181295.1 of Otolemur garnettii. Lineage (NCBI taxonomy): Eukaryota > Metazoa > Chordata > Mammalia > Primates > Galagidae > Otolemur > Otolemur garnettii. Next base: position 9,234,796 of record NW_003852462.1, read on the forward strand.
AAATAAGAAAAAAAATAAAACGAGACTGACCAGAATGACCACAGCCTTCAACAGACATCATCTTGGATATTGGCCATCATCGGATGATGAACAGAATGACTGTGGGCTTGGGCAAAACTCCCACCTTGAAGTCCTTCCCTACTCCCCTCCACTCACTGCTACCATTTCCCAGAACTAACTTCTTACTCTGCGTTCCAGGTGTCTCAAGACCCCGTTGGAGACCCTCTCAATAGGCCACTGCCAGCTTGTAGAATCGGACATGAACCATCTATCGTGGTGCCCAAACCTCACTCAACTAAAACACCTGGTCTTAACTAACGTGAGACTGACCGATTTCAGCCCTGAGCCCCTTCAACTTGGACTGACCCTGGACCTGGAAGACCCCAGACCCTGGACCTGGAAGACTGTGGGATCTCGGATGCCCAACTCAGAGTCATTCTGCCTAGCCTGAGCCGCTGCTCCCAGCTCACCACCTTCAGCTTCTGCGGGAACCAGATCTTCATGCCAGCCCTGGAGGACCTG
>NW_003852462.1:9235699-9239247 GCF_000181295.1 Otolemur garnettii
AAAGGCTGACCTCGGGAGCCATTGGGACCTATGGGGACATGGGTCCTAGAGAGCCAGAAATAGGAATCAGGGCTCGGTGCCTATAGCACAAGTGGCTAAGGCGCCAGACAAATACACCAGAGCTGGCGGGTTCAAATCCAGCCTGGGCCTTGCCAAACAACAATGACAACTACAGTCAAAAAATAGCCGGGCTTTGTGGCGGGTGCCTGTAGTAGTCCCAGCTACTTGGGAGACTGAGGCAAGAGAATCGCTTGAGCCCAAGAGTTTGAGGTTGCTGTGAGCTGTGACCATCATGGCCCTCTATTGAGGGCAACATAGTGAGACTCTGTCTAAAAAAAATTTAAAAATAAAAGAAAATTAGTTTCATAATAGGGTTGTGTACATTGGACACTTTATCTTCCATTCTTGAGATACTTTGCTAAGAAGAATATTTTCCAGCTCCATCCATGTAAACATGAAGGAGGGAAGGTCTCCATCTTTATTTATGACTGCATAGTATTCCACACACAGCTATGACTTAATAAAAAAAATGATTATTTCTTATTATTATGTGCCAAAAAAAAAAAAAAGAGTGGTGTCTGTGGCACAGTGAGTAGGGTGCCGGCCCCATATACTGAGGGTGGTGGGCTCAAACCGGCCCCGGCCGAACCGCAACAACAAAAATGAATAAAAGAAATAGGAATCAGAATTTCTAGAGCAGAATTGAGGCTTGATATGAGGAGTCACCTCTGCAAGGATGGATGTAAATAAACAGGGCAGGGCATGGGGGCTCACACCTATAATCCCAGCTCTTTGGAAAGCAGAGGCTGGAGGATCACAAAGCCAGGAGTCAGGCTGTAGTGAGCTATGATTACAGTACTGCAGGCCAGCCAGGGTGAGCCAGTGCCCTCAAAAAAAGAAATTTTTATTTGGGATTGGGAGGCTGAGGTGGGTGGAGAGCCTGAGCTCAGGAGTTGGTAACCACCCAGAGCAACAATTAGATCCCACCTCTAAAATATAGTTGGGTACTGTGGGCACATGTAGATCCTGCTACTTGGGAGGCTGAGGCCAGAGGATCACTTGAGCCCAGGAGTTTGACGTTGCTGTGAGCTATGATGCCACAGGTTTCTACCGAGGGTAACAAAGGAAGACTGCCTCAAAACAATAAATAAAATAAATGCAGATTTATGAAAAGAGAACCTCAATGTAACCCACCATCTAGTTCCTCATGTTCAACTTTGCTTTTTGATTGAAATCTCGGGAATCTGGCAGGTCTCAGTGCCTCATACCTGTAATCCTAGCACTCTGGGAGGCCAAGGTGAGTGAACTGGCTGAGCTCAGGAGTTTGAGATCAGTTTGAGGAAAGAGACCTGTCTCTAGGAAAAATAGAAAAACTAGCTGGGCATTGTGGTGAGGTATAGACAAAACGCCTATATTCCTCTGGCCAAAAAAGCCGTTTGAGAAAGAGCAGTGAAAAAGACTTAGTGCAGGCATACTCGTGAGAAACTGAGGCAGAATCCCATGTGGCCCCGTTGGTTGGGAGCCTAACATGACCAAGGGTTTGGCTGGAATACCATTTCCAGACCTATGTTAAGGAATTAAAGTTGACTTCATAAGGCCAATGAAAAAACCCTTTGAAAAACTGGCCAGATACCCATCAGTAACCTTTCCTGATCTGTGGTAAGTGACAAAGGTTGCTTGCCGATGGGTCTGGGAATGGAAATGTGCTAGGGGACCTCAAGAGAAGAGGAATTTACCCAGTGTATACAGGTATCTAATGAACAGATGAAAGTTTGGCTCATGAAAGGCTTTTGAGAAGTCCAGCCTGAGAATTCCTTACAAAAGCCTCCAGCAAAAGCCCCCTGATTTAAGGCTGTTGTAACCCAGCCCTCTTTCCCCTGCCCACTCCTGTTCCCCAGCCCTCACCTGTCCCCCACTTCCAGCCCATTTCCCTCCTCCTCCCTTCTCCCCCCAGAGTCAACTCGGGAACAAGGCAAGTCCCTCCTCTCCCCATGGTGGCTGAGAACAGTGCTTCCCAGCCACGTTCCCAGGCCCCCTCCTTCCCCTGGGGTTGCCAAGAACAAGCTTCAGATACCAGGAAGAAAAGTCCCAAGTTTCACAAAACCCCCAAGTTCTCAGTAGATGAACAATGGTGGAAAACTCACTGGGACTTGATTAATTACTGTTGTATAACCATAACCATTGTGATATGAGATGTAGTCATTGTCAACCGAAGCTGTATTATTGTTCCATTGCTGTATCCATGACTGCCCAAGTTGTAACCGCGCCTTAACCAGCCACGTTTTGCTTCTGTAATATGCTTGCCCAAAGTCTATAAAAGGCAACTCACCCTCACACTTGGGCTACTGACTGTCTCTTGGAGCAGCAGCCCCTGTGGCAGGTAAAATAAATTACCAATTAATTAACCTAAGTGGGGGTCCGACTCTATTTTTTCAGGTCTCCTAAGTTATTTCAAGGCTTACATGGGAACTGAGGTTTGCACACAAATTCCTGTATGCCCAAGAAGTTTCTCTATGCTTTGCTTAAGAATTCAAAGTAACAGCCTCCAAATGGCATGGTCAGTAGAACAGACATTCAAATCGTCTCTTTCCCCGTAGCCCGGGGCTTCATTAGATAAGAACAAAGAAAGTAATGACTGACAACATGTTCTTCATTAAGTTATGTTAAACCTGGTTATGTTGAAAGGGTTATGCTTAAAGGTGTATGTTGGGTGGATTATCAGATTACTAGGAAGGAGCTACTTACAGGGCGGGTGGTCATAAGATGTTTAAATGGATTAGTGAAGTCTTGGATGTCTGATGCATGTGTGCAGAGGGATTGTAATAAATATTAATGAGGTCATTGCTATATAGTGCGCATGCACAAGATCGACTATACAAACCAACAGGGAATAAAGAAAGCTCGCCATTTTGCCTGGGTGAGCAGATGGTCACCTTTATTTAAAACACAATTTCAATAACCATGTTTATTCTCCCGTGACGTGGCTTTTCCGTGTGACCATGACAGCAACAGTGGCGGTCTATAGTCCCACCTTCTGGGGAGGCTGAGGCAAGAAGGTCCTTCTACTAAAGGTGACCGTGTTTCAAACAATAATGAAATAAACTTTTACCGATAGTAAAGAAGGGGCACTGAGCTGTCATTAGTGAGGTTCAAGGCCAGGAACTCAAGACATCAAATGGAAATTCGATCATTTAGGTCCACTGCTTTTCCTTCTTTTCTTCTCTGGGCATGTGTCATCTCCTTGCTTTGTTCTATGGCTCTGTAGTCACAGAAAGTCAAGGCCACCAGATGTCCCGCTTTGGGCACGACAGTCCTGATTTTTAACAGTTTGTCCCGCGTGCTGCGGCATTTTAAAAAGTCCCAATTTGTGGAAAGAGTGCACGTCAAGCTAAGGAATATACGGTTTTCGGCTGCCATGTGTCTATTTCGCCAGGCTATGAGTTTTATATTGTTTTTGTTAATTTTATAATGTTAAACCTTAATAAGAACAAATAATTGTTGAGAACTGATTATGGAGAACTGCTTATCAAAGTTCACATTGTTGGCTC
>NW_003852462.1:9239472-9245432 GCF_000181295.1 Otolemur garnettii
TGGTGATGAGGAGTGAGGCGGCTGACATTAATAAACTGAAAAAAAAAAAAAAAAAAAAAAAGTTCACATTGTTGATTAGCTCTTAGAGTTCGACCACCATTGTTTGGACTTAATGAACAATGGCATTTTTTGTTGAGACTTTGAAAGCCATTTTATGGTGAAATGTAATTTAACAAATTCTTGTGAAAAATTTCATGACCTTTTCAATGACAGCAATCTACTAAAAAACATTCACTCAAATGAGAAATATGCCAAAGAATAAAATACTACACATAATTTTTTAATGTGTATTTGTAAATTGTACTTATGTTGAAATTAAAAACAATATATTACAATACTATTTTTGCGTTCCATGAAAATTTTTGTTGCTCCATATAGACCAAATTTTTAATTAATAATGCCCCTGCACCCCAGTCAATGGTTGTCCGCTTTAGCAATGTTAAAATCTGGTCACCTTATAGAAAGTGGACATACAGGGTCTACAACTTGGGAATTGAGCAACGGCTTTGAGCCACCTGAGCAAAGCCTGCTCCTCCCTGCTAACCAGATGCAAAGCACTGGCCACTCCTCACGGGTCTCTAGATGGATCCAGAAGCCTTATTTCCTCGACATTGACTTCACCTCCACGCTTCCATCTCTCCACGCCCCCTGCACTAGAACACGCCATCCACACCATGTATTAGCACAGCAGTTCTCAACCTGTGGGTTGCGACCCATAGGAACTGTATTAAAAGGTATATCTGGAGGTGGAATGAACAATGCATGACGGGAGTGACCATCAAGTGTCACTGAACGCCCCCCCAGAGTAGGGATTTTAGTAGTATAACATGCTAGGGGTAATAGGGGTCAATTCATCAGCCCTGTGTGCAGGTGGGATGCAGGGAGGCGGCTGCTCGGGCCGTGCTGGGGCATCCCTTACCTGTCTTCTCTGGACCAACAGGAGCTGTAAGTCCCCGTAGTTCTCTCATGGCTGTAAGGAAGTGCCGCCATAATGGGGCAGGGGGTGGAACCGAAATGGGAATGCATCAAGGTGACAGAAAGTTACAAAGTTCTGCTCAGGAAATCTCACTGGCCTGGGAACTTAAAACAGATAACTACAAAAAGGAGTTTTTGTGCTTATGGAGCTGGTTACAATGTCATCAGAGGGTTCCTGTCTGTGGCTACTGAGTGACCTTCCCTGTGATGAGGGACCCAGCTGAGGGGTCAGGGGCCAGGGTTGTTGAGGGACCTTGGGCATGAGCCTCAGTTTCTCCGAAACATGAGGATGGTGGTGCCCACCAGCTTGTGGGAGCCTTGTAGGATCCAAGGAGATGGTGCAAGTCTGGGGCTTGGTTCAGGGGCTTGCGTACAGTAAGAGCTCAATAAATGCATGTTTTCCTGCTTTTTCCTTGTAGCAGAAGCCCCCAACATTCTTCGTCCTCCATTCTCACCCTCTATTTCTGACCCTGGCGGTGGGCAGGAGCACAGGGGGCACAGCAAGACCCAGCTTTCCTGTGCAGCCAAAATGGAATCGTGATGTGCACCAACAGCCGAGCGTTAGCCTCTGGGAGCGGGTGGGGTGGGGAACGCACGACTGAATTCACCTGTCCTAAGCCTAAAGCTAAACATTTCCAACCCGTAGGATTCATGCACCATCTGCAGGTAAGTCAACTCAGATTGTACAAATTAATGTTAGGAGAAGGACATACTGTGTAGTATTTCTTAATATCTCCTATTATGTAAGTGCTATTTGAGTGTACATGTTTGTGCTGTGATCTATATAAATGTTAAAACTATGAGCTCGGTGCCTGTTGCTCAAGCGGCTAAGGCACTAGCCACATGGACCAGAACTGGTGGGTTTGAATACAGCCCGGGCCTGCCAAACAACAATGACAACTACAAGCAAAAGATAGCCGGGCGTTGGGGTGGGTGCCTGAAGTCAGAGCTACTTGGGAGGCTAAGGCAAGAGAATTGCTTAAGCCTAGGAATTGGAGGTTGCTGTGAGCTGTGATGCCACTGCACTCTACCCAGGGTGACAACTTGAGGCTCTGTCTCAAAAAAAAAAAAATGTGAGAGATATATACACACACACACACATATGTATTGCCTTTTTTTTTTTTTAAATCATCCTGGGTAGAATGCCCTGGTGTCATAGCTCACAGCAACCTCAAACACTTGGGTTCAAAGAGGTTCTCTTGCCTTAGCCTCCCTGGTAGCAGGACTATAGCCACCTGCCATTTGCCTGCCTATTTTTTAATTCTGAATTTAATTTATTTATATTTTACACTGAGTCTCACTTTGTCACCCTTGGTAGAGTGCCATAGCATCACAGTTCACAGCAACCTCAAACTCTTGGGCTCAAGTAATTCTCTTGCCTCAGCCTCCTGAGTAGCTAGGACCATAGGCACCTGTCACCAGGCCCAGCTAGTTTTTCTATTTTTAGTAGAGATGGGGGTCTCAATTTTGATCAGGCTGGTCTTGGACTCCTGAGCTCAGGAGATCTACCCGCCTCGGCCTCCCAGAGTGCTGGGATTACAGGGGCCACTTTACTGAGGGTGACAAAGTAAGACTGTCTCTAAAACAAAAAAAAAATTGAAAAGAGGACTTTACAATGTTGAAGATTCATAAATACATAAATATCCATGCATCATCCCACGTTCCTTTCTATTAGTAATACCAAGAGTCTTAAGAGAGCTACTGTAGTCTATGTCAAGTTCATCCCAGCCTCTTTTCCAAGCCCATAGATGGTGATGAAAATGGGATAAATCTTCTGCCTTAGCTATAATGCTTTTTTATTGATTCACCTCTGGTAGTAAACGGTGGCAGGCCTTCCACTTCAATCTCATCAGCCATTTCTATCACCTTGTCTAAAACGTCTTTATTGCAACTGCAACCCAGAAGGAGGTGGTAGGCCCAGACCTTGGAGAAGGGCAGTAGCTGGTCCCGGCAGCCGCCACCACCATCAGGCAGGCCAAGGTGCAAGATGAATTCCACACGGGCCTTCCCTTGCTTCTTGCTCTCCAAGTAGGAGCAGAAGTGCTCTGAGAAGTTGGCCTCCTGCCACACCCCAAGACCAGCTCCTCAACCCTGGTGACTGCCTCACCAGCCACCATGAGGCCTGCCGCTGCCTAGGGCAGGACTGCCCCATGGGACTGAGATTTTACGTGAGACCACCATGTAATCATGGTTCACCCCCAACAGCAGAGCTTCAGCAGCCAAGAGGATCCCCTAAGAGGGGATCATACTTGGAAGGGGCTCATCCTTATAATCCTAGCACTCTGGGAGGCCGAGGCGGGAGGACTGCATGAGATCGTCAGGACTCTGTGGTTACAGTGAGATTGCAGTGATGACTATACCCTCATCAGGCCAACAGGGCCAAAAAGCCGTCTCAACAAATTTCTAAGCCCCAAACATTCATGTGCCATCTGCCGATAGGTCTTCCCAGATAATCTAAGCTAGCATTACCAGCAAATCGATATTGCACAGTATTTTTAACAATCTGTTGTTATATAAATAACATTAGAGTACAGCTGTTCGTTAATTGTATAAATAGCAAAGATATGCATTGCATTTTGATGTCATAGGGCAAATTTAGTCATTTTTTGTTTAATTTTTTTCTTTTAGACAAAGTCTCACTCTGTCGCTCTGGGTAGTACCATGGTGTCATAGCTCACAGCAAACTCCTAGGCTTAAGTGATCCTCTTCCCTCAGTCTCTTGAGTAGCTGGGGCTACAGGCCACTATGCATGGCTAATTTTCCTATTTTTAGTAGAGACAGGGTCTCAATCTTGCTCAGGCTGGTCTCCAACACCTGAGCTCAGGTGATCCACTCTGACAGCCTCCCAGGGTGCTAGGATTAAAGGTGTGAGCCACGGTGCCCAGTGGCCCATAAACCTTTTTTTTTTCTTGCAGTTTTTATCAGGGGCTTGGGTGGGGGCTGGAGCCCTACCCCGTTGAGCCACAGGCGCCGCCTGGCTCCTAAACTTTTTTATTAATAATAATATTATTATTATTTTGTGGAGACAGAGTCTCACTTTATTGCCCTCAGTAGAGTGCTGTGGCATCACACAGCTCACAGCAACCTCCAACGCCTGGGCTTAAGCAATTCTCTTGCCTAAGCCTCCCAAGTAGCTGGGACTACAGGCGCCCACCACAACACTGTGTCACCTTTGGTAGAGTGCTGTGGTGTTACAGCTCATAGCAACCTCCATCTCCTAGGCTTAGGCGATTCTCTTGTCTTAGCTTCCCAAGTAGCTGGGACTACAGGTGCCCACCACAACCCCCGGTTATTTCTTGTCTGCTGTTTGGCTGGGGCCGGCGCCCTGCCCACTGAGCCACAGCCGCTGCCCACGCCTGGCTATATTTTTGTTGCAGTTTGGCCAGGGCTGGGTTCAAACCAGCCACCCTCGGTATGTGGGGCCAGTGCCCTATTTGTTGAGCCACAGCTGCCGCCCTGATAAGCCTTTTCAAATTCTGGAACATCTTGATAATTTTAATGTGGCCAGAGACTTCCCAATAACAATACCGTTAGAGTTTTTTCATTCTTGTTTTTGTTTTTCTGAGACAGAGTATCACTCTGTCACCATGGGTATGGGTAGAGTGCTGTGACATTATAGTTCACAGTAACCTCCAACTCATGGACTCAAGCAATCCTCCTGCCTCAGCCTCCCAGGTAGCTGGGACTATAGGCACCACGAAAATGCCTAGCTAGTTTTTCTATTCAGGAGAGACTGGGGGTCACTCTTTCTCCAGCTGTCTTGAATGCCTGAGCTCAAGCAATTCACCCACCTGACCCTTCCAGAGGGTTAAGATTACGGGAGTGAGCCACCACACCTGAAATCCATTCAGATTTTGTTTTTTGTCCCATGTTAGGAACATTAAAACCATCCCTGCCCCTGCACTGCACTCAGGACTGTGAGGGCCACATACTGTGAAACCCCATCAGTGTTTCTGTGGCTTAGGAAGGAAAGACTTCTTCACTCCATCCTTCCCTCTAACTTTTTCAGTTTCATAGTGAGATTTCTGATTCAATTTGGAGTCAGTCAAAAACTCAATGAGAATTACCTGGGTGGAGCTTTAGAAATCTAATTGGATGCCCAGCTCTGATTGAAAGCTGGTAGTTAAAAAGTGGAGGTGTGATTAGAAAGGTCTCAGTGTGAGCTCCTGGTGAGCCACGGGACGGTCCTGACGCCCTGCAGCCTGGAGTGACTGCTGGTTTCTGCCTGAGGTCCTGAGTCCACACCTGGTAAGTCACAGACTCCATAGGCACAGCCCCATCACTGTGCTTAAGATGGCACAGAGAATTACCCTGTGTGTTTTTCTTTTTTGTTGTTTTAGAGAGTCTCATTTTGTAGCCCTCAGTAGAGTATTGGGGTGTCACAGCTCACAGTCAACCTCCAGCTCCCTGGCTTAGGTGATTCTCCTGCCTCAGCCTCCCGAGTAGCTCGGACTACAGGCCCCCACCACAATGCCTGGCTATTTTTTGTTGTTGCGGTTTGGCTGGGGCCGGGTTTGAACCTGCCACCCTCAGCATATGGGGCTGGCGCCCTACTCACTGAGCCACAGGCGCTGCCCTACCTGTGTTTTTCAAATGAATCTTTGGAGTTTGGAGTTTGATTTTTCCTCTAAATGTGGTTCTGTCTGCATTCCTAAATTACCTGTTTGTGCTTTCATTGTTTTTTTTTAGACAAGAGTCTCACTTTTAGCCTTAGCCGGGTGTTGTGGCCGGTGCCTGTAGGCCTAGCTATGTGGGAGGCTGAGGCAAGAGGTTAAAAGCTTAAGGCCACAGCTTAAAACTAACTCTAAAACAAAAAAAAAGTCTCACTTTGTCACTGTTGATAGAGTGACTAGATATCATAGCTCATAGCAACATCAAAGTCTTTTTTTTTGAGACAGCCTGAAGCTGTCCCCCTGGGTAGAGTGCCATGGCATCACAGCTCACAGCAACCTCCAACTCCTGGGCTCAAGCGAGCCTCCTGCCTC
>NW_003852462.1:9246017-9250662 GCF_000181295.1 Otolemur garnettii
GGGGAAGGATACCATGGAATGATAAGGAGTGTCTGCTTCCTGCAGTAAGGTGGTCCCACCTGCTTGGGAGGCTGAGGCAGGAGAATCTCCTGAGCCTGGGAGTTGGAGGTTGCTGTGAGCTGTGATGCTACAGCACTCTACCAAGGGCAATGAAATGAGATTCTGTCTCTATGAGAAAAAAAATACATATATTCTCCATAATGTTATACATAATCTTTTCTATCTAGTTTACTAAGACAAGAGTCTCTCTTTGTCCCCCTAGGTATGACTGCCATGGCGTCATGACAGCTCACAGCAATCTCAAAGTCTTAGGCTCGAGAACCTCTGGCCTCAGCCTCCCGTGATGTGGGGACTATAGGTGCCTACCACAATGCCCAACTAGTTTTTATATTTTCAGTAGAAAAATAGGGCCTCACTCTTGCTCATGCTAAGCTAGTCCTGAACTCCTGAGTTCAAACAACCCAGCCACCATGCCCTGCCTAAAGTAGTTAATTTTTTTTTTTTTTTTTGGAGACAGAGTCTCAAGCCGTCACTCTCGGTAGAGTGCCATGGCATCATAGCACACAGCAACCTCCAACTCTTGGGCTCAAGCAATCCTCTTGCCTCAGTTTTTCTATTTTAAGTACAGATGGGGTATCATTTTTTTTGCTCATGGTGGTCTTGAACTTGTGAGCTCAAGATATCCACCCAGATTGCTAGAATTGCAGCAACCACCAACTCCTGGGCTCAAATGAGTCTCTTGCCTCAGCCTCCCAAGTAACTAGGACCGCAGGCACCCACAACAATGCCTGGCTATTTTTTGGTTTCAGCCATCATTGTTGTTTGGCGGGCCCAGGCTGGATTCGAACCCACCACTTTAGGTGGCTGGCATCTTAGCCACTTGAGCAACAGGCGCCAAACATGGTTTAAGTGATTCTCTTGCCTCAGCCTCCCAAGTAGCTGGGACTACAGGCACGTGCCAAAATGCCTAGGCTATCTTTTTTGTTTGTTTTTTTGTGCAGATTTTGGCCGGGGTTGGGTTTAAACCTGCTACCTCCTGCATATGGGCCCGGCGCCCTACTCCTTGGAGCCACAGGCACCATCCTGGAGCTATTTTTTTTTTTTAATTAAATCATAGCTGTGCCTATTTTTTTGTTGCAGTTGTCATTGTTGTTTGGCAGTCCTGGGCTGGGTTTGAACCCTCCAGCCCCAGTGTATGCGGCCAGCGCCCTAGCCACTGTGCTATAGGAGCCAAGCCTAAAGTAGTTAATTTGTATTTGTATTTGTATTCTTTTGTTAGAGGCAGAGTCTTACTTTGTCGCCCTCCGTAGAGTACTATGGCATCACAGCCAGCCCACAGCAACCTCCAGTTCTTGGGCTCTAGGTGATTCTCTTGCCTCAGCCTCCGGAGTAACTGGGACTACAGGTGCCAGCCACAATGCCTGGCTATTTTTTGTTGCAGTTTGGCCAGGGCCGGCTTCGAACCCACCACCCTCAGTATATGGGGCTGGTGCCCTACTCATTGAGCCACAGGCGCTGACCTAATTTTTAATATGTGTAATAGAGATGTGCGTTGGAATCTCCACCTCAGAGATTGTCTTCTATTCTAACTTGCACACCGTCCCTGATACTGTAACATGGCTTTTACAATTGGCCATTAAAATTTAAACTATGAAACAATGACCCCCATTTTAGGGATGTCCTCTAAATGTTTCCAACCAAATTCCGTGTAGAAACTGAGGCTGTGGACCTGTGGGGCTCATGACCTCCCACGGCCATTGTCCCAGGGCCTGGGGTGATAACTCACATAACTTCCCCCAGAAGGGCAGGGGCTGGAGCAGCTCTCAGGCTCCTCTGCACCTACCTCCTGGTAGGACGGGAACTCAGTGGGGCCCTGGATGAAAGTTAAGGGGGTAGTGGTCACCATGTCCACTCCTCAGTGGCTGGGAGACATGGTCACGGTGTCAGCAGGAAGAGAGATATGGCTTTGTTGCCACCAAATGCAAAGTGATATTGGCATAAACTGAGGACTCTTCCACCTCTCCCAGGCCAGTGACTTTGACCATGGAAGATGGGGGTGGTCAGGACTGGCCCGAGGAGGATGCCTTTTCCCTAGACGTGTCCTCAGGATGTTTTCCTTGCAGATTCACCAAGATGAGCCGCCAGGGTGCACCGAGACTCCTGGACCTGGCTGTGCAGAGCCTGGTGAGAAATGAAGCCTTGGCCATGTCTGCTCTGGAGGAGCTGCCCGGGGAGCTCTTCCCACCGCTGTTCATGGAGGCCTTCACCAGGAGACGCAGCAGAGTCCTGACGGCCATGGTGCAGGCCTGGCCCTTCACCCGCCTCCCTCTGGGGTCCCTGATGAACTTACGTGACCTGGAGATGTTGAGAGCTGTGCTGGACGGGCTGGATGCGCTGCTGGCCCAGAAGGATCAGCCCAGGTGAGGGGAACCCAGGAAGCTTGGGAGGGATTGGCATGGGGGATAGAGCAGAGTCAGGAAGAATGAGGGAGCCCAAGGGAGGAACAGAGACATCGGGAGGCACCAGTGAGGCAGCTCAGATAACTGACCATCCCTGAGCCCCCTGGGAAAGGGGTCCCAGGATGGAAAGATGCTCCCCATGCTGGGACCACTGAGAGAATGAGAAACCCCCTCCTCCCATTGGCACCTAAGGACACTGGGTGTGAGAACAGGCGGGGGGTTCAAGGCAAGGGAGGATGAGGAAAGGCAGGCAGAGGAGAAGTCAGGGGGACCAGCAATGACTTGAGTGTGGAATAAAAGGTCAGGTCACAGGTGGGTCCGTCCCTAAATTCTGAGACTCCCCATTCACCCATAGGAAATGGAACCTGCAAGTGCTGGATTTGCGGGATGTGGATGGGAACTTCTGGGCCGTGTGGTCTGAAGGGATGGCCCATACCTGCCCACCAGATGCCATGGATGAGAGGAAAACAGAGACAGACTGTCCGGGTTCGGGAAGGGTGAAGCCCTTCAGAGTGATTGTAGATCTCTGCCTCAATGTAAGAACACTGGACGAATCCCTCAAGTACTTCTCGGAGTGGGCCAAGCAGAGGAAAGATTCCATCCACCTGTGCTGTAGGGAGCTGGACATTCTTGCAGTAGCCTTCCAGAATATCCGCAAATTCCTACAAACGGTGGATCTGGACTGTATCCAGGAGGTGGAGCTGAATTGCTATTGGAATCTGCCCACCTTGGGACAGTTTTCTTCTTACCTGGGCCGTATGCGTCATCTTGAGAAACTCTGTGTCTCCCACATCCGTGCTCCTGCCTATCTTTCTCCAGAGATGAAGAAGAAGCATGTGCTCCAGATGGCCAATGCGCTCCTCAACCTGGACCGTCTCCAGAAGCTTGATCTGTACTCTGATGCCTTCCTTGAAGGCCACCTGGACCAGGTGCTCAGGTGAGGAAAGGTGGGGCGTTTTCTCTGCAGACCAGAATGTCAACACACAGTTGTGTTCACTGTCTGTCCTAAAGTGGGTGTCACATAACTACCCCCCCAGGAAAGCTGCCATGGAGAGGGACACTAAGCTAGGGAGCGAGCTGTTAGGGTTCTCAGATCTAGCGAGGGTACATTCGTGAATTTGTCCTGAAAAAGTGTGTCAAAGATCAGATGATGGGAAATTGGTAAGTGAGGAAGGAGCTGAAGAAGGGACAGCACATCAAAGCTTCACTTCTGAAACTACGGAGGAACCTCTGTAAGTTGACCACCCAAGACACTGCAGCGTACTGGTCAACACAGGGCGGTGTCAACATAGGGAACTAGGCTTGCTGTGCTCATAGGTCCGTGTGGCACGTGTCTGGTCTAGGACAGTTAGGGCAACTTAGGGAGGTGTTCCAGGTAGGGAGGGGGTCAGCTCTGGAGGTTCTGCTGCATGGGCTCTGTCCTCAGTGTCTTAGTGAACACTACTGAGCCTGTCTCTAACTCCCTCTGTGTCATAGGTGGTTTGGGGGCTCCAAATAAATCAATTCACGTATGGAAGATGCCAGAATCTTCAGTAGAGGGTGAAGGAGCGGGAGTAAAGAACTATTAAGAGTGAGAGATGGGTGCTGAGGACACAGACATGCCGGTGACTCTGCAGCCACCTGCAACCCCAGCTGATGCTGCTGGATCTTACCTGGTTATGTCCTTTATGTGGGTCTCCCACTGGGCTCGTGTGGCCCAATAATGTGGGATTTTTCAACAAATGGGAAAGGGAGTCTTAGACATTCTGTGGAATTGAGTGAGTTGCATGAGTGCTGGAGAATCACCCTAAAATGAGACTGACCAGAATGACCACAGCCTTCAGCAGACATCATCTTGGGTGCTGGCCAGCATCAGATGATCAACAGAATGACTTTGGGCTTGGGCAAAACGCCCACCTTGACGGCCTTCCCTACTCCCCTCCACTCACTGCTACCATTCCCCAGAACTAACTTCTTACTCTGCGTTCCAGGTGCCTCAGGACCCCGTTGGAGACCCTCTCAATAAGCCACTGCCCACTTTTAGAATCAGACATGAGCCATCTGTCCTGGTGCCCGACCCTCACTCAACTAAAGCACCTGGTCTTCAATAATGTGAGACTGACCGATTTCAGCCCTGAGCCCCTTCAACTTCTCCTGGAGAGAGTCGCTGCCACTCTGCAGACCCTGGACCTGGAGGACTGTGGGAT
>NW_003852462.1:9250682-9260681 GCF_000181295.1 Otolemur garnettii
TTTTTTGGGTGCAGCCATCATTGTTTGGCGGGCCTGGGCTGGATTTGAACCTGCCAGTCCAGGTGTATATGGCTGGTGCCTTAGCCACTTGAGCCACAGGCACCAAGCCAAAACTATATTTTTTAATTCATCCAACAAGAAGCTATAACTTTATTAATGATAGAAACAGTACAAATTTCAAACCAAGCTGCAGTTACTGTTTTATTTTTATTTTTTTGAGACAGTTTCTTACAATGTCACCTTTGGTAGAGTGCCTTGGTGTCACAACTCACAGCAACCTGAAACTCTTGGGCTTAAGCAAGTCTCTGCCTCAGTCTCCTAAGCAGGTGGAACTATAGGTGCTCGATGGCTATTTTTGGTTGCAATTTTCATTGTTTAGTTGGCCCAGGTTGGTTTGAACCCGCCAGGCTTGGTGTATGTGGCTGACGCTATAACCACTGTCCTACAGGCACCAAGCCTGCAGTTACTATTTTGAAGTACCAAAAATGTCCCGAAAGTTTTTTTGATGGTTGGTTACATTGTTAGTTCCATAATAGCATTTCCAATATCATTGTTTTTCTTCCCAGCTAGACTGCCTTTGCTCTCGACACATTTGCTTGTGATGTGACCCATTCTATTTCCTTAACTTCCATGCCTGTGTCATCAACCTCTTCCTCCTCACTCTCTTCTTGTACAGTTGGAGTCTGTGTTTTCCTGAATGTTTGAAACAGCTTCACCTTGAACCTTGAATTTCTCAGCAGCTGCTAGCTTTGTCTGCTGAGATAAATCCTCGATCTTGGCTTAGCTGGGCTCTTGTAGACATCTGGTTTTGTGATGACAAAGAGGATATTCTTAGATTTCCGGATAGTGAGTGTAGTAACCCCTGTAACTTGTCCAAGACCCAGTTTGGGCATAGCCTTCCGTGCCTTCTGTTCACTCCGACTCTGTTTTGCTTTACTGACTGGTGCTTCATGGGTCTCAGCTGCCGCTGCCGCTGCCAGCTGCGCTTACTGTGTGCTTGCCTGTGTGGAGTCTTGCTCCTCTAGCTCTGGTACTGATTCATCGCTGTCAGATTCTGTTCCAGGTCCTGTCTCAGCCTGAGGCTGTGGCAACTCCTGCTCTGTAGCAGGGAAGGTTTCTGTGGCTTCCCCAGGCATGTTGGGCAGGGAACGTGGAACCAAGATGGTGGCAGAAAAACAGGAGTGAAGAACTATTAAGAGTGAGAGGTCAATGCTGAGGAATCAGACATGCTGGTGACTCTGCAGCCACCTGCAACCCCAGCTGATGCTGCTGGATCTTGCCCAGCTGTGTCTGTTATGCGGGTCTCCTGCTAGGCTCCTGTGGCCGAATAATGTGGGGATTTGTCAGCAAATGGGAAAGGGAGTCTCAGAGATTCTGTGGACTTGAGTGAGTTGCTTGAGTGATGGAGAACTCAGCCTAAAATGGGACCAGAATGACCACAGCCTTCAGCAGACATCATCTTGGGTGCTGTCCATCATCAGATGATCAACAGAATGAGTTTGGGTTTGGGCAAAATTCCTACCTTGAAGTCCTTCCCTACTGCCCTCCACTCACTGCTACCATTCCCCAGAACTAACTTCTTACTCTGCGTTCCAGGTGCCTCAAGACCCCGTTGGAGACCCTCTCAATAATCCGCTGTCCGCTTTTAGAATCAGACCTGAGCCATCTGTCTTGGTGCCCGACCCTCACTGAACTAAAGCACCTGGTCTTGTCTAAAGTGAGACTGACCGATTTCAGCCCTGAGCCCCTTCAACTTCTCCTGGAGAGAGTCGCTGCCACTCTGCAGACCCTGGACCTGGAGGACTGTGGGATCTCGGATGCCCAACTCAGAGTCATCTTGCCTAGCCTGAGCCGCTGCTCCCAGCTCACCACCTTCAGCTTCTGCGGGAACCAGATCTTCATGCCAGCCCTGGAGGACCTGTTACGCCACACTGTCAGGCTGAGCAAGTTTAACATAGGGCAGTACCCTGTGCCTCTGGAGAGCTATGATGCTTGGGGAGTTTTCCATCAGGAAATCCTTGCTCAATTTGCAGCTAAGCTGAGGCGGACACTGAGTGATTTGCAGTTGAAGAGGATCTTCTTTGGCACAGTCCCCTGTCCTGAGTGTGGCAACGGAGCCCTCTATGACCTGGACATGGTTCGGCATTGTTGCTGAATGACCGTCTAGTTTGGGCGGATGCACCACACTCTGCTGTGCCCTTGGAAGCTGAAACCTGGGACTTCAGTGCATCCTAAAGAGAGCACCGAACCCAGCATTGTAGACACCTGCCCAGTGGGAATGGGAAAGGGACAGTGATGCAGCAGGGGGAAGGACCTGGGGTAAAGGCTGACCTCGGGAGCCATTGGGACCTGTGGGGACATGGGTCCTAGAGAGTCAGAAATAGGAATCAGGGCTTGGGCCTATATAGCTCAATTGGCTAAGGTGGCATACACATACACCAGAGCAGGAGGGTTCAAATCCAGCCCGGGCTTGCTGAACAACAATGACAACTATAACCAAAAAATAGCCAGGCGTTGTGCGTTGTGGCAGGTGCCTGTAGTCCCAGCTACTCGGGAGGCTGAGGCAAGAGAATCGCTTAAGCCCAGGAGTTTGAGGTTGCTGTGAGCTGTGACCACCATGGCACTCTACTGAGGGCAACATAGTGAGACTCTAAGAAATATTTAAAAATAAAACAAAATAGGGCAGCACCTGTGGCTCAGTGAGTAGCGCGTCAGCCCCATATCCCAAGGGTGGCGGGTTCAAACCCAGCCGTGGCCGAACTATAACAAATAAAAGAAAAAGAAATAGGAATTAGAATTTCTAGGGCAGGATTGAGGCTTGTTATGAGGAGTCACCTGTACATGGATGGATGTAAACAGGGCAGGGCATGGGGGCTCACACCTGCAATCCCAGGTCTTTGGGAAGCAGAGGCAGGAGGATCACAAAGTCAAGAGTCCAGGCTGCAGTGAGCTATGATTACAGCACTGCAGGCCAGCCAGTTTGACACAGTGTGCTTAAAAAAAAAAAAAAAAAAAAATAGAAGTTTTGTTTTGTGATTGGGAGGCTGAGGTGGGTGGGGTACCTGAACTCAGGAGTTGGCAACCAACCAGAGCAACGATTAGATCCCATCTCTAAAAATTATTTGGGCATTGTGGGCACCTGTAGATCCTGCCACTTGGGAGGCTGAGGCCAGAGGATCACTTGAGCCCAGGAGTTTGACATTGCTGTGAGCTATGATGCTACAGGTTGCTACTGTGGGTAACAAAGGGGGACTGTCTTAAAAAATCAGTAAATAAAATAAATGCAAATTTATAAAAACTGAGCCTCAATGTAACCCACCAGCTGGTTCCTCATGTTCAACTTGGCTTTTTGATTGAAACCTCAGGAATCTAGCAGGTCTCGGTCACTCATACCTGTAGTCCTCGCACTCTGGGAGGCCACGGTGAGTGAACTGGCTGAGCTCAGGAGTTTGAGATCAGCCTGAGGAAGAAGGAGACCCCGTCTCTACAAAAAATAGAAAAACTACTTGGGCATTGTGGTGGGGGTCTGTAGCTTCTGGGGAGGCTGAGGCAAGAAGATCCCTGTACTCAAGGTGACAGTGAAACTCTGTTTCAAAAAATAATGAAACCTGAGGAATCTTCCATTACCGATAGTGAAGAAGGGGCACTGAGCTGTCACTGGTGAGGTTCCAGGCCAGAAACTCAAGACATCAGATGGAAATGTGACCATTTGGATCCACTCCTTTTCCTTCATGTCTTCTCTGGGCATGTGTCATCTCCTTGCTTTGTTCCAGGGCTCTTTAGAGAGTTAATCCACAGAAGGTGGACATACAGGGTCTGCAACCTGGGAATTGGGCCACGGCTGTGAGCCCCCTGAGCAAAGGCCCCCCTTGCCTGCTAACGAGATGCCAAGCACTGGCCGCTCCTTATGGGTCTATAGATGGATCCCAGAGGTCTTATTTTATGGACATTGGCTTTGCCTCTGCTCCTCCCATCTCTCCACACCTGCTGCACTGGAACATGCCGTCCACACCATGTATTAGCACAGCGGTTCTCAACCTGTGGGTTGTGACCCACAGGAACTGTATGAAAGGGTATATCTGGAGGTAGAATGGATAATGCATGATGGGAGTGAGCATCAGTGGCCAGCACAGTGGGAAATCATGCCAGTGCATACATCCCATGACCAAAAGTGTCATTGAAGGCCCAACCAGAGTAGGGATTTTAGTAGTATATTGTGCTAGGGGTTAGTAGGGATCATTTCGTCAGCCTTGTGTGCAGGCGGGATGCAAGGAGGAGGCTGCTCGGAGGGCCCCTGGGCACAGGCTGTGCTGGGGCGCCCCTTACCTTGTCTTCTCTGGACCAACAGGAGCTGTAGGTCTCCATAGTTCTCTCATGGCTTCAAGGAGGTGCTGCCATATCTGTTGGCAGGGGGTGAAACTCAAATGGGAATGTGTCAGGGGAACAGAAAGTTACAAAGTACTGTTCAGGAAATCTCACTGGCCTGGGAACTTAACACAGATAACTACAAAAAGGAAATTATGAAAAAAAAGTTTTCTTGCTTATGGAGCTGGTTATAACATCAGAGGTGGAATAAGCATGAAGGTTCCTGTGGCTACTGAATGACCTTCCCTGTGGCGAGGGACCCAGCTGAGGGGTCAGGGGCCGGTGTTGTTGAGCAGGAAACTTGGGTATGAGCCTCACTTTCCCTGAAACATGAGGATGGTGGTGCCCACCAGCTTATGGGAGCCTCATAGGATCCAACAAGATGGTGCAAGTATCGGGCTTGGTTCAGGGGCTTGCATACAGTAAGAGCTCAATAAATGCATTTCCCCCTGCCTTTTCCTTGTAGCAGAAGCCCCCAGCATTCTTCGTCCTCCATTCTCACCCTCTGTTTCTGACCAAAGAGGTGGGCAGGAGCACAGGGTTCGCAGCAAGACCCAGCTTTCCTGTGTAGCCAAAATGAAATCGTGATGTGCACCAACAGCAGAGCGTTAGCATCTGGGAGCGGGTGGGGTGGGGAACGCACGACTGAATTCACCTGTCCTAAGCCTAAAGCTAAACACTTCCAACCCGCAGGATTCGTGCACCATTGGCAAGTCAACTCAGATTGTACAAATTAATGTTAGAAGAAGGACATATTGTGTGCTATTTCTTAATATCTCCTATTATGTAAGTGCTATTTGAGTGTAAATGTTTGTGCTGCGATCGATATAAATGTTAAAAATATGAGCTCGGTGCCTGTTGCTCAAGTGGCTAAGGAACTAGCCACATGGACCAGAACTGGCGGGTTTGAATCTAGCCCGGGCCTGCCAAACAACAATGACAACTACAACCAAAGAAATAGGCAGGTGTTGTGGCTGGTGCCTGTAGTCACAGCTACTTGGGAGGCTAAGGCAAGAGAATTGCTTAAGCCTAGGAATTTGAGGTTGCTGTGAGCTGTGATGGCATGGCACTATACCCAGGGTGACAGCTTGAAGCTCTGTCTAAAAAAAAAAATGTAATATATATGTATATACATACATATACATATATATCTACATATACACACACATATGTGTTGCCTTTTTTTTTTTTGAGACAGAGTCTCACTTTATCATCCTCGGTAGAATGCCCTGGTGTCATAGCTCACAGCAACCTCAAACACCTGGGTTCAAAGAGATTCTTTTGCCTTAGCCTCCCTGGTAGACGGGACTATAGCCACCTGCCATACCCCCAGCTATTTTTTAATTCTTAATTTAATTTATTTATATTTTACACTGAGTCTCACTTTGTCACCCTTGGTAGAGTGCCGTGGTGTCATAGCACACAGCAACCTCAAACTCTTGTCTCAAGTAATTCTCTTGCCTCAGCCTCCTGAGTAGCTGGGAATATAGTCACCTGTCACCAGGCCCAGCTAGGTTTTCTATTTTTAGTAGAGATGGGGGTCTCGATTTTGCTCAAGCTGGTCTTGAACTCCTGAGCTCAGGAGATCTACCCACCTCGGCCTCCTAGAGTGCTGGGATTACAGGCGTGAGCCACCACACCCAGCCAAATAATGCAATTTCAGTATTAGAAGGAATTATCACAGCTATTCTTTTTCTGTTTTTTTTCTTTTTTGAGACAGAGTCTCACTATGTCGCCCTGGGTAGAGTGCCATGATATCACAGCTCACAGCAACCTCAACCTCTTGGGCTGTAGGGATTCTCTTCCCTCACCCTTGGTAGAGTGCCGGGCATCATAGCTCACGGCAACCTCAAACTCTGGGGCTCAAGTAATTCTCTTGCCTCAGCCTCTCTTGCCTAAGTAGCTGGGAGTACAGGCTCCTGCCACAGTGCCCGGCTATTTCTTTGGAGCAGTTGTCATTGTTGTTTGGCAGGCTCAGGCTGGATTCAAACTTGCCAGCTCCAGTGTTATGTGGCTGGCGCCCTCGCTGCTGAGTGACAGGCACCGAGCTTTTTTTCAATATTGACTTTTTAATTTGTTTAGGGCAGTTTTAGATCCACAGGAAAACTGGACAGAAAGTCAGGAGTTTCTATCTTGCCCTGTCCCCACACAGGCACGGCCTGCTAAGGATCAGCGTTTGGACTGTAGGAAAGGGTGCTGCCCTTTCTTACAATCAAGGAGCCTGCGCAGAGCCATGGGTATCACCTAAAGTCTCTAGTTTACCTGAGGGTGACTGTCGGGGATGTACACGCTATGGGTTTTGACAAGTGGTGGTGACGTGTGTCCACCATTGTACTACTGTGCAGGGTACTCTCACTGACAATCCGCTGTGCTCTGCGCCTTCATCCCCCGTACCCCAAGTCCGGGCACCCCCTGGGCTGTCTACTGCCTCCACAGTGTCCCTCTCCAGATTGTCGTCCAGCACGCAGCCTCTTCAGATTGCCTTCCTTCACTGCTCACTGACACAAATTTAAGGTCCCTCTTTGTCTTTTCACAGCTTAAGAATTTGACATTCATGACAGTTTCTTTTTCTCTTTTTTTCTTTTCCTTTTTTTTTTTTGAGACAGAGTGTCAATCAGTTGTCCTGGGGTTGAGTGCCCTGGCATCATAGTTCACAGCCACCTCAAACTCTTGGGCTCAAGCAGATCCTCTTGGCTCAGTTTCTTTCTTTCTTTTTTTTTTGAGACAGTCTTGCTATGTCACCCTGGGTAGAGTGCCACTGCGTCACACCTCACAGCAACCCCCAACTGTTGGGCTTGGGAGAGTATCTCACCTCAGCCTCCCAAGTAGGTTCGAACCCATCACCCTACGGGGCCAGCGCCCTAGTCACTGAGCCACAGGTGCTGCTTTTTTTTTTTTTTTTTTTTAGAAACAGAGTCTCACTTTATCACCCTCGGTAAAGTGCTCTGGCATCACAGCTCATGGCAATCTCCAGCTCCTGGGCTTAGGCGATTCTCTTGCCTCAGCCTCCTGAATAGTTGGGACTACAGGCACCTGCTACAACACCCAGCTATTTTTTTGTTGCTGTTGCAGTTTGGCCACAGTCTGGGTTGTAACCCGCCACCCTCATTATATGGGGCCAGCACCCTACTCACTGAGCCACAGGAGCCGCCCAACTCAGGCTGGTCTTGAATTCCTGAGCTCAGGCAATCTGACTGCCTTGACCTCCCAGAATGCTCAGATTACAGGCATGAGCCAGCGAGCCCGGCCTTTCTTCTTCCTTGTTTTTCTTTTCTTTTCTTTTTGAGACAGGATTTTGCTCTGTTGTCTGAGCTAGAGTGCCCTGCTATGATCATAGCTCACTACAGACTCAAACTCTTGGCCTCAGGATCCTCCCGCCCAGGCCACCTAAAGTTCTAAGATTGCAGGCACGAGCCCCTGCATCCAGCCAGACATCACCTCTTAGAAGTCTCTGTCACCCTGTGGTCGCACAGCTGAGCATGGAGCCTGGCCTGTGGTAGGCAATGCTTGTTGACAGGGTGCATGGAAATCTTCATCATCTCTTTAGAGCCACTAAAAGGCAAACTGGGGACATTGACATTCCTGGCTATCAATAATAAAAAAAACTTAGGGAGGAAATAGCCATGCTGATGTGCTGGTCACTGCACGTGCACCATGACAGACCAGCAGTCGTGAGAGGCACCACGGAGAAAACACTTCTGCTTTTCCTCCGTCCCCCCTACTCATACCTGACGACATTTGCAGTATAAGATCCTGCAGCCAGACACAGAAAGCAAACATGGCCCTGATGGTTCTCTTCCTTCTAGGTCCTTCCTTGGAGACGGTTCAGCTCAGGGAGCCTCTTCCAGACTTTGGTCTGAACTTCTGTACATTTCCATGTTCACATAAAGACATCTGGCATTCTATTCCCTTACAAAATTAGCATCTGAGGATGGAGGTGGTGGCTCAGGCCTGTAATCTTAGCACCCTGGGAGGCCGAGGCAGATGGATTGCCCTGAGCTCACAAGGTTCAAGAGCATGGCGGTGGGTGCCTGCAGCCCCCGCTACTCGGGAGGGTGAGGAAAGAGAATCACTTGAGCCCAAGAGTTGGAGGTTGCTGTGAGCTGTGACGCCATGCAAGTCTACCAAGGGTGACAAAATGAGACTCGGTATAAATAAGTAAATAAGTAAAAATAGTGTCTGAGGCTGGGCTCAGAGGCTCACGCCTATAATCCTAGCACTGGGGGAGGCTGAGGCCATTGTATTGCTTGAGCTCACTAGTCTGAGACCAGCCTGAACAAAAGCAAAACCCTATCTAAACTAAGAATAGAAAAAGTAAAAACAAAAACAAAAAAACACAAAAATACAAATACTATCCTGGCGTGGTGGCACGAACCTGTAGTTCCAGCTACTGGGGAGGCTTAGTCAAGAGGATCACTTGAGTCCAAGAGTGTGAGTTTGCTGGCTCGGCGCCCTTGGCTCAGTAGTTAAGGCGCCGGCCACAGACATCAGGGCTGGTGGGTTTGAACCTGGCCAGGGTGTGCTAAACAACAATGACAACCATAACAAAAAAATAGCCAGGCCAAGTGGTAGGCACTGGTGGTCCCAGCTAGTTGGGAGGCTGAGGCAAGAGAATCACTTAAGAGCAAGAGTTTGAGCTTGCTGTGAGCTGTGATGCCTCAGTACTCTATTGAGGGTGATATACTGAGACTGTCTCAAAAAAAAAAAAAAGAGTTTGAGGTTGCTGTCAGCTATGCTGCCTCAGCACACAATTGAGAGTGACAAAGTGAGACTCTGTATCTCAGTAAATAAGTAATGAATAAATAAGTAAAAATAAACAATAAAATCTTCACTGTGCTGCACTCAGGACTGTGAGGACCACACATTGTACAACTCCATCAGTACATGGGAATCACAGGGAGGAAGGAATCCTTGACTTCAGCCTACCCCTAAGCCCCTCAGTTTTATGATGGGATTTCTGATCAATCAGTTAATCTGGAGCCAGCCAAAATTCAATCAGAAATATTGGGGTGGAGCCTCAGGAACCTAATCAGATGCTGAGTTCTGATTGGAAGCTGGGAGTTTAAAAGGGGAGGTGTGATTAGAAAGGTCTCAGTGTGAGCTCCTGGTGAGCCAAGCCCTGCAGCCTGGAGTTACTGCTGGTTTCTGCCTGAGGTCCCAGCGCCTGTGACCTTAATCTACACCTGGTAAGTCACAGATTCCATAGGCACAGTCCCATCACTGTGTCTAAGATGACACAGAAATGCCCTGTGTGTTTTTCAAATAAACTCTTTGGAGTTTGATTTTTCCTCTAAATGTGATTCTGTCTGCAATCCTAAATTGCCTGTTTGTGCTTTTGCTTTAGCTTTTGTTTAGTTTTTAGACAGGGTCTCACTTTGATGTCCACTTGTGATTTCACAAGTTGGCCTTTCTTTGTTACTAAAAGCTTAAAAATATTCTGTATAAATTACATGTAATATTTCTTTATTCTCTATCTCTTTATTTGTATTTATTTAATTTTTTAATTTTTTTATTTTTTATTTTATTTTATTTTATTTTTGAGACAGAGCCTCAAGCTGTCCCCCTGGGTAGAGTGCTGTGGCGTCACAGCTCACAGCAACCTCCAACTCCTGGGCTCAAGCGAGTCTCCTGCCT
>NW_003852462.1:9261372-9268581 GCF_000181295.1 Otolemur garnettii
GGCGCCTTAGCCGGTTGAGCTATAGGCGCCGAGCCCACACCCGGCTATTTTTAGGTTGCAGTTGTCATTGTTTATCAGGCCCAGCTGGGTTGGAACCCAAGAGCCTAGGTGCATGTAGCTGGCACCCTACTCACTGAGCTACAGCTGCCAAGCTCCTCTTTATTTTTTTTTCTTACCCTCTTTATTTTTTTGAGAGAGACTCACTCTGTCCCCCTGGGTATGAGTGCCATGACGTCATTACGGTTCACAGCAACCTCAAACTCTTTGGCTGAAGAGATTCTCTGGCCTTAGCCTCCCCAGAAGCTGGGACTATAGGCCCCCACCGTAACTCCCAGCTAGTTTTTCTGTTTTGAGTAGAAAAATAGGGTGTCCCTCTTGATCAGGCTGGTCTTGAACTCCTGAGCTCAAGCAATCCAGCCACCACGCCCTGTCTGAAGTGGTTAATTTTTTTTTTTTTTTTTTTTTTTTTTGGCCAGGGCTGGGTTTGAACCCACAACTTCCAGCATGTGGGGCTAGCACCCTACACTTTTGAGCCACAGGCACCGCCCTGAAGTGGTTAATTTTAAATATGTGTAATAGAGATGTGCACTGGAATCTCCACCTCAGAGACTGTCTTTTTTTCCGACTTGCACATGCTCCGTGATATTGTAACATGGCTTTTACAGGTTCCCATTGAAATTTTAAAAAATGAGCCAATGGCCCCCAATATAGAGAAGTCCCCTGAATGTTTTCAACCAAATTCTGTGTAGAAACTGACAATGTAGACCTATAGGGCTCATGACATTCCATGGCCATGGTCCCAAGGCTTCCCCCAGAAGGGCAGGGGGGCTACCTCTCAGGCTCTGCCACACCTGCCTCCCTGTAGGACAAGAACTCACTGCAGCCCTGGGTGAAAGACAATGGGGTAGTGGTCACCATGTCCCCTCTTCAGTGGCACAATGCCAACAGGAGGAGAGGTATGGCTTTGTGGCCACCAAATGCAGAGTGAGATTGGCAGAAACTGAGGACTTTTCCACCTGTACCAGTGACTTTGACCATAAGAACATGAGGGTGGTCAGGACTGGCCTAAGGAGAATGCCTTTTCCCTAGACGTGTCCTCAGGATGTTTTCCTTGCAGATTCATCAGGATGAACCACCAGGGTGCACCGAGACTCCTGGACCTGGCTGTGCAGAGCCTGGTGAGAAATGAAGCCTTGGCCATATCTGCTCTGGAGGAGCTGCCCGAGGAGCTCTTCCCACCGCTGTTCCTGGAGGCCTTCACCAGGAGACGCAGCAGAGTCCTGATGGCGATGGTGCATGCCTGGCCCTTCACCTGCCTCCCGCTGGGGTCCTTGATGAAGACACGTGACCTAGAGACATTGAGAGCTGTGCTGGATGGGCTGGATGCACTGCTCACCCAGAAGGTTCAGCCCAGGTGAGGGGGACCCAGGGAGCTTGGGAGGGATTGGCATGGGGGACAGAGAGCAGGCAGGACAGGAAGAGTGGGGGGCGCTCAAGGGTGGACCAGAGGCCTCTGGAGATGCCAGTGAGGCAGCTCTGACAACTGACCATTGCTGAGCCCCCTGGGAAAGGGCTCCCAGGATGGAAAGATGCTCCCCATGCTGGGATCACTAAGAGAATGAGAACCCCCCTCCTCCCAATGGCACCTAAGGACACTGGGTGTGAGAACAGGCAGGGGTCAAGGGCAAGAAAGACTGAGGAAAGGTAGGCAGAGGAGAAGTCAGGGGGGACCAGCAACGACTTGAGTGTGGAATAAAAGGTCAGGTGGGTCCTTCCCTAAATTCTGAGACTCTCCCATTTCACCCACAGGAGGTCGAAACTGCAAGTGCTGGATTTGCGGGATGTGGATGAGAACTTCTGGACTGTGTGGTCTGAAGGGGTGGCCCATACCTGCTTATCAAACGCCCTGGGTAAGAGGAAAACAGGGAAGGACTGTCCAGGTTCTGGAAGGGAGAAGCCCTTCGAGGTGATTGTGGATCTCTGCCTCAAGGTGAAAACATTGGATGAATCCCTCACCTACCTCTCACTGTGGGCCAAGCAGAGGAAAGATTTTGTTCATCTGTGCTATAGGAAGCTGGACATTCTTGCAGGGGCCTTGAAGATAATCACAACTGATCTACAAACAGTGAACCTGGACTGTATCGAGGAGGTGGGGGTGATTTGCCATTGGAATTTGCCCACCCTGGGACGTTTTGCTTCTTACCTGGGCCGAATGCGTCACCTTCGGACACTCCTTGTCTCCCACGTCAATGTGCCTGCCTATCTTTCCCTGGTGATGCAGAAGAAGTACGTGTCCCAGTTTGCCACTTCATTCCTGAAGCTGGACCATCTCCAGGCGCTTCATCTGCACTCCGATTCCTTCCTTGAAGGCCGCCTGGACCAGGTGCTCAGGTAGGAAAGGTGGGGCGTTTTCTCTGCAGACCAGAGCAAAGCCTCTCTCGGTGACAGTGAACACGAGAGGACAGCTACTGTGTGGCAGCCTCTGGCCACAGAGCAGTGAGGGGGACACTGAATGTCAACACACAGTTGTGTTCACTGTCTGTCCTAAAGTGGGTGTCACATAACTACCCAGGAAAGCTGCCCTAGAGAGGGACACGTTTGTAGGGAGCGAGCTGTTGGGGTTCTCAGATCTAGCGAGGGTACATTCATGAATTTGTCCTGAAAAGTGTGTCAAAGATCAGATGATGGGGAAATTGGTAAGTGAGAAAGGGGCTGAAGAAGGGACAGCACATCAAAGCTTCACTTCTGAAACTACGGAGGAACCTCTGTAAGTTGACCACCCAAGACACTGCAGCCTACTGGTCAACACAGGGAGGTGTCAACATAGGGAACTAGGCCTGCTGTGCTCATAGGTCCGTGTGGCGCGTGTCTGGTCTAGGACAGTTAGGGCAACTTAGGGAGGTGTTCCAGGTAGGGAGGGGGTCAGCACTGGAGGTTCTGCTGCATGGGCTCTGTCCTCAGTGTCTTAGTGAACACTACTGAGCCTGTCTCTAACTCCCTCTGTGTCATAGGTGGTTTGGGGGCTCCAAATAAATCAATTCACGTATGGAAGATGCCAGAATCTTCAGTAGAGGGTGAAGGAGCGGGAGTAAAGAACTATTAAGAGTGAGAGATGGGTGCTGAGGACACAGACATGCCGGTGACTCTGCAGCCACCTGCAACCCCAGCTGATGCTGCTGGATCTTACCTGGTTATGTCCTTTATGTGGGTCTCCCACTGGGCTCGTGTGGCCCAATAATGTGGGATTTTTCAACAAATGGGAAAGGGAGTCTTAGACATTCTGTGGAATTGAGTGAGTTGCATGAGTGCTGGAGAATCACCCTAAAATGAGACTGACCAGAATGACCACAGCCTTCAGCAGACATCATCTTGGGTGCTGGCCAGCATCAGATGATCAACAGAATGACTTTGGGCTTGGGCAAAACGCCCACCTTGACGGCCTTCCCTACTCCCCTCCACTCACTGCTACCATTCCCCAGAACTAACTTCTTACTCTGCGTTCCAGGTGCCTCAGGACCCCGTTGGAGACCCTCTCAATAAGCCACTGCCCACTTTTAGAATCAGACATGAGCCATCTGTCCTGGTGCCCGACCCTCACTCAACTAAAGCACCTGGTCTTCAATAATGTGAGACTGACCGATTTCAGCCCTGAGCCCCTTCAACTTCTCCTGGAGAGAGTCGCTGCCACTCTGCAGACCCTGGACCTGGAGGACTGTGGGATCTCTGATGCCCAACTCAGAGTCATCCTGCCCTCCCTGAGCCGCTGCTCCCAGCTCACAACCTTCAGCTTCTGCGGGAACCAGATCTTCATGCCAGCCCTGGAGGACCTGGTACGCCACACTGTTGGGCTGAGCAAGTTTAGCACGGGGCTGTACCCTGTGCCTCTGGAGAGCTATGATGCTTCCGGAATTTTCTACCAGGAAATACTTGCCAGATTTGCGGCTAAGCTGAGGCAGACACTGAGTGACTTGCAGTCAAAGAGCATCTTCTTTGGCACAGTCCCCTGTCCTGAGTGTGGCAACGGACTCTTCTATGACTTGGACATGGTTCGGCATTGCTGCTGAATGTCCGTCTAGTTTGGGCGGATGCGCCACACTCTGCTGTGCCCTTGGAAGCTGAAACCTGGGACTTCAGTGCCTCCTAAAGAGAGCACCGAACCCAGCATTGTAGACACCCGCCCAGTGGGAATGGGAAAGGGACGGCGATGCAGCAGGGGGAAGGCTGACCTCGGGAGCCATTGCGACCTATGGGAACATGTGTCCTAGAGAGCCAGAACTTTAAATCACAATTTCTAGAACAGGGTTCAGCCTTGAGAGGTCTATGAGGAAGTCACCTCTGCATAGATGGATGTAAAGAAACGGGGCAGGACAGGGAGGATCACACAAAGTTAGGAGTGAGGGTGCAGTGAGCTATGATTACAGCACTGCATGCAGTCCAGCTGGGTGACACTGTGAGACCTTGCCTCCAAAAGAAAAAAGAAAGAAATTCCCAGCATTCTGGGAGGCTGAGGTTGGTGGGGCTCCTGAACTCAGGAATTGGCAACCAGGCATCCTGAGCAACGATGATACCCTGTCCCTAAATATATAGTTGGGAGTTGTGGCAGGCACCTGTATAGTCCCAGCTACTTGGGAAGTGGAGGCAGGAGGGAGCATTTGAGCCCAGAGTTTGAGGTTGCTGTGAGCTGTGATGCCACGGCATTTTACCGAGGGTGACAAAGTTGAGACTCTGTCTCAAAAGTAAATAAATAAATTAAATTAATGCAAATAAAAAACAGGGAACCTCAGTGTAAACTACCATCTAGTTCCTCATGTTCAATTAAATTTGCTTTTTGATTTAAACTCAGGAATCATGCAGGGCTCATACCTATAATCCTAGCATTCTGGGAGGCCAAGGTGGGTAAACAGGCTGAGCTTAGGAGTTTGAGAGCAGCCTGAGCAAGAGGGAGACCTGTCTCTATGAAAAATAGAAAAACTAGCTGGGCATTGCGGTGGGTGCCTGTAGTCCCAGGTTCTGGGGAGGCTGAGGCAAGAAAGCGATCCCTCCAGCCCAAAAGTTTGAGGTTGCTGTGAACTATGACACCAGGGTACTCTACCCAAGGTCACAGAGTGAGACACTGTCTGAAGAAATAACAAATAAAATAAACCTGAGGAATCATCCATGAAGAAGAGGCACTGAGCTGTATGTTGTTAGGGAGGTTCAAGGCCAGGAACTCAGGATATCAGTAGAAACGTGATCACTAGAAAACCTTGGTGCGCCAATGCAGTGGGCCTAGCATA
This sequence comes from Otolemur garnettii, assembly GCF_000181295.1. NCBI lineage: Eukaryota > Metazoa > Chordata > Mammalia > Primates > Galagidae > Otolemur > Otolemur garnettii. The sequence continues at coordinate 9,266,649 of NW_003852462.1, forward strand.
ATTTTTGCGCCAATGCAGTGGGACTAGCATGGTTTTTGCACCAACGCATTGGGACTTGTGTGGTTTTCATGCCAACGTAGTGGGACTAGAGCAGTTTTCACGCCAATGCAGTGGCACCAGCGCAGTTTTTGTGCCAGTGCAGTGGCACCTGTGTGGTTTCTGCTCCAATGCAGTGGGACTAGTGCAGTGTTCACACCAATGCAGTGGGACTAGCGCAGTGTTCACACCAATGCAGTGGGACTAGCGCAGTGTTTGTGCCAATGCAGCAGTTCTAGCATGGTTTTCACGCCAATGCAGTGCCTGTAGGCCGGTTTTCTCACCACTGCAGCAGTACTAGCATGGTTTTTGCACCAATGGAGTGCCTCTAGGCTGGTTTTGGCGCCAATGCAGTGTCTCTAGCGCAGTTCTCACACCGATGCAGTGCCACTAGCGCGGTATTTGTGCCAATGCCAATACAGTGCCACTAGCGCGGTATTCATGCCAATGCCAATACAGTGCCACTAGCGCTGTATTTGTGCCAATGCCAATGCCATGCCACTAGCACATTTTCACGCCAATGCCAATGCAGTGCCACTAGCACTTGTTGACACACCAATGCAGTGCCACTGGTGCTTGTTGGTGCGCCCATGCAGTGCCCTAGCGCGGTTTTCATGCCAATGCAGTGCCCTAGTGCAGTTTTTGTGCCAATGCAGTGCCACAAGCGCAGTTTTTAATGCAGTGCCACTAGCGCGTGTTGGCGCACCAATGCAAGTGAGTCAAACCAGATTGTACAAATTAGTTTTAGAAGTGTTGTACCCCTGCAACGTGAAAGTATACACTCAGACCCCTCTTAAGTGCAATTCAATTGGAGATTTATTGAAACTGGGAAGAGGGCTACTGCTCTGTGACAGACATCCTGTCTCAGTAGAGGGCAGGTTGCCTTATATAAATTTTGAGCAATCATATTACAGAAGCAAAATGTGGTTGGTTAGTCACAGCAGGGGGGTTATAGCTCAGGTGTTCAAGACCAATCCGAGCAAGAGTGACACCTTGTCTCTAAAAAATAGACAGGGCTCAGCGCCGGTGGCTCAAGTGGCTAAGGTGCCAGCCACATACACCAAATCCAGCCCGGGCCCACCAAACAACGACGCCAAAAAATAGCCAGGCATTGTGGCAGGTGCCTGTAGTCCCAGCTACTTGGGAGGTGAAGATAGGAGAATCGCTTGAGCCCAGGAGTTGGAAGTTCCTATGAGCTGTGATGCTGCGGCACTCTACCCTGGGCGATAGCGTGAGGCTCTGTCTCAGAAAAAAAGCAAAGAAAAAAAACCCCAAAATAGCCAGGCATCAATCATGGTGAGCACCTGTGGTCCCAGCTACTTGGGAAGCTGAGGCAGGAGACTCGCTTGAGCCCAAGAGTTGGAGGTGCTATGAGCTGTGATGCCACAGCACTCTACCCACGGGGACAGCTTGAGGCTCTGTCTCAAAAAAAAAAAAGATCAATTTCCTTGGCTTGGTGCCTATAGCTCAAGTGGCTAAGGTGCCAGCCACATACACCAAAGGTGGCAGGTTCGAATCCAGCCCAGGCCTGCCAAAGAACAATAATGGCTACAACCGAAAAATAGCCAGGCATTGTGGTGGGCGCCTGTAGTCCCAGCTACTTGGGAGGCTGAGGCAAGAGAATCACTTAAACCCAGGAGCTGGAGGTTGCTGGGAGCTGTGATGCCATGGCACTCCAGCCAGAGCAACAGCTTGAGGCTCTGTCTAAAAAAAAAACAACAGCTATTCAAATTGACAAAACCAAACCAAGATATTATGTCTTCCTCGAAGGATGGCATTTGCTACATAGTGGGTTTGAAAACATATAAGAAGATTCAATTTTATTATTTTATCATTAAATTTTTTCTTCTCTTTCCTTTTCGAGGCAGAGTCTCGCCTCTGTCGCCCTCGGTAGAGT
>NW_003852462.1:9269354-9276413 GCF_000181295.1 Otolemur garnettii
AAAAAAAAAAAATAATAATAATAATTGGGTCCTGCCCCCAAGAGGTGTGCCATACACCGTGACCCTCCACCTCCCTCCGTCCCTCCCCTCCGCTCCGCTCCCTCATCCCCGTATCCCACCCCTTGTATTAGCCCATCTATAGCCTTCATATTAGAATTGAGTACCTTGGATTCTTGCTTCTTCACTCTTGTGACGCTTTACCAAGAAGAATGCATTCCAACTCAATCCAGGTGAATACACAAGACGTAAAGTCTCCATCTTTTGTAGTGGCTGAATAAGTATTCCATGGTATACATATGCCAGAACGAGTTCATCCATTCCTGGGTTGGTGGGCATTTAGGTTGTTTCCACATTTAGGCAATGGTAAATTGAGCTGTGATAAATAGTCCAGTGCAAATGTCCTTATGATAAAATGATTTTTTTTTCTTCTGGGTAGATGGCTGGTCACGGGATTGCACGATTAATGGGAGGTCTGATTTGAGTTCCTTGAGGATTCTCCATACTTCCTTCCAAAAAGGTTGCCTTAGTTTGCAGACCCACACCAGTGTACAAGCGTTTCCTGTCTCCACATGCACACCAGCATATGAAAGTTTGGGACTTTGTGATGGGGGCCATTCTCACTGGGGCTAGGTGATATCTCAGGGTGGTTTCGATTTGCATTTCTCTGATGATTAGGGACGACGAGCATTTTTCTGTATGTTTGTTAGCCATTCATTTGTCTTTTTTTTTTTTTTTTTGAGACAGAGTCTCACTTTGTTGCCCTCGGTAGGGTACTGTGGTGTCCCAGGTCACAGCAACCTCCAGCTCTTGGGCTTAGGTGATTCTCTTGCCTCAGCCTACCGAGTAGCTAGGACTGTAGGTGCCATCCACAATGCCCGGCTATTTTTTTGTCATTGCAGTTTGGCCAGGGCCAGGTTTGAGCCTGCTACCCTCGGTATATGGGGCCAGCGCCCTACACACTGAGCCACAGGGGCCGCCTGAGCCCTCTTTTCTATTTTCAGTTGCTAATGTCAAACTTTATCTTTAAAGTGACCTTTTTCTGGCTATTTTTTTTGGTTGCAGCCGTCATTGTTGTTTGGCGGGCCTGGGCTGGATTCAAACCCGCCACCTTAGGTGTATGTGGCTGACGCCTTAGCCACTTGAGCCACAGGTGCCGAGCCAGAATTGGGACTTTTTAAAAATGCCATGGGACATGGGACAAATTGTTAAAAAGCGAGAGGTCTGGTCACCTTGACTTTCTGTGACTACAGAGCCATAGAACAAAGCAAGGAGATGACACATGCCCAGAGAAGAAAAGAAGGAAAAGCAGTGGATCTAAGTGATTGAATTTCCATTTGATGTCTTGAGTTCCTGGCCTTGAACCTCACTAATGACAGCTCAGTGCCCCTTCTTTACTATCGGTAATGGAAAATTCCTCAGGTTATTTCATTATTTGTTGAAACACAGTTTCACGGTCACCTTTAGTAGAAGGACCTTCTTGCCTCAGCCTCCCCAGAAGGTGGGACTATAGACCACCACTGTTGCTGTCATGGTCACACGGAAAAGCCATGTCACGGCAGAATAAACACGCTTATTGAAATTGTGTTTTAAATAAAGGTGACCATCTGCTCACCCAGGCAAAATGGCGAGCTTTCTTTATTCACTGTTGGTTTGTATAGTCAATCTTGTGCATGCACACTATATAGCAATGACCTCATTAATATTTATTACAATCCCTCTGCACACGTGCATCGGACATCCAAGACTTCACTAATCCATTTAAACATCTTATGACCACCCGCCCTGTAAGTAGCTCCTTCCTAGTAATCTGATAATCCACCCAACATACATCTTTAAGCATAACCCTTTCAACATAACCAGGTTTAACATAACTTTTTTTTTTTTTTTTTTTTTTTGAGACAGAGCCTCAAGCTGTCCCCCTGGGTAGAGTGCCCTGGCATCACAGCTCACAGCAACCTCCAACTCCTGGGCTCAAGCGAGTCTCCTGCCTCCGCCTCCCAAGTAGCTGGGACCACAGGCGCCCACCACAACGCCCGGTTGTTTTTTGGTTGCAGCCATCATTGTTGTTTTGGCGGGTCCGGGCTGGGGATTCGAACCCGCCACCTTAGGTGTACGTGGCTGGCGCCTTAGCCGGTTGAGCTATAGGCACCGAGTGGGTTTAACATAACTTAATGAAGAACATGTTGTCAGTCATTACTTTCTTTGTTCTTATCTGATGAAGCCTCGGGCTACAGGGAAAGAGATGATTTCAATGTCTGTTCTACTGACCATGCAATTTGGAGGCTGTTACTTCGAATCTTTAAGCAAAGCATAGAGAAACTTCTTGGGCATATAGGAATTTCTGTGCAAACCTCTGCTCCCATGTAAGCCTTAAGTCAGGGGGCTTTTGCTGGAGGCTTTTGTAAGGAATTCTCAGGCTGGACTTCTCAAAAGCCTTTTATGAGCCCAAGTTTCATCTGTGCCATTAGATACCTGTATGCATTGCGTAAATTCCTCTGCTCTTGAGGTCCCCTAGCACATTTCTATTCCTGGACCCGTCAGCAAGAGACCTTCATCACTTACCATAGATCAGGAAAGGTTACCTGTGGGTATCTGGCTGGTTTTCCAAAGGGTTTTTTCATTGGCCTTATAAAGTCAACCTTAATTCCTTAACACAGTCTAGAAATGCTATTCCAGCCAAAGCCTCAGTCATGTTATGCCCACAACTAACCTGGCAACATGGGATTCTGCCTCAGTTTCTCACAAGTATGCCTGCACTAAGTCTTTTCACTGTTCTCTCTCAAACAGCTTTTTTGGCCAGAGGGATATAGGCATTTCGCCTACACCCCACCACAGTGATCAGGTAGTTTTTCTGTTTTTCGTAGACATGGGGTCTCCTTCTTCCTCAGGCTGATCTCAAACTCCTGAGCTCAGCCAGCTCACCTTGGCCTCCCAGAGTGCTAGGATTACGGGTATGAGGCACCGAGACCTGCCAGATTCTGGATATTTCAATCAAAAAGCAAAGTTGAACATGAGGAACTAGATAGTAGGTTACACCGAGGTTCTCTTTTTATAAACTTTCATTTTATTTATTAATTTTTCAAGACAGTCTCCATTTGTTACCCTTGGTAGAACCGGTGGCATCATAGCTCACAAGAATGTCAAACTCCTGGGCTCAAGTGATCCTCTGGCCTCAGCCTCCCAAGTAGCAGGATCTACAGGTGCCCACAATACCCAACTATATTTTAGAGATGGGATCTAATTGTTAGTCTGGTTGGTTGCCAACTCCTGAGCTCAGGCTCCCCACCCACCTTAGCCTCCCGATTCCAAAACAAAAAATTTTTTTTTTCTTTTTGAGGGCACTGTGTCGCCCCGGCTGGCCTGCAGTGCTGTAATCATAGCTTCCCGCAGCCTGGACTCCTGAGTCTGTGATCCTCCTGCCTCTGCTTTCCAAAGACCTGGGATTACAGGTGTGAGCCCCCATGTCCTGCCCTATTTACATCCATCCTTGCAGAGGTGACTCCTCATATCAAGCCTCAATCCTGCTCTAGAAATTCTGATTTCTATATTTATTTTTACTTTTGAGACAGAGCCTCCAGCTGCCCCCCTGGGTAGAGTGCCATGGCATCACATCTCATTGCAACCTCCAACTTCTGGGCTCAAGTGAGTCTCCTGCCTCAACCTCCCAAGTAGCTGGGGTGGGACCATAGGCGCCCGCCACAATGCCCGGCTATTTTTTGGTTGCAGCTGTCACTTTGCAGGCTCAGGCTGGATTCAGACCTGCCATGTTAGGTATATGTGGCTGGCGCCTTAGCCACTTGAGCCACAGGCACCAAGCCTTGATTCTTATTTCCTTTATTTTTCTTTTGTTTATTTTTGTTGTTGCAGTTCGGCCGGGGCTGGGTTTGAACCCACCACCCTTGGTATATGGGGCCGGTGCCCTACTCAGGGTGCCACAGGCACTGCCCTATTTTTATATTCTTTTTTTGTTTTGCACATGATTATCATTTTTTATTATTTTTTTAATTAAGTCATAGCTGTGTTTGGAATAGTATGCAGCCATAAAGAAAGAAAGATGGAGATTTTACCTCTTTCATGTTTACATGGATGGAGCTGGAAAATATTCTTCTTAGCAAAGTATCTCAAGTGTGGAAGAAAAAGTATCAAATGTACACAACCCTATTATGAAACTTATTTTCTTTTATTTTTAAATTTTTTGTAGACAGAGTCTCACTATGTCGCCCTCAATAGAGTGCTGTGTTGCTCACAGCTCACAGGAACCTCAAATTCTTGGGCTAAAGAGATTCCCTTGCCTCAGCCTCCCAAGAAAAGAAAAAGAAAGAAAGAAAAATGAGCAATGTGCAGGAGGTAATCACTTCTCACTCAATCTTTTTTTTTTTTTTTTTTTACAGTTTTTGGCTGGGGCTGGGTTTGAACCTGGCACCTCTGTCATATAGGGCCAGTGCCTTACTCCTTTGAGCCACAGGCACCACCCAATCACTCAATTGTTCTTTAAACATATACATATTCATGAGAGGGCATCAGGAGAGGTTGTCTGAAAGTTAATTCATTAAAACTTCATATTTTTTTTTTCTTTCACTTAACACTGAGGTCTGAAGCCATGTCCCCAACACCTCCATGCAATCCGAAGGCTGCTGGGTGAGAAATATTCTATTAACTTTCCATCATGGGCTGGGCCCAGCGCCAGCTTCCTAGTTGACAGTGAAATCTGTTAGCGCAGATACATGACCTACTTTGATGTGATTCCAGACAGAGGGCTCAACCTCCTTGAAAATTCAACGCCCTCTTTGGTCCCTGGAGGGAGACTTTCAGGGGTGGCTCCTCCTCGCTATGTTTCTCTGAAAGTTTTCAGCCTTATAAAACCTCTTATTCCTCGGAAGCAAGAAAAGGCAACAGAGGAAGAGGACGGTTTGAAGATGTACCACTTTTTCTGCCCTGTTCCTTCCTTCAGCAAGGGAGACGTGCATTGTTTTTAATCTTTTGGTTAGCATGGAGCAGAACCTACATTATCTATTTTGTCTGATTTGACTCTTTGGGTTTCTGTTTGGGGTCTCACTATGTTGCCTACAGTAGAGTACTGTGGCATCACAGCTCACAGCAACCTCAAACTTTTGGACTTAAGCAATTCTCTTGCCACACCCTCCCAAGTAGCTGGGACTACAGGCAACTGCCACAACACCTGGCTCTTTTGTAGAGACAGGATCTCGCTCTTGCTCAGGCTGGTCTTGAACTCGTGAGCTCGGACAATCCACACACTTTAGCCTCCCAAGTGCTGGGATTATAGGCATGAGCCACCATGCCCAACCTTTTGTTTGTTTTGTTTTTGAGACAGAGTCTCACTATGTCAGCCTTGGTAGAGTGCTGTGGCATCGCAGCTCACAGCAACCTCAGACTCCTGGGCCCAAACAATTCTCTTGCCCCAACCTCCCAAGTAGTTGGGACTATAGGCGCCCACCACAACGTCCATCTATTCTTTGGTTGCAGTTGTCATTTTTGTTTAGTAGGCCCGGGCCAGGCTCAAACCCACCAGCTTCCGTGTACGTGGCCACACCCTACTCATGAACTACAGGCACCAAGCTTTGTTTGTTTTGGAGGTTTTGGGGGGGGCAGGGCTGGGTTTGAACCGCCACCTCCAGCATATGGGACCGGCGCCCTACTCCTTTGAGCCACAGGCACCACCCACCTTGTTTTGTTTTTTAAGTCTCATTCTCTTGCCCTGGGTGGAGCGCCATTGCATCATCGCAGCTCACAGTAACCTCAAACTCCTGGGTTCAATAGGTCTTCCTGCCTCAGCCTCCCAAGTAGCTAGGACTACATGCACCCACCACCATGCCCAAGCTAGTCTCGAATTCCTGAGTTCACGTGATCCACCTGCCTCGGCTTCCCAGAGGGCTAGGATCACAGGCATGAGCCACGGCACCCGGCCATTTATTTATTTATTTATTTGGTGGGTGTGCGACTCTGTTGAGGACAAAGAAACCAACCTGAGATACTGAGAGAGGAAAAGAAGGGACGAGAAGATTTTATCTGCTACATTCGTGCAGGTATATAAAAGGGGAAAGTTATTGCTGAAGAAATCAATACCATTTCCAAGGTCAGAGAGAAAGCTGGGCATTGTTGACACTTGAGAATCCAGTCCCGTGCTCTATATAACCTGCTTTTTCTTTCCAACTTCCTTCTGCCAAATTCAGACACCACTGGAGTCTCCATTGTGGCATCACCCAGGAACATTATAAAAGGCGAGTTAATAATTGTTTTTAATTATTTAATTAAATTTTTTAATTGTTTGTCTGTTTTTTGCAGAAGCTGGAAAATTGATTTTCCATGTTGTTATGTACCGGCACTGTCTTGAAGAGGATCTGGTCGTTAATTAAGCAGGCAGCTGTCCTATCCCTACCCCACTTTCCTTTGTGTGTGGATTTAGCTAAACTCTCTCAGTTTCTCAACAATTCTTGATGCTACTGAATCGTTCCTGCTTTCTGCTTCCCGAATGAATAGGTACGCAGGCTGGTTCATCCAAACGCACTTCAGGTCTGTTTAAGTTGCTGCCTAGTCACAGATGGAGAGGAGTGTCAGAGTGAGATAAATCAAAGACCTGTCACCTTCCGCAGCAGCACGTGGCAGGGGACATTAACTCGCCTTCAAACAAGACAAAAGTGGCCTTTCTCTCTCTTGGGTGAAATCTCCCACTGCTGGAGGCAGGGTGAGGGTTGGTGCAGGGAGCTGCAATCAGCCATGTTAACCTTGGCTGTGGAGAGGTGGGAAAAGGCAGAGGCCTCGCCTCTCTGTCAGGAACACACTGCCCGTGCCCACCCCCACATCCCCCTTTACTAGCTAGCCACCTTCTGGTCCTCCAGCTCTAAGCCTCAGTGTTACCTCCTCAGAGAGGTCCTCCCGGACCACCTCCACTGTTGCCATCACTCACCCTGTTGGTTTCCTCCATGGAAAAAAGGTATCTCAATTTTCCATTGAAAGAGGATACCCAGGCTCGGTGCCTGTGGCTCAAGTGGCTAAGGCGCCAGCCACATACACCTAAGGTGGCAGGTTCGAATCCAGCCC
>NW_003852462.1:9276989-9284345 GCF_000181295.1 Otolemur garnettii
AAAAAAAAAAAAAAGTTGCAGTTGGCGGGGCACAGTGGCTCACACCTATAATCCTAGCACTCTGGAAGGCTGAGGAGGGTGGATTTCCTGAGCTCACAAGTTTGAGACCAACCCGAGCCAGAGTGAGACCCTATCTCTAAAAAATAGCCGGATGTTATGGCAGGCACCTATAGTCTCAGTTAGTAAGGAGACTGAGGCAAGAGAATCGCCTAAGCCCAAGAGCTGGAGGTTGCTGTAAGCGGTGATGCCACAGCACTTTACCAGGGATGACAAAGTGAGACTCTGTCTCTAAAAAAAAATAATAATAAATGCTAAGCCCCACCCCCAGTCCTGGAATAATGTAAAGAGCTCAGGGCTGGCAGATGCCAGTTGCTTCTTAACATTCATTTTCCCCTTCTTCCCTAGTGAAAAATAACATTCTAGCTGGCCATATGATCTGATCTCCCTCATCCAGCTAAAAGACTTCATTTCCCAGCTTCCCTTAAAGTAGTTATAGCCCAAAGACAAAGTGTAAACCAGTAAGAAATAAGCAGAAGTGTGGAATCTCTGGGAATTGCTCTTGAAAGGGACAGAGGACTCTCTCTTTCTTCCCCTCTGTTCTTCTTTCTTGATAGCTGGGATGGTGAAGTGATGGCTGGAGCGAAAGCAGACAGCTGGGACTGTAAGTTTCCTGGAAGCCAGAGCCACAGTGACAAGAAGAGGCTGCATTCCTGGAATCGTAGGTCATTTTTAAAAACCCTCTACTGACCACCAAGTCTTGGTCAAGCCACTGCTACATGTTTTCTTATTGCTGTTCATCTGTTGTCATTATATGCCACTGAACGGTTACAGAGCCAAAGATGAAAGATTATTCCAAGGTGAGAGATGAAAGGAAAATGGAGACCTGGTTTGTGCAATTAAAATGAATTTATTCTACCTGGGTGCAGGTGGGGAGGATCTCCAACCGGGAAGAAATCCACACGAGGGCAATGGCAATGGGGGACGGTGTTTAAAGGTCAGGAAGGTGGGGGGTGGGACATTCCCTTTCCTGGCTTGGGCATCTGTTATAAGGGTGGGGGCCGGTCCAATACCTTTCCCAAGTGGAAGATCCAGTGGGGAATGGTAAGGGGTTGACCCATTCACCTTTCTCAGGTGGGACATCTGGTGGGGAAGGCTAGGGAGTTGATTCTTTCGGGCGGGTCCACCCTATGTAGGTGGGGTTTGACCCAGTCAGTACAGGGGTACATGAGGGCTCTCATCCTACTTGGCCCATTAATCAGCTTTACAACTTTAATCAGATCAGCAGAGTGGCAAGGGGAATAAATGAGTAAAAATGGAGCAACTTTCTCATTCTAAGATTCTCTGATTCCAATCAGTCTGATGTGTCAGCCTTCCATAGCATGTATTCCTCAGGGACATGGGAGGTGAGCTGTGGTTGGCATGGAGGTGCCCCAGCAGTGCCGGCTGGGGCCGATTTGCTGCAGAGAAGAGGATACTCAATGCCTGTTTGCTGAACCAACAACTGAAGGAATTCCTACGAGGAGAGAGTGCCAGCATTGGCCAGAAAGCTACCAATGGGCTTTATTTTAATTTTTTTTTTTTTTGAGACAGAATCGGAGTCTCCCTGGGTAGAGTGCTGTGGCGGCACAGCTCATAGCAACTTCAAACTCTTGGGCTCAAGTGATCCACCCACCTCAGCCTCCCAGAGTGCTAGGATTTCAGGCCTGAGGCACTGCACCCAGCCTACTAGTGGGCTTTATAGTCAACCAGAAGGCAGCCTCTAATAAAAAATAAATAAAATAAATAAAAAGAAGGCAGCCTCGGCCCCATTGCTCTTGCCCAGCCTCGGAAACCGTGGAATGAACAAGATAAGTGTTGGGAGAGGAGGTGGTTCTGATTCAGGAAAACCAAGCTGGCTCAAACGAGGCCTCAAGCAGGGATGCCCTGATGAGGGCATTCTGGGGCATCTGTGGCAGCACATGTGGTGAAAATAAATGACAGAGTGGGCTCGGCGCCTATAGCTCAACCGGCTAAGGCGCCAGCCACGTACACCCAAGGTGGTGGGTTCGAATCCCCAGCCCGGACCTGCCAAACAACAATGACGGCTGCAACCAAAAAATAGCCGGGCGTTGTGGCGGGCGCCTGTGGTCCCAGCTACTTGGGAGGCGGAGGCAGGAGACTCGCTTGAGCCCAGGAGTTGGAGGTTGCTGTGAGCTGTAATGCCACGGCACTCTACCCAGAGGGACAGCTTGAGGCTCTGTCTCAAAATAAATAAATAAATAAATAAATAAATGACGGAGTGAGTCAGGCCAGGGCCAATAGGACACAGCTGGTCTGGTGGGTTTAGGTCCTAAGTGACCTTTACCTGCTGCTTCCCATTCTTACTGTTTTGTAAATTTTGAGTAGTGTAGGAGGATTTAGAACATTAAGTTTTGAATCGGAATGTTTGGGGTCATGGGTTATGCTAGTTATTGTTGTTTAAGATAAAGATTAACTTTTTTTTTTTTTTAATTCCAAGTAGCTGGGACTACAGGTGCCCACCAGAATGCCTGGCTATTCTTCTGTTGCCGTTATTGTTTAGATGGCCCAGGATGGGTTCAAAGCTACCACCCTCGGTGTATGTGGCCAGTACCATGACCACTGTGCTATGGGTGCTGAGCCTGATCGTACACTTTTAAAGGAGGAACTTTATGGTGTGTGAATTGCATATATCTCTGTTTTTGAAATAGGCTAGGCGTGTGGGAGCTACAGTGCCAGAGAACTCTCATGGTCTCCAGAGTGGGCTGGACAGCACAGAGGGGGCTGATCAGGCTGAGCACCAGCTGGGAGGAGCTGCGGGGCTGTCAGAAGTTCTGGGTGGGCAGCACTCCCTCAAGAGGGGTCACTGTGGATGAACTGGCAGGCAGGACCAGAAAAGGGCAGGGAATGTTCTAGACCTCCTCCACGTGCCCTCTCCAGCCCCTCTAAGCCTCCTTTGGCCTCTCCGTATTATCTGCCTAGAACATTCTCCCCTCCCTACCCTCACCTCTTGCCCCCACCCACCTGCCCAGCCAGGTAACTCCAGCTCAGCTCTCCAAGCTTCAGACAAAACCCTGTCCGCAGCATCAAAAACAGACAAAGCAGGAGAAAAAGCAGATTTTATTCAAATGGTAGGGGCAAGGGCTGAGCTCCCTCCTGATTTGGGCAGAGGGGATTGGGGTTCTCAAGGGAGAATGGAAGAGGGGAGAGCCAGAGAACTGAAAAATTACAGAAGGCTGCCCAGTACATCTGCTCCCTGGCAGTCCTTGAAGTCAGGATTCCAACCCTCACAGAGTCAGGGGGACACAGGCCTTTCCCTTTCTGAGGGTCACATGTCACAGGAATGGCTCCCAGGTCTTGGAAAGAGACGCCTCTGAGCTGCGGGAGATACACGCATATCTCAAAGGGCCAGAGGGGCCTTCACAGCTGACAGCCTCCTGGAGTATTTGTTATAAATGCTAAAAAAGGGAGGTTGGGGCTCAACACCCCTAGCACAGTGGTTATGGCACCAGCCACATACACTGATGCTGGCAGGTTGAACCTGGCTTGGGCCAACTAAACAACAATGACAACTAAAACAAAAAATAGCCAGGTATTGTGGTGGGCGCCTGTACTCTCAGCTACTTGTTAGGCTGAGGCAAGAGAATTACTTAAGCCCAGGAGTTTGAGGTTGCTGTGAGCTGTGATACCATGGCACTCGATCAAGGGCAACAGTGAGACTCTGTCCCCCAAAAAATAAAAGATAAAAAAGGGGGCGGCGCCTGTGGCTCAAAGGAATAGGGCGCTGGGCCCATATACTGGAGATGGCAGGTTCAAACCTGGTCCTGGCAAAAAATAAATAAATATAAAAAAGGGAGGCTGGGGGTGACAATGGCTTCTCAGCCAGTCCTGAGCTTTGTCAGGTCAGGGTTTCAACAGGAGCTGGGGTCTCCCTAGTGAAGTAGCTTTCTGCTACCAAAAGCCACGCTGGAGTTTGGCCATCTGTCTCTTGGTGCAGATGTTTGGATGGAGTCATTACCTGTGCAGAGTCCTGTGGTTCTCACCAGGCACCCCTTTCCTGACCCTGGACCCCGAGATGGTCCCAGCTCTGGGCTTTCCATGCCTCCTGTCATAACTCATCATATTTGTCATGAAACTTGTTGATAGAAAACGGTGTGTGGTGTGTGACTAGAGGCCGTGTTTGTCCCTTTAGCTCCTGTATGACCAGTAGCATGGAGTAAATACTTATTAAATCCTGAATGAGTGAATGAATGAATGAGTCCCCGACTACAAGTGTCTACTACAAGGAGGATTTAGGCAGAATGAATGGGTGGGGGGCGGGGAATGAGAGAAACGTGCAAATCCAAATAACACTCGCCTGTCCCACTCTCCCTGGACCCTTGGAAAAGGGGGTCAGGTTCCCCCCTGCATCTGGCAATGGCTTGAGGGCGACAGGAGCTGTAGGCTTCTGTGCCCCACTCAGACTTCTGTGCCACGGGCCAGGCTGCACTGTGAAGGCCCTTCCTCGGACGCGGGAGTCAGAGGGGGATCACAAACCACAAAAGGGGTTAATTCCACTGTGGGGGCCGAGCTGACACCATTTTAATGACAGCCACCGCCACCACCTTAGGCCCAATGAGTCAGCATAACGTCCCCCACCCATCCCAAAGATAGCACCACCCCCTGGCGTGAAACCTATGCCCAATCACGAGCTAATGCCTAACCTATAATCTGCCCATGCCCCTAGCAACCAATCAAAATTGTACCCGTACTTTACCCCTCCCCTTCTTGTTTTCTGTACCCTATAAAAACTGATTGCAACTCTGGGGCAGGGCTCTTCCTCCATGTGCTCACCAGGAGAGTCCAGGCCCAGGCTTGAATAAAGGTTGCATCCTGATCTTTACATCGGAGTGTGTCTCGGACTAACTCTGGGGGGATCAGGAACAATCCAGGCACAACACCACGTTGCACAGATGAAGGTGAGCTTTCTCCCACCCTCCCACCCTCTTCTGCCATCATGCTTGCCCCCCTAAACAAGCAATCAGTCACTTCAGTCACTTTAGAAGATTCAGGATTAGGGAGAGGATAAGCTCTTTGAGGGAACCCACAAGCTGACAGGTAGACATTAGTCAAGGCTCAGAATCTGAAACAACAAATCTCCGGGAAATCAAACGGCCTCAACGGTCCACCTTATCCTTCCTCTAGAGGCAGGTGGTAGACAAGGACTGATGAAGGACACCCCTTTCCCACTGTCCCTGAGTTTTAAGCCTTTTTTTGCAGGGAAAGCCTGTCCAAGTAATTAACAGAAGTAATTAGGGGTCAGATGGTCACAAATGGAAATCACACAGTGGCCAGCACTGATGCCAAGGCTGGCGCTGCCAAGGAGGGCAATGGCTCAGAGAGTGGAGGGGATGGCTGTCACAACCCAGCCAGACACAGCGACCTGACTGACAGCCTTGGTCTCCTGGGCTCTCAGAGAAAAGGCAAGGCATGGGGTCTGGGGGGTGCAACCAAAATCAGCAGCTGAGCTTCTGGGATGGGCAGCGGCCAAAGACGGAAACATCACAGGTGGTTCCTGACATCAGTACAGCCCTGAGCTCAGACTTGTGCCCTCTGCAAGGCAAAGAGGGATTTTTCTTTAGTGCATTAAGTCTGAGTCTCTCTCTCTCTCTCTCTTTTTTTTTTTTTTTTTTGAGACAGAGTTGTCACCCTCAGTAGAGTGCTATGGCATCATAGCTCATAGCAACCTGAAACTCTTGGGCTCAAGAGATTCTCTTGCCTCAGCCTCTCGAGTAGCTGGGACTACAGGTGCCCACCACAATACCCAGCTATTTTTAGAGACAGTGTCTCACTCTAGCTCAGGCTGGTCTTGAACTCATGAACTCAGGCTATCCCCCTGCCTCGGCCTCCCAGAGTGCTCAGATTACAGGCATGAGCCATTGCACCTGGCCTCTTTTTTTGTTTTTAAGTATAAGTCTTATAAATCCTTCTTTATATCCTTCTTGTAGAGACAGAATCTCACTTTATCGCTCTTGGTAGAGTGCCGTTGTGTCACATAGCTCACAGCAACCTCCAACTCCTGGGCTTAGGCAATTCTCTTGCCTCAGCCTCCTGAGTAGCTGGGACTACAGGTGTCCACCACAACACCCAGCTACTTTTTTGTTGCGGTTTGGCCGGGGCTGGGTTTGAACCCACCACCCTCTGTATATGGGGCTGGGGCCCCACCCACCGAGCACAGGTGCTGCCCTATTATAAATCCTTCTTCAGTCATACTTCTCACATGTGATGTACACCTTTCAAATCCTTGGAAAGAATAGGAAATGTATTATAGCAGAGCTCAGGTCTTTAGACTACTGGCCCTTAGCTCCATTTCCTGATGTCGGGATTTGAGGTCCTTGTACAACTGCAACCTCGTGCCTGCATGTTTAGCCAGGCACCGTAAGGATTCTGAAGGAGGAGGGCAAGGAACCCACATTTGCCAAGTGATCCCTCTCAATGTCTCATGGGCCATCATCAGCTCTGCCAGGAAGTCATTGTTACCCTGTCCCACAGAAAGGACCTGTGGCTCCAAGAGGACCCACAGTGTATCACAGAAGATAGCCTGAAAAACACGGCAAAAATATTTTCTCTTTAAAACTTCCTCTATTCTGGCCAGGTAGGTTGGTTCAGACCTGTAATCCTAACACTTTGGAAGGCTGAGGCAGGTGGATTGCTTGAACTAAAGAGTTAGAGACTAGCCTGAGCAAGTGCAAGACCCCATCTCTACTAAAAATAGAAAAACTAGCCAGGTTTTGTGACAGGTGTCCTGCTACTCAGGAGGCTGAGGCAGGAGGATCGTTTGAGCCCAAGAGTTTGATGTTACTGTGAGTTATGACGTCATGGTACTCTACCCTGGGCAACAGAGTGAGACTCTATCTCAAAAAATAAAATAAGGACAGTGCCTGTGGCTCAAAGGAGTAGGGCGCTGGCCCCATATGCCGGAGGTGGTGGGTTCAAACTCAACTCTGGCCAAAACTGAAAATAAATAAATAAATAAAATAAAATAAAATAAAACTTCTTCCAAGGGACCAAAACCTGCATCCCTGCCTCAGGCTAGTGGCCAGGACAGTGTCATTTGTTATTGTTCCTCTCTTCTTCTTCTTTTTTTTTTTTTTTTTTTGCATTTTTTTTGGCCAGGGCCAGGTTTGAACCCATCACCTCCCATGTATGAAGCCGCACCCTTCTCCTTGAGCCACAGGTGCCCCCCTTCCTTCTCTTCTTGTTCTGGGATCCATCCTGCTCCAGGCTGGTTAAAACACAACAGTAGCTGCCATTATTGGGCACCTACTATTTGCCAGGACTGGAGATGAAGTCGTTAATGGATGATCTCACCAAACACTC
>NW_003852462.1:9284365-9324046 GCF_000181295.1 Otolemur garnettii
TGGAGACAGAGTCTCACTATGTCACCCTCGGTAGAGAGCTGTGGCATCACAGCTCACAGCAACCTCAAACTCTTGGGCTTAAACGATTCTCTTGCCTCAGACTCCCAAGTAGCTGGGACTATAGGCGCTCACCACAATGCCTGGCTATTTTTGTTGTTGTTATTGTAGGTGCCATTGTTGTTTAGCAGGCCCGGGCCAGGTTCGAACCTGCCAGCCCTGGCATATGTGCCCGGCGCCCTCCCCACTGAGCTATGGGCGCAGAGCCTCTTTTATTCTTCTAGCTACAAATGACTCAGCAGAACTGTCAGCTTGAGGGGCTTGAGGGCAGAGGTCTGTTGGGCCTCCCAGGCGGGTGGAGGTC
Source organism: Otolemur garnettii (assembly GCF_000181295.1). Classification (NCBI taxonomy): domain Eukaryota; kingdom Metazoa; phylum Chordata; class Mammalia; order Primates; family Galagidae; genus Otolemur; species Otolemur garnettii. The sequence continues at coordinate 9,284,727 of NW_003852462.1, forward strand.
ACAGAGGAGATTGTCCTCACCTGAGATGGAATCGAGCCTGGAGGCAGAGGTTCCAGGTTGGGCCTCCCAGGTGGGTGGAGGTCACAGAGGAGAACGATGGAATGATCAGCACCATTAAGTGCAATTGAAGGACAATAGCTAGAACTGAAAACTCTCCCTTTAAAAAAAGCTCAGGACTTCTGCTTACTTGTAGGACCGGGCATCTCGACAGGAGTCTCCATCCTCCTCATCTGTGGGCAAATGAATGAACTCTTCTTTCCTTCTCCTCAAACCACTTGTCCTTATTCTTCTGATGCAGCCTTAAGGATGAGTGCCCAGGTTTCAGGAAGAACAGCGTGGCCAGGGCCACTCAGCCGTGAGGACAGAGTGGAAGGTCCATTGGAGGGCTGGCCCTCCACCACTCCACAGCTCCTGGGATGAAGGGTTAACACAAGGTGGCTTTGCTCTGTGATTACACAATCAGAGGCTCAGATGGTGATCAGGGCTCTGTCTTGAAGATCAAACATGGAGAATAACTCTTGGAAAACCAATGCCCAGGTCAGGTTCCACCAGAACTCCAGAGAGCAGACGAGTTCATGACTAACAGTCCTGAATCTGGGTGTGAAGTTTTACCAGAAATGTACATGGCATTTGTTCCAAAGCCAAAACATAACAACTCACATGCCGTTTTACCAAAAAGACACTGCATTTGTGAACAGCAGAGAACAGTGCTCTTTTTCATTTTTAAAACATCTTTTCCATGGAAATACCATTTAAAGGTCTGATGTACGTTTACCGGCCTGCGGACTTCCAGAACAAAGCTACCTTGTTGGTGACAAACGATACCCACAGGGGTTTGCTTGGGGGAGGTTTTACTGTCCCGGGTTCCAATAGAACACGTTGCAAATAATAAATGACTTGACTCTCAAGGCCACTAGAGGCCACTAAAGAGTTCAGACCAGAGCCCAGACGCAGGGCTGGTGGCTGACTCAGTGGTGACAGGATGCTAACCCAAGTCAGAGTCAGGATGTGCTCTGGGTCCAGTTAAAATTTTTTTTTTTTTTTTTGAGACAGAGCCTCAAGCTGTCCCCCTGGGTAGAGTGCCGTGGCATTACAGCTCACAGCAACCTCCAACTCCTGGGCTCAAGCGAGTCTCCTGCCTCCGCCTCCCAAGTAGCTGGGACCACAGGCGCCCGCCACAACGCCCGGCTATTTTTTGGTTGCAGCCGTCATTGTTGTTTGGCGGGTCCGGGCTGGGGATTCGAACCTGCCACCTTAGGTGTATGTGGCTGGCGCCTTAGCCGGTTGAGCTATAGGCGCCGAGCCGGTCCAGTTAAATTTAATAGAGTCGGAAAAGCCACCCACCCCCAGCCACTGACTGCGTCTAAATCAGATTGGCCACCTGAGCCTGTAGAGCAGCGGTTCTCAACCCGTGAGTCGCGACCCACAGGAACTGTATTAAAGAGCTGCGGCATTAGGAAGGTTGAGAACCACAGCACAGAGACATCGGGGTAGGGAAAGGAAAGGGGGGAGGAGACCAAGGAGAAGGGGAGGCAGCAGCAACAGTGGTGTGGAAATGTTCCGCACACCCCTCCCTGTCACTGGGGACAGCAATCACACATGCTCATTTCTCAGCCTTCCTTCCAACAGAAAGGCTGGTGCGGACCAGCACGGCAGGACAGAGCAGTAGCAGGTCCTGAGGCCAGAGCCTGGGCATGTGGCTGCCCTTTGGTCCCTGCTGTGGTACCCAGGCCCTCTTGTAACATCTGCGAAGCCAGGATAGGAGTGCAAATACCCTCGACACATTTCTTTTCTTTTCTTTTTTTTTTTTTGAGATAGAGTCTCACTCTTTCACCTTGGGTATCGTGCCATGGCATCATCATAGCTCAAAACAGCCTCAAACTCTTGGGCTCAAGAGATCCTCTTGTTGGCCAGGCGTGGTGGCTCACGCCTATAATCCCAGCATCTGGGAGGCTGGGGTGGTTGGATTGCTTGAGCTCAGGAGTTCGAGACCAGCCTGAGCAAGAGTGAGACCCCATCTCCAAAAACAGCTGAGCATTGTGGCCTGTGCCAACATCCTGTGTGACCACTCAGTCTGCCCTGGAAGACGGATGCTGGGAGGAGGGCCACACCAGAACTTGGGATCATTTTTGCAGGAAATTCTGGAATCCTGAGTACTCAAAGAATGTTTTATAAGAACACACTGATTCATAGTGGGCCTGTGCCCAGAGTTCCATTTTTCCTTACTCCCTCGGGAAGAGCCAGCTAGAGGAAGGCGGGAGTAGGGCCCTCCAAAGTGCTGGACCTAAGATAGAGTCTTGCCTGCCCAGGTCCAAGGGCAATGCTGGTGGTACCCACTGTCACCATGGTAAGATGAACTTGACTGTGATGCTGCTGATCATCAGGTATTACAGAGAGCAAGGTAGCGAGAAGGAATATTCTGCTTATTTGACTCTCCCACATGGATCTGAGATGTTTGATTTGAGGCTTGAAGGTCGTGTTGGGTGCTTACAGCAGCTGCTGGCTGCTTTTCCAGGAGCTCAGCACACAGCCCAAGAAACGCACCACTCCATACCGACCTTGCCAGGCTGCGCCCACTGCACAGAGAGGGCACACAGGTAGGTGAAGAGAGGCCGTGTTGTGCAGCCTCACACCACCTGTGGCTAACTCCTGCTCCGTCGCTGGAGAGCTGCATCCAGCCCGGCAAGTCTCTCCCAGGCCCTACCAGTTATTTCAACAGTAGGATGATGGCGTCATAGGGGAGGAATAGTGGTACCTGCTTACAGGGTTTGGGGGTGGCTCAACGCAGAAGAACCCGCATAAAGGGCCTGGCCCCACATCCAGCACAGAGCGAGCCTTCCATACACATGAACTGTTACAACCAAGAGTACAGTTTTGGAGTCCAGCAGCTGAGTCCACGCTGGCTCAGTTACTTCCTGTAACCTGCCTACTTCCTCTGAGCCTCAGTTTCCTCACCTAGAAAACCAGGACGAGAGTGGTTCTTACCTGGAGTTGTGAGGATGCTTACACGGGGCTCAGGTTTGCAGGGCACCTCGTGTGCTACCTGGAACTCATTCGTTTGCTTTTTCAACCAATATGCATATTGGTTGTGCCACTGCTCAGTGCCAGGCATGGTTCTAGAGGTGGGGGACATGAGTGGCCCCAGGGCCTGCCCTGGGGGAGCTCAGGTTATAGCCCAGGGAGGTAGACAACAAATGTGTGAATAAATAGGTCAGATCAAGGTCCCTGGTATGCAGAACACAATAGAGGGGGTGTGCTGGGGCTGACCCTGAGGAGGTGACATTTGAACTAAGACCCAAATGGCACCTGTGGGGATGCAGGAGAGACCCTCTACCATCATGCAGGCAGCACTGTCATAGTTGTTAATGACAATGACCCGAGACCCGCAGGCAAGTCAGAGAGCTCTAAATCGTTGCCTATTATTTGTGCAATGCCGTGTCTCAGGAGGCCGCTCCCCAGCTGAGCTGCGGCTCCCGCTCAGGATATTTTATTTCCTTTAACCTGATGACAGATGCTGCTACCCCAGCTCCCCCTCCCTTCTCAACGCCCCCAACGTCCCCATTGTTTTACAGGAATTTTATATCCAGGCAGTAAAAGTGACCATTTTAACTAGTGGAATTTTAAAGCTCCTCTTCTTCCTGAGAATCACGTTCATTCCCAAATCCTGGGGGGCAGCCAGCAGACACGGGTGTCCTTCCCCTGCTCACTCACTCATTCGGTGAATGACTCCCTGCCCCACCCCGGCTCTCTCCCACCGTGCAGGGCTTGTGACTTCCCAGGAAACAGCAGAGCCTGTGGATCAGCATGAATCACTTGACACAGACTAAATGAATAGAAAACAGACTCATCAGGGGAAAACTCACCCACCGGAACCTACTGGCACAAGGCTCTGACGTTATTTCCCCAGTTTGGGGCACCGTCTCCCCAGTACTCTAGGAGAGATGAGTTACGACTTTGGCAGGGCTCTGTTGGATTCAAGCCTTCGACCGCACCCCCAGTAGTGGCACTCTTGGGGCTGTGAACAGGCAGAGGCAGCAATCCCACCTCCCACCTCAACACAAGACTCAGCCAAAGCCGTGGCCAGGCTGGGGAGGTGCCGACATCATATCATTTTGTCTCAAGCTGTCATCAGAAGTGCTACCTGCACCAGGTCAGAGCCTACAGACTGGGGGGCTCTCAGAGGCTGAGGCAGCCATGGAGTCACTTCTCCACCCACCCAGGGACTCTGAGGAGACAGTCCTGAGCCAGGGGTCTCCTCCACCAGAGCGATGATGCTGGGGAGCAGAGGGCAGACTGAGAGTCTCCCCAAGGTTGAAGCAGAGAGAGAGAGCAGGAAAGAAGGGAGGGAGAGGGGCCAGGACATGACAGAATAGGAAAGAAGGACACAGCTCCAAAGCCACCAAAGGCCCTCTGGGATGTGATGGTTCATTGTATGGGCTTGACTGGGCCATGAGGTGCCCAGATATTTGGTTAAACATAATTTCTGAATGTGTCCGGACTTTGGGGTGAGATTAGCACTTGAGTAGACAGCCTGAGTCAGGCAGAAGGCCCTCCTCAGTGTGTCTCCTGGGCATCCTCCAGTCTGCTGAGGGCCTGAACAGGACAAAACATGAAGAGGGGGAATCTACTCTTTTTTTTTTTTAAGAGACAGCATCTCACTTTATCACCCACAGTAGAGTGCTGTCGCATCACAGTTCACAGCAACCCTAACTCCTGAGCTTAGGCAATTCTCTTGCCTCAGTCTCCTGAGTAGCTGGGACTACAGGCACCCGCCACAATGCCCGGCTATTTTTTGTTACAGTTTGGCCAGGGCCAGGTTCAAACCCTTTGGTATATGAGGTTGGCGCCCTAGTCACTAAGCCACAGGCACTGCCTCATCTACTCTTTTATGCCCAGCAGACAGAGCTCGGTCTTCTCCCACCCCAGACTGGAGCCATCAGCTCTCGTGTCTTCAGCTTGCCAACTGCAGGCCCCGGGCCTCCTTTTTTTTTTTAGACAGAGTCTCACTATGTCACTCAGCAAAGTGCCGTGATGTCACAGCTCACAGCAACCTCAAACTCTTGGACTCTGGCAATTCTCTTGCCGCAGCCTCCTGAGTAGCTGGGATTACAGGCTCCTGCCACGACACCTGACTATTTCTAGAGATGGGGTCTCACTCTGGCTCAGGCTGGTCTCAAACTCATGAGCTCAGGCAATCCACCTGCCTCAGTCTCCCAGAGTGCTGGGATTATAGGCAAGCCACCTCGCCCAGCCAAGGACCTGTGTTTCTTATTCAAGACCCATGACCACAATGCTTGTACCAGAGCCTGGCACTTGGTAAGTACTCAGTAATTATGTATGGCAGCCAGGATGGAAAGAAACAATGAAGACAAGAAACACAAGTCAAATATCATAAAGAACAGTGGAAAAACAATTCTCAAAACTATCCCGAGAGTTTCTCAGGAGCCCCTGTTCCAAGTCTGAGCCCCCAGCCCCAGGCCAATGCTGCTAACACAAGTCATCTTGTATTAACCCGCCAGGGCACTAGACTTGTTTGTCTCATATTGTCTCTGAACCAAAGTCCTGTATTCTGCATCCTGGAAAGCACTGCCTGTCACAGCCTATGTGCCAAAGTAATGTCACACATACCCTAAGGCCAGCACCAGTGGAGGTTTTTCATAGGCCAAGTCCCAGCATGTTCTCTAGCATTTTGTTGATCCAATGAAACCTGCAGATTGGAATACCGGTCTCCAGGAAAGTGCACCAAGAGCTCTGGAGGCCACCGGTCCGGAACTGTGGCATAGAGAATGGCGGAGCCAGCATTATTTTGCTAAGGAAGGGTGGGGGAGGGGAACGACCTGACTCTGTCAGAGGCAAGAGCAACTCTGAGCAGGGAGACCATCACAATGGTCCAAAGCCCCAGAGCTCACCAAACACTCTGGCCAGTTCTTAGCTTTTCCCTTGGTGCCGTTTTAGCCAAACATGGCGTCTCGATTTATTTCAACTGTTGTAAGAGTCCCACAGTGTGAGTGCTTAAAACAAGATATTTATTTCTCACAGTTCTGGGGGCTGTAAGTCTGAGATCTGAGTGCCGGCCCACTTCTTGATTCATAGAAAGCTGACTTCTCACCCAGTCCTCAAGTGGTAGAAGGGGTGAGGGGCTCTCTAGGGCCTCTTTATGAGGTCACTAATCCTGGGTTGCAGGCCACAGCCACGACCTCATCTAAACCCAGTCACCTCCAAAGACCGTCACACTGGGGATTAGGTTTCAATATACGGATTTGGGGGCAGGGGAGGGACACAAACAGTCTACTGCACATGGATTTTTTGGTTTGGTTTGGTTTTGTGTTTAGAGACAGAGCCTTGTTCTGTCGCCCACGCTGGAATGCAAAGCGTGAGCATAGCCCACTGCAGCCTCCAACTCCTGGGCTCAAACAATCCTCCCACCTGAGCCTATGAAGTAGCTGGGGACTACAGGCACCCATCACCACACCCAGTTAATTTTTAAATCCTTTTTGCAGAGACAGGATCTCGTTATGTTGCTCAGGCTGGTCTCAAACTCCTGGCCTCAAGCAGTCCTCCTGCCTCAGCCTGCATAGTGATTACAGGTCTGAGTCACTGCACCCGCCCCTTGCACACGGGTTGATTGGTTCTCGGTGTAACATCCCAAGGATACTGAGGCCCATTATGGAAAGGGAGATCTTCTTGCTCCCATGGAGAATGATCTGAATTTCTAGCCCTGCTATTTGAGCTGCTGTTTCTTGGGAGGAAGGGGCTACTTCAGGACCTCCCAGTCCAGGGCAGAGAAAGAATGGCACAAAATCATCTTTATAGTCAAAAGCTGCAAGTTGTCACATCTCCCAGGGAGGTTTTCGGCCATCAGCTATAAAGCCTGACTCGGTCATCTTCTCCCTAACACAAACCTCGATCTGAGAGGGAGGCTCTGCTCCAGGAATGACTTCCTGGCTCCTTCCTGGGGCTCTGCTCTACTGATTCTAAACCCCGAGATCGAGGGTCCCACTGGGGCACCCAGGGGTCAGGACGCTCTGTTCACTGACAATGGGCAGTGTTTTCCCTCTCTTCCTAGAGAGGAGTTATAGAGAATGGGGAGCGGAAAGAGGTAGCTCAGTCGTCCTCATCCTCGTCCTCGTCCTCTGTGTCCTTGTTGGGGGCACACCGCTGGAAGCACTGTACCACGGTGGCCAGGAAGAAGCTGGAGATGATGGCAGCGATGGACACGGCCACGCCCGAGAAGACGATGATGAACAGGTCTGTGAGCGACAGGCTGAACTTGCACTCGCTGAAGCTGGCCTCCGACAGCTCCTGCAGGGGTATCCTCCTGTTCTCCATGGGCAGAGAGCACTGGATCCCGTCAAGGCCTGAGGGGAGGTGGGTAGAAGGGGAGAGAGGTTTAGGCAGCAGGCTGTGAGTTCACCGGGTGAGTGCTCACAGGGCCAGCAGAGCGGGAGCATTCCCCAAAAATAAAAGGGGGAGAAAAAGCTGCTCTGTGGAATTGAAACGTCTTAAACTTTTTTTTTTGTTGTTTTTTAGTTAGTATTCACCTTTTCTTTTCTTTTCTTTTTCTTTTTTTTTTTTTTTTGAGACAGAGTCTCACTCTGTCACCCTGAGTAAGAGTGCTGTGGCATCACAGCTCATAGCAACCTCAAACTCTTGAACTCAGGTGATCCTCCTGCCTCAGCCTCCTGAACTCAGGTAATCCTCCTGCCTCAGCCTCCTGAGTAGCTGAGACTACAGGCACCTGCCACAACGCCAGCTAATTTTTCTGTTTTTATTTGTTTATTTTATTTATTTATTTTTGTGCAGTTTTTGGCCGGGTCCGGGTTTGAACCCGCCACGTCTGGTATGTGGAGCCGGCACCCTACTCCTTTGAGCCACAGGTGCCACCCAGTTTTTCAATTTTTAGGAGAGATGGGGTCTCGCTCTTTCTCAGACTGGTCTCCAACTCCTAAGCTCAAGCAATCTGCCTGCCTCAGCCTCCCAGAGTGCTAGGATTTCAAGCATGAGCCACTGCGTCGTTCAGTTGCCCCAGGTTGGGTTCGAACCCACCAATATCGGTGCATGTGGCTGGCGTCATAATCACTGTGCTATGGGCGGCAAGCCTCCCGACACTCTTTATTCACTCAACAGATACATGCTGTGTACTTCGCCTGGGCCAAAAGACTGCTGATAAACAAGGCAGATAAAGCCCCTATTGGGAGAGTGTAAATTGTAATGGGAGAAGATAGACACTCTTTCATTTATGCCACAATTTTTTTTTTGAGTATTTCCTATATCCAAGTGTCCTCAAACTACAGCCCGCGGGCCACATGTGGCCCACCGAGGACATTTATCCAGCCTGCCGGGTGTTTTTGCCACCACTGCCTGTCCTGCTTAGCAGCTGACTCGTCCCGGGGCCTGCAGTCTGGCCCTCCAACAGTCTGAGGGACAGTGAACTGACCCCCTGTTTAAAAATTTTCACGACCCCTGAAAGGATGAGATGGAAGTAACCAATGGCAAGAATATTCTAGGCAGAGAAGATAAGGTAGGAAAAGAGCTTGGCATTCTGGAAACACAGCATGTCTGGGAGCAGCAGAGTGGGCAAAGGAGAATTTAGCATGAGCTGAGGTTCAAAAGACAGATGTGTTTAGGTAAAACCACCTACAGCCAAGGCCTCTGTTATGAGTATTATGAATACAGGCCTCTAGCCCCATCCCTAACCCTCATTACACATGAACCAAAGATACAGGCTTGGGTAGTGCTGAGCCACTAAAGACTGTTGGGCAGTGCCTATGGCTCAGTGGGTAGGGTGCCAGCTCCATATACCGAGGGTGGCAGGTTCAAACCCGGCCCTGGCCAAACTGCAACAAAAAAATTGCTGGACATTCTGGCTGGTGCCTGTAGTCTCAGCTACTCAGGAGGCTGAGGCAAGAGAATCACCTAAGCCCAGGAGTTGGAGGTTGCTGTGAGCTGTGTGATGCCATGGCACTCTACCAAGGGCATTAAACTGAGATTCTGTCTCTACAAAAAATAAAAATAAAAGTAAAATAAAGACTGTTTGTTACCAAGCATCATCTACTCATCCTAACTGATACACAACACAAATTATGAACAAATCCAGTGACTGCTACAACTTTACAAAGCTGTAATCTCAGTTACAAGAGAATGCCTGATACTAGAATGTATGAAGAGCTCAGACCTTCTGTTTCTGATCTGGAAGAGAAAAAGGAAAGAAAAACAAAGAAGAAGTAACTAGCAGTTACACTGGGCCTACTATGTGCAAACACTGCTTTAAGTGCTATATACGTATGTTCTTAGTTCTCACAACAACCTTAGGAGTAGGGAATGTAATTATGCCCATTTTAAGGATGAGAAAACTGAGAATGTACATAGCTTGCTTTTGGAAACACACCTTCAAGGTGATGAAGCTAGGATATGAACCCAGGCATTTGGCTGATTAACTCCCCTTTTTACTAGTGGGAATAGCCAGAGATGTGAGGACAGCATTTTGACAGGAACCTCAACTGCCCTCACCTTCTGCTAACGTTTGTCTTCCTTTCATCTCTCAGGAAAACCTCCCTTGCTTGCTTTCCACTGCTTCCAGGTTTCACTTAGCTGACCCCAAACCCATTTCCAGCATTATCTAAAAGTCCCTCTCATCTTGATAATTAGTTGGCTCCTGCCTTGCGTACAGTAGCCCTGCTCATCACACAGGAGCCCTGTGATCACTCTTCCAGCCTTAATTTCTGTGTCTTTTCTTCACCAGTTCAGAAACAGAAGACAGAGGAAGGGTATTTGAGCTTCCTTCTTCCATCTGACCTATCCCGTCTTTTATGTAGTCTACAGCCAACCAACTGATGCTTTCCTCCCCGTGGGAACCACTGCCTAGCAACCAGACTCCCCCCTGCATCAGTGCCTGCTTCACAGATCCCAGGAATTAGCTGAACCAGAGCTCTGTAAACTTCTTCTCTTTACACTTGATTACAGTTTTTGACTGTTTCTTTTTCTTAAAGAGGTCAAACTTCTGTCTATTTTTTCTGAGCATTTTCTTTTTCTTTCTTTCTTTTCTTTCTTTCTTTTTTTTTTTTTAGAGACGGAGTCTTGCTATGTTGCCCAGGCTAGAGTGCAGTGGTATTCACAGGTGTGATCCCATTACAGATCAGCATGGGAGTTTTGACCTGCTCCATTTCTGACCTGGGTCATTCAACCCTGCTTAGGCAACCTGGTGGTCCCCAACTCCTGGGAGGTCACCATATTGATGCTGAACTTAGTGTGGACACCTGATAGGCATAGCACACTACAACCCAGAACTCCTAGACTCAAGGGATCCTCCTGTCTCAGCCTCCTGAGTATCTGGGACTACAGGCAAAAGCCACCGCGTCCAGCAGAGCATTTTATTTTATTTTATTAAGACAGAGTCTCACTATGTAGCTCTCAGTAGAGTGCTGTGGCATCACAGCTTGCAACTCTCGGGCTTTAGTGATTCTCTTGCCTCAGCCTCCAAGTAACTGGGTGTACAGGTGACTGTCACAGTAAAATACGCCTGACTATTTTTTTTGTTGTGGTTGTCGTTGTTTAGCTGGCCCAGGCCAGGTTCAAACCCACCAGCCTAGTATATGTGGCTGGCACCGTAACCACTGTGCTACGGGCGCCGAGCCATCTTCTGAGCATTTTAAATGCACTTGGTTTTTTTTTATTTTTATTTTTAATTTTTTTGGAGTTTTTGGCTGGGGCTGGGTTCAAACCCACCACCTCCAGCATATAGGGCCAGCACCCTACTCCTTTGAGCCACAGGCGCCACCCTATTTTTATTTTTTAATTCAAAATTTTTTCAAGAACATTATCCCTATTTTTTTTAATTCAGATTAATATGAAGGTACAAATGATTAGGTTACATTGTTCATGTTTCTAAAGTAAAGTAAAGATGTAGTTGGGGCAATCGAGCCCCTCATCCAGAGGGTGTAATGTACACACTCAAAAATGTGTCCACCACATGTCCCCACCTTTCGAATTTTAAAAAATTTCTAAAAAAGGCATTTGAATAAAAGAGGAGCCCTTTAAGACAGGGTTATTATATTGAAGCACCCTGGCAGATACTGATTTCTTCAATGGAAAATGCAATCAACCCGCCTCTTCTTAGCAGCCCACACCCAGCCAAAGATGTTGTATAAGTAAGATGGACACCAACAGACTATATAAGGCTCAGGCACTTTCTAAAGCTAGCAGATTATTTGCAACCTTCAAGTTAGTAACAGGTCATTATTTAGCTGGAGAAACTTTCTAAAAATCTCGTCTTCTGTAAACAGTATTAAATGGAAAACAACCACAATACAATGACACAAGCTCCCAGCGCGTGCTGTTTAAATCCGGCCTTGGCTGGCCACGACTTCTTGAGTCAATTTTGATTTCCACAACGTTCTTCTTTGTGCCTGGAGATTAGTCTTGGCATTTTTACAAAGTGACAGTTTTAGAAAATGTCATCTCACATTTCTCTGTGGCCAAAAGAGCCAGGCTTGTTTGAAAAACATTGCACACAAGCCCACCAGGGGCGGGGATGCTCAGGGATAATATCTTATCATGATAAGATGCACTGACTTGATGGGTTTTCGTAGCTCACAAAGTGCAGAGAAATAAAAAGAGTTGCACAAAGACAGTCTGCCAGGCAGATGAGGCCCAGCGGAAGGGGAGAAGGTATTCTTCCTAAAGCCATCTAAAAAGGCTGTGAGACCAACTGCAGGGCTCTGGATGGACATAGTCTGATTTTGGAATCCCTTCCTTTCCCCTTAAGCAGTGGTTCTCAACCTTCCTAATACCGCAATTTATTTTCATTGTTACAAAGGGATCGCAACCCCAGGTTGAGAACTGCTGCCCTAAGGATCTTAATTTTAGACCATGTTTTCTCAGCCTGGGCACTGTTGCCATATAGGGCAAGATAATTTTTTGGTGTGGAAGGACTTTCTGTGCACTGTAAGATGTTTATAAACATCTGCCTCTACTCACTAGATTTCAGTAGCAGCTCCCTTACAGTGGGATAATCAGAAATGTCACCAGAAATTTTTAGGAGACACGTCCCCTGGGTAAGCAGGACAAAGTCCCCTTGGTTAAGAACCACGCCTTTAAATTGAAATGCTCTGCTAAGTAGGTTGCTGTTAAGGACTGAATGTGTCCCCTCAAAATTCATATGTTGAAGCCCTAGCTCCCACTGTGATGGTATTTGGAAATGGAGATTTTAAGATACAATCAGGGTTAGATGAGGTCAAGAGGGTGGGGCCTTCCTGATGGGATTAGTGCCCTTCTAAGAATAGAAACTAGAGACCTGTCACCCCTGTCTCTGCATCTATCTCTCTTTCTCTTTCCCTCTCACACAGTCCACCTCTGCCATGTGAGGACACAAGAAAGGGACCACCTGCAAGAAAGCTCTCTCCAGAACCCAACCCTGCTGGCACCCTGATTGAGGATTCCCAGCCTCCAGAACTATGGGCAAACAGATGTCTACAGATGTCTGCTGCTTAAGCCTCCCAGTCAATGGTATTTTGTTATGACAACTGGAGCAGAATTAAACAGTAACCTTCCAAGGCAGGCCTACCCTTAGTTACTAAGTAGACATGCAGTTATTAAATGGCTTCCTTTAATTCACACATTAAGAAAAATAGAGGAGGCCAGATGCAGCAACTCAGGTTCACACCTGTAATCCTAGCACTCTGGGAGGCTGAGGTGAGTGAATTACCTGGGCTCAGAAGTTCCAGACCAGCCTGACCAAGAGTGAAACCCCTGTCTCTACTAAAAATAGAAAAACTAGGCCAGGAGTAGCGGTGAGCGACTACAGTCCCAGCTACTTGTGAGGCGGAGGCAGGAGGATTGCCCAAGCCCAGAAGTTTGAGGTTGCTGTGAGCTGGGCTGACACCACTGCATTCCAGCCAGGGTGACAGAGTGAGACTCTGTCTCAAAAAAATAAATAAAAAAGGAAAGAAGAAAACCAGATGAGGCTTTATGCTAAGCGCCATGACGGACATGAAAGGAAGGAATAAAAGAAGAAGGAAACAGATGAAAGGAAGGGAGGAATGGAGAAAGTAGAGAGAAAGAGAGAAAGGAAGGAGAGAGAGCAAGACAGAGAAGGACAGAGACTGAGAGAAACAGAGAGTCAGAGACAGAGATTGCTGGCCTGGACCTCAGAGGGCTTAGGTCTAAGGGGAGAAGCATCAGGACACATGTGCAGATAACAGTCCCCTGCCTCTGTTAGCCAGAGTTGGCTTCTGTCGTGTGCACTCAACAGAGGAACAAGTCAGCAGGCACCAAGGCCACTGCAGGGCCCGCCCCTGCTCCCAGGGCAGGACACCAGGAACACCAGCTCTCATTTCCGATAGTGCTAACCTTTGTTCTCCACTACCATTTTTATTAAATACAGACCATCACACAGAGGAGGAGGTGGCAGTGGGGCGGAAATTCCCAATTAAATCCCAGCTCAGGCAGCAGACATTCGTCTGACTTTTTTAACGGAGACAGAGTCTCACTTTGTCACCCTCTGTAGAGTGATGTAGCATCATAGCTCACAGCAACCTCAAACTCTTAGACTCATGCGATCCTCCTGCCTTTGCCTCCCTAGTAGCTGGGACTACAGGCATCTGCCACAATGCCTGGCCCAGGCAGAACAGGGTCCACATCTTCCTCCTTTTCCAGGGCACATCAGAGGAGACAGACATCTCTCTTCCGCAGGGTGGCTTGGTGTCCTGTCTGCCACCGCCCCTCTGGGCTCTCTCTCATTGACTAATGACTTCTCCCCATCAGCTGACACCTGAGCTGGAGAGGGTGAAGAGCTGCCACTCTCCAGAAATAGACGGTGACACAGCAGATGATAGATTGAGATTAATCTCTTGTACCGGACCGGCCCTTTGCCAACACACAAGGCTGCAGCCAGAGGACCTCTTGGGGCCTTTCCCCTGATCTGGCCTTGCAGAGACTGAATAACTGAGATCAACAACAGACTCTGGGTAAGTGATTTTTTGCAGTTAAAAATATATTTTTGTTTTTTAGTTCCACTTATTAGGCAAAGTCTACAAGACACACTGAGACAAAAGAAATAAAAAGGGGAATAAGGGCGGTGCCTGTGGCTCAAAAGGAGTAGGGCACCGGCCCCATATACTGGAGGTGGTGGGTTCAAACCCAACCTTGGCCAAAAACTGCAAAAAAGGGGGGGGGAATAAAAGAATCCACAAATAAATGGTTAACTCTTTGGCTTTTACCTTTCTCTCTCTCTTTTTTTTTAATTAAATGATAGCTGTATACATTAATGCAAACATAGGGTACAGTGTAGTGTTTTCATATACATTTTGAAATACTTTCATCAAGCTGGTTCACATAAATTTCATGTCATTTGCATAGTCATTGTGTCAAAACATTTATATTCTAGTTCTAGAAAAGTTCACTTGTGCCCTTGTTAGACAGATATATACGTGATCTTTCCGGTCACCCTCCCACCACCCAGCCGCCCTTCTCCCCTCCCCTTCCCCACCCCCTCCTCATATTCTTGGGCTAGAATTAAGATGTATCTTTCATTTGAGAGCTATAAATTAGTTTCATAAAAGCTTTTACCTTTCTCGAAGCTTTTCTCTCTGTGTGTGTGTGTGTGTGTGTGTGTGTGTGTGTGTGTGTACATAAACCCACCACGTAGACCCCCTCTGCCACTCTGGTGGATAACCAACCATATCAGGAACATCCTTTCCATTCACCAAACGTCATTATAAGCCACTTAATGGTTGCAGGGCATTTGGGAGGTAAAGGAACCATGATATATTTACCCAAAACCGGTGTTTCTAGTTTTTTCATACTAGGAGCCATGTTTCAATGACCAGCCCTGTACCCATTCTTAGTTATTTCTCTAAGATAGATGTCAAGTTGAAAAGTCAAGTGGCTCGGCGCCTATAGCTCAACCGGCTAAGGCGCCAGCCACGTACACCTAAGGTGGCGGGTTCGAATCCCCAGCCCGGACCCGCCAAACAACAATGACGGCTGCAACCAAAAAATAGCCGGGCTTGGGGCGGGCGCCTGTGGTCCCAGCTACTTGGGAGGCGGAGGCAGGAGACTCGCTTGAGCCCAGGAGTTGGAGGTTGCTGTGAGCTGTAATGCCACGGCACTCTACCCAGGGGGACAGCTTGAGGCTCCGTCTCAAAAAAAAAAAAAAAAAAAAAAGAAAAGTCAAGTGTGAGTCCATGAACTCACACCAACAATGGATTTTGTCCTTCTTACATTTTTGTCAATCTGATAATCCATATAGGAGTATATTGTTGATTTTTTAATATTGAGATTTTTAATTCTTTTTAATTTTAATTAATTTTTATTTTATTTATTTTTTTAGAGACAGAGTCACACTCTGTGCACTGGGTAGAGTGCTGCAGTGTCACAGCTCACAGCAACCTCAAACTTTTGGACTCAAGTGATCCTCTTGCCTCAGCCCACCGAGTAGCTGGGACTACAGGTGCCCACCACAACACCCAGCTAGTATTCCTGTTTTTTAGTAGAGACAGGGCCCCACTCTTGCTCAGGCTAGTCTCAAACTCCTGAGCTCAAGCAATCCACTTGCCTCAGCCTCCCAGAGTGCTAGGATTACAGGTGTGAGCCACTGTGCCTGACTTGAACTGATTTGACTGTCATTTCTCTGATTACCAGCAGAGCCAAACACCCTTCCCTATCCTCCAGGCCACCATTCCGGAATACTAATCCCAAAGGTCTGGGGAACATTAACATTGACAGAAGCAGCCTGTTGTCCATTGACACCACTTTGAAGCCAGCACATTCTGGTTTCACGGCCTCTTAGGTGGACAGAGCTGCAGGCACATCTGATATCTCTCCTTCCCTCCCCACTCCACTCCTATATTTCACAGATGAGAGACCCAGAGAAGTCAGGCAATTTCTCTAAGGTCACCTGGAGTCTGGACTGAAACCCAGGTCTCCTTATTCCCCATTTCATGCTCTTCCCAGGCACCAGGCTCTCGGTTCAGCTCTGAGCACCTGTGTTACGGTCACTGCTGCAGAGGAACACAACCGCGTCAGGAGGCATCCGAGGCCACTGCAGGGCCCGCCCCTGCTCCCGGGGCAGGAGCGCCAGGAACACCAGCTCTCATTTCTGATAGTGCTAACCTTTGTTCTCCACCCCCACTTTCATTAAATATCGACCATCACATAGCGGGGAAATTCCCAATTAAAATCCCAGCTGAGGCAGCAGACACTTCCTCTGATTAAGTAAGAAGCTGACTTTGCTAAGAGGAAGATGCCGCTGCCCCACTGGGGGAAAGGCTCACCCTGGGTTGTCCTGGCTCCCCAGACTGCAGCCTGGAGAAAGGACAGCATGACAGCAAGGGTGCTACTCCAGCGGTGTGACTCCCCCTGTACCCTGCACCCCCGCCCGACGCCCACCCCTCACCTCAGGACACTGGTGGCACACACAAGCAGGGAAAGTCAACTAACCCCCAGTGTGGCCGTCTCAGCCTGTGTCACCCTCCCCTCCTAAGGGACAAACACAGAACGATCACAAACAGCAGGAAAATGGGAAGGAAAGCACGAGTTTCCACTGCCCCCACCAACATCGCCATCATGGATGCCACCTTGGCCACCACGATCTCCCCCTGTCCACCACCTCAGCTCCACCATCAGTAACAACCACCTCCTGCAAGTTGGGCCCTCGGCTAAGGACTAGGGATACTAACCTGTGTCTGGTTATTGTTGATGACCTGTTTAGAGAGAACTTTCCAGCAAGGCCAGTGTGAGGATATCTAAGAACGGCCCATGAGTCTGGCACCTGCCACTGCTTGTCAGGGCTATCAGAGCTTCATGTGGCCTCCGGATGCTCAGGCCCCACTGTGGCTCCCTGTCTAGACCTGCCCTTGTTAAATACCTACTATCCAGAGACAGTCTCCAGGGGTGAGCTTGCAGGCCAGCTGGAAGAAGAAACGTGCCGTGTGTCGCGGGATACAGAGGTCAGTGTCTTAGTGGGTCCCCTGCTATGATACCATCAAGATGACATTCTGCTGGGAAATCACATTCATGGACACCCTGACTATTTCAGTATCAGTAAGGACTTCCCTATATCACCTCATTCAACCCTCCCTCTCAACAACCCTCCGAAGCAATACTTCTCAACTGGGGTGATCTCACCCCTCCGCGGGCATTGGTCGATGTCTGGGGACATTTTTGTGTTGTTGTCACCTTGGGTAGGGAGCTACCTGTCTAGAGGACAGAAGACAAGGGCCACACACCCTACAGGGATGGGACAGCCCCCTGGATAAAGAAGGAGCCAGCCCAACATGGCAACAGTTCTTTGGACAAGACCCTCTGCTCTGGGGTATTTTTTAACCTAATTTTCAACAAATATTTTAATTGCGGTAAAATACGTATAAGATAAAATTCACAATTGTAATCATTTCCCAGGGTGCAGTTCGCTCGTGTTAAGTTACATCACAGCCCTGAACGACCATGAGCCGCCTCCTTCTCCAGAACTCTTGCCGTCTTCCCAACCGAAGCTCAGCCCCCATTAAACCCCTAACTCCTCACTCCCCTTCCTCCCAGCCCCTAGAACGTCCCACTCTATTTTCAGTTTCTATGAATTTAACAACCACAGGTACTTTATGCAAGTGGAATCATACGAGGCTGGATAATTAAGTTCTAGAACTCACCCTCGAAAAAGAGCAGCATACCTCATTGCCGAAGATCAGCTATGGTCCCTTCCAAGTCCTCCCGTCGGGAAGCTATGCACTGACGCCAGGACCCAGCCCAGCCTTGCAAGCCATTTTGGAACCTTTTCTGAATGGCCATCAGACCTGTCATCGTCACCGTATCAGGTATGACAGTTAAATTCGCAAAGCCATCCTAGAAAAAGTGGTTTGAAGGGTGGACTAGGTGCTGGTGTCGGTGCATAGATTCCCAAGGGGAGTGTCTTGAAGGTGACCATGGTGCCATTCAGCAATGAGGTATGTAGCACTTTTTTTTTTTTTTTCAGTTTTTGGCTGGGGCCAGGTTTGAACCCGCCACCTCCGGTATATGGGGCCGGCGCCCGACTCCTTTGAGCCACTGGTGCTGCCCGGTATGTAGCACTTTTTCTAGGATGAGTTCACAAACTTCATTGTCTGACCTCAGATAATATTTTTCCTTTTGTGTCTGACTTATTTCTCTTAGCGTAACGTTATCAAGGTTGATCTGTGGTGTGGCACGTCTCAGAATTCCCTGCCTTTTTTTTTTTTCCCAGTAAACATTTTATTGATGAGTACAGCCCAAAGTGCATAGCAACCTGTCTTATAATTCTTGAAATTGGTTAATGTTTTTTTTTTTTTTTATTGAATGGTAACTATGTACATTAATGCACTTCTGGGGTACAGCGTGGGGTTTTCGCATGCAATCCGAAATACTTCCATCAAACTGGTCAACACAGCCTTCATGTCCTTTTCTCAGTTATTGTTTTAAAACGTTCACATTCTACTCTTAGAAAGATTCACTTGTACCCCTATAAGATAAACCTCAGAAGTGATCCCTCCAAACCCCCTCCCTCCACCCCTTCTCCGCCCCTTTCTCCCTCCCCTCCCCCATATTCCTAGGCTATTTGGTTATAGCTTTCATATAAAAGGTATAAATTAGTTTCATAATAGGGGTGTGTACATTGGATACTTTTTCCTCCATTCCTGTGATACTTTGCTCAGAACATTCTCCAGCTCCATCCATGTGAACATGAAGGCTGTAAAGTCTCCATCCTTCTTAATGGCTGCATAGTATTCCATGGTGTACATATACTTCCCTGCCTTTTAAAGGCTGAGTGATAGTCTATTGCCAGTAAGGGCCACATTTTGTTGTTACATTTTTTTTTGCCAGTGTTGTTACATTTTCTGAGGCAGGGGGAAATGTAATATAAAAAAGAAAATGGAGGGGAAAAAATAACTAAATAAATATATAAATAAAAACATAAGCATGACCAAGTCCCGAATCTCACCCAGCACACATTTGGGTGTGTTAACGCTCATGATATTCTAGACTGAGGGGATCCTGAATGCAGACAAGTCCACATGCAGTAGATTTTGCCATTTTATTATAAAAGATGTGGCACATCTCTGCTCAGCGCTGCCACTTTCCCTCCTACCTCTGACCCTGTCCTTCCCTCAGACCAGTGAGGCCTGCCTATCTCTGAAGTACCCTGGGGGCCACCCCGTCCAGGGGTTAGGGAGTCCTCCTCTGTGCTGCCCGTGACAGTCATTCCAGGGACATCTTCCTGCCACTGCCGGTGTTGTCTCCCCCTCCCCCCAAATAGCTCCAGAAAAACGTACAGACAAAAACAACTCTGGTCTTCCTGGCAAGTCAGGAACCAAGCTGGAAGTTAGTCTTTTGGTTATATTTAGGATTCTTTTCAGCAGCCAAGGGCAGACCCAGGATTTAGCTGCAGACACCTGGACCTGGTGGTTTCCAGCAGTTCCCAGCGCTGTTGACAACTACTGTCACCAAGGCCACAGTTGCAAGTTGTTGGGATGTGACCCCAGAGAGAGGTGCTGGGGACAGGGGCGGGAGAGTTGATGAGAAGCAGGTCCTCTGCCTTCACAGGTGGGGACAGTGAGGTTGTGTCCCTATAGGAGAACAATAAAGCCCCCCAAAGTCATCCACAGTCTAATCTTTGGGATCTCTGACTATGTTACCTGACGTTAGGCAGAGATCTAGAGGAAGGGAACAGATGCTCTGTCTAGGGGTGTCCACTGAGGGACAGATGACACTGGGAGATGCTTTGTCTATTAGGAGGAACAAAGTGACCAGAGAGAGTTCCCAGGAAAGAACTGATGACATATCAAGGGGGTCCCCAAGGACGGACCAGATGTTTGATCTACAACAGAGGGTCTCCAAGGACTTGACCAATCAGAAAGAGGTGGAAAACCCACAGAGTAGAGATATTGGCAAGGCCTCCGTAAGGGGGTCTTTGGGGAGGGTGACAGTGTCCCTACATGACCTACCCTCATTCACACAGTAAAAACCATAGCCACCAGTGTCATGACAGTGTACAAACTTCACAGCATTCCCTGGAAATTGCCTCACAAGGATACAAAAGGGAGGGAATTCTCCACCCTTTTCCACGAAAAATCTTGACTATTCCACCGCCACTTAACATAAAATTAAGGAATCAGCAAAAAAGGAGGAAGCGTCTCCTCCACTACTGGGGGCTGACCCATTCCTTCTCTCCTTCTCCGGCCTGCACTTGCTCTGCTCACTTACTGTGTCCACTCGGCACCAGGAACCATCCTTCAGTACTGGGATCCAAGAACCCGGGAACGTGGCACCTGACACCCGGTCCCCCAAAGAGGCTTTGCAGATGGAAGGAAGGTTCTGGAGATGGGCAGACCATCGGGGATTGGGCAGGTGCATCTGATATAATCACAGGATCTTTGCAGGAGGGAGGCAAGTGGGTCAGAGAGGAAAATGTGACCTGGAAACAGTGGTCAAGGGGAAGTGGCTTGAAAGCCAAGGCACGTGAGCAGCCTCTGGAGCTGGGAAAGACGAAAGGAACTCAGGCTTCTTTTTTTTTTGAGCCACCGTCTCACTATGTTGTCCTTGGTAGAGTACTGTGACATCATAGCTCACAGCTACCTCAAACTCTTCGGCTTAAGCAATTCTCTTGTCTCAGCCTCCCGAGTAGCTGGGACTACAGGCACCCACTGTAATGCCCGGCTCTTTTTTTTTCTTTTGTTTAGCAGGCCTGGGCCGGGTTTGAACCCACTAGCCCCTGGTACATGTAGCCGGAGCCCTAACCACTGAGCTAGGTCACCGAGCAGGAGCACAGGCTTCTTGACTCTGGCCTGTAAGATTCATTTTGGACAGCTGAATTTTAGAACTGCAAGATAACAGACCTGCGAGGTCATCTATTCCAGCAACACCAGGAAACTCACAACATCCACCAATGCATCAGTGGCAGAGCCCAACCTGGGAGCCAAGTGTCCCTGCTCTTAGCCCTAGGCAGCCTTAGTGGGACCTCTGTGACACAGGCTCAGTATGAGCCTCAGGGACCAGTGCCCTTGAGTGGCAACGTTGACTTACTGCAGTGATGCTGATGACAGTGGTGTTTATTGCACGCCTGTGTGCCAGGCATGGGGCCAAGCACTTCACAGGGATCATCTCTCTGACCCTCTAGCTAGACTTAGGACTATTTCTGTCCACCTTTCCTGAACGAGATAACCGAGGCACAGAGAGGTTAAACAATTTTCCCAGCCTCACACAGCCAGGAAACAAAGGCTTTGGATTTGAACTACGGTGGATCTAACTCCAAAGCCTGTGCTTTGGACCACTGTGCCTCATCCTCCTCTCATAACTGTCATGCAAGATGTAGGGAACAGTGGTAGACGGGGAATCGGCCGGGCTTGGCTCTAGCTTCAGCTTTTCACTGGTTTGCTGTGTGGCTTTGTGCAAGTCACCTGGTCTCTCTGAGCCACGGCTGCCTGCCATAACCCTGCCACCTAAGCTTGCTTTTCTGAGTCTCCTGGAATGTTGGCTGCCAGAAGACAGAGGCTTTGTCAGACTCACCATGTCCTAAGTACCCAGGGTTGAATTTGCTTTCAGCAGGTGTTTAATCTGCTCTGGTTGCGGCTAATGTGTTCGAGTCACCTTTCGTTGAACCCCTACCAGGCCAGGCTCTGAAGCAGTGAAGTTCAGTAAGAGTGGTTCTGAGCCTGAAGCAGAAGTTACAAACACAAGAGGGTGGGGACACAAGTTTTTAATATGCAAAATGGGTCAGTGACAGAGATGGTGGAGCCAGACTCTCCAGAGCCAGAAGCAGAAGCATCACAAATATTCAGGGAAGAATGAATGACTCATGGCAATCACAATGGGGTGACCCCAGAGTATATGGGAGCCCAGGCTGCGTGGGCTCCCAGCAAGAGTGGTAAAAGGGCAGTGTCCTGGCTCCAGGGGAGCTGGCCATGAACTGGATGCATCTGATACATATTTAGAAACCGACTCTGGTTGCTGGCAGGTGATCTGGTTTCTGAGGAGGATCCGGTGTGAGCAGAACAAGATCCGAGAGGTGCGAGAGGCTGGGAGCTTTGTGTGTCTCTCTCTGCCACGTGGCTTAAGAGCTTTGTCCTATTCAGGTTCGGAATGTAGCGTGAGGGAGGGGAAGAGAATTAGGGGGTACGCTAGGCATGAAGGCAGGTGCATTTACTGGAGTTAGAGCACCCTGGACCCGCCTTCGGGACCTGTTCCTCCAGCCAGCAGAACCAGGATAGGAACCCCCCAAATCCAGAATCAGAGGACTGAGGCACCCTGGGGAGTCTTCACACAATACCTGATGCTCCCTGCAGCACCAATAAAAATTGGTCATTTGCATCTGCTTGAATGCCTCCAGTGATGGCAACCTCACTCCCCTGAGGGGCAGCCAATCTGCAGAGCCCTCCTGGCTCTGTGTTTCTCCTTAGGGTACATCAAGCTCAGTTTCCCTGTAGTTCCCAGTCACAGGGAGGTGGGTTCTGGAAGCCCCTCCTCCCCACTCGCCTTCCCTTTGCCTTGGCTCAGCGTCCATACACTGAACATCCATTCCTTCCACCCACATGTGTCGAGCCCACCTTCTGGCCCAGTTCCAGTCTAGCACTATGGTTAAAACGCTGAACAGAACACACGAGCCCCTGCCCTGATGGCTACAATTTCATGAGACAAACAGACAAAGAGTGAATCAGTGAAATGTGCTGATAACGGTAACAGGTGCAACAGGGAAAAGAGGCCCGGAGGGGACAGGGAAGAAGAGACTAAGGCAGCAGGGTACAGGCTTCAACAGGGCTTGGGGGAGGCTCAGGGAGCAGATGGCAACTGAGCAAGGAGTGAGGTGTAGGTCATGCCAACATCCAGGGGGAGGACGCTCCAGGCAGAGGGAGCAGCATGTGCAAAGGTCCTGGGGTGGGGAGGGAGGATGTGCAAGGTGTGTGCAGAACAGCAAGGCGTCTGAGGCACTGGACCAGAGTGAGTGAGGGAGAGAACAGTAGGATGTAACAGATCAGAAAGAAACAAGGAGAAAGTCATATCATGGAACAGGGCGTGTAAACCACTGAAGGACCAGGGCTTCCACTCTGTGACATGGGACTCCTGGAGAGCTCTGAACCCAGGACGGGCACGATTTGACATCTATTTGACAAGCAGGGAGGGGTCATTATTTCAGATAAAGTTCTCACGGAGCATTAGGAGGGGCCTGAATTTGCTTTCAACAGGTGTTTAATCCACTCTGATTTCCTCTACCAGGCTCAAGTTGACTTTTGTTTACACCCCTCCAAGGCTTTGAGTCAAGAAGGTTCACTGACTAAGTTGATCCTGAGCACACAGCAAGAACCACAGACCCTAGAGGAGAGAACTAGAAGGGGCCTTTGACCAGCCTGAGCAAGGGTGAGATCCTGTCTCTACTAAATAGAAAAAATAGCCAGGCGTTGTGGTGGGCACCTGTCATCCCAGCTACTCAGGAGGCTGAGGCAAAAGAATCACTTGAACCCAGGAGTTTATACTTGCTGTGAACTATGATGTCACAGCACTCTAATGAGGGTGACAAAGTGAGACTCTGTCTCAAAAAAAAAAAGAAGGGATCTTCATGATCATCCAGAACAGGGGTCTACAACTGGTGGCCAGGGGGAGGAGCACATCTCAGGGGAGTTTGGCAGCACGGTGCCCTTCACGTGCCCACACTCTCTGCTGACCCCTGCCCACTGCTTCTCTTACTAACCTCGCTCGGGGTGGTCACTTGGGAATGGGACCACGATTCTTGACTCTTGGGTCTGGGTTGGGCTCTGAGGAGCTGCCCCTTAGTCCTGAGTGGCCTGTAGATCCCTCAAGGTCCTGACTGGCCGCCCTTGACATTTATCACATAACCAGCTGGGAGGATGACGGACAGCCTGACCGAGAGCCCAGGGAGCATGCACTTTCACAGGGCCACCTGCACCAGCCAGCACTGGTGCAGGTTTGACAGCCAAGTCCTAAGCTGAGCGGGTTTGTAAGGCTATGTGCCTCTCTCTTTTGTTTGCATTTCCAAGATTTGAACAACAAAACCCACAATTAACAACCTCTACCTATGGCAAAGAGGGGAAAGACATCCCTTGAGGACAAAGGGCAGATGCGACCATCTGCACTTAACAGAGGGGACATGAACAATGAACTCGTGGGGGCTTCTCTGCCATCAGACAGTTCACCGGACACACAGCGACAGTCAGGGCGATTGGGAGGTGGTCCGCCCCGCCCCCACTCCCAGTGCTGCTCCCTAAACTCCACCCCACACCCACATAACCACCGTGCCCGGTGCCCAGCGTCACCCTAGCCATCCCCCAAGCTGGCTGCACCCAGAAAGGGACACTTCCCAGACAGGACCAGACAGAGCCTCCTCCTGGGACCTGGAAATCAGAACCAAGGACTAAGCCTGGCTGGGCCTAGGCGGGGCTCCCGGGTGGTGCAGGCAGCAGGAAGGAGGGGGATTAGTTTGGTCACATGGATAGGAAAGCAGAGTATGAGGGGCAGAGACAAGGAGGAGAGATAGAGGGGTGCTGTGGCTCTCCTCCCCTGAGCGCCCCTGGCTCTCTCTCCCATGACTCCCTGGAGCTTGACTGTTTGGGACCAAAGGTTCCGGGCCACACAATGCCGCTGCATCCTGACCAGAACCTTCTATCTGCTCATGCCAGATGAGTATTCTGTTTCTGGGAATGAACAAGCAAAAGCGTGTGATTCGGCCACCCCTGCCACGCTTTGCAGAGGAGGGAAGAATAACGGTCCCAGGACTGTTCCTCCGGCCACCATTGCTCTAGGAGAAGGTCAGAAAAGCTGGATTCCTCCCTCTCTCCCTCCCTGGCTCCCTCCCTCTCTCCCTCCTTCCCTCCCTCCCTCTCTCCCTCCCTGGCCTCCTTCCTCCCTCACAGCAAGAGCTAAGGCTCAGGCAGGCAAGGGATCGGCCCAGGATCACACAGGCCTGGAAGGAAACCCTGCATTTGGGCCCCTGCTTTTGCTGGAGGTCACCTGATACGCTCTGCTGACCTAAGTCAGGGAGGGGCACTTGCTGAGGACAAAAGTAAAAGCCAGTGGGGTGTCGGCCTGTCCCCCAGTGGCCCTCAGGAGCATGCACTCCTTGGCTCTCTCACTCCCACAGCCCCACTGAGACCTGCCACACTGGGCATGGCTGATGGCAGTGGGTGTGCTGATCTCTTGGGGCCCGGGTTCCTCGTGTGGACAATATTTGTGGACTGGATAATGTCAGCCTCAGTGAGTGTCATAACATTAAGTGCAATAAGCAGATGGGATCAAGAGGGATGCAGTGGGGGGTGGGATGGTCAGGGAAGGCCTCCCAGAAGAGGTGACACTTGACTGGACACCTAGTGATGAGGAAGACACAGCTATCTGAAGGTGCAGGGAGGCAGAGAGAGCAACACGGTCACAGGCCCTGGCTGGGTGTTGGTGCTTGGTGTGTTCCCAGGACAGATCAAGGCTGGGGTGCTTGATGTGGGGGAAAGGGGATTGGAGTAGGTGGCTAGCCGAGGAGAAATGGTGGGGAGGGGGCCCTTTGAGCCAGAGAAGGGAGCTGGCTTGGTTCTAAGTGAGGCATCATAAGGTTTCCAAACATGCCCTATATTGTCCCAGCGCTGGGGATTCAAGGAGGAACAAGACGCTTGCTGTGTCCTCAGAAAGGGTCAGACATGTGACCTGCAACTGTCAGTAGTGATGGCAGAGTTAGTGCAGGATCTCAAGAGCTCACACAGCACAAGCACAGTAGGAACCAGAAAGGTAAAGAGGTCCGGGCCGGCCACAGTGAGGGGACAGTCTGCAGGGCCACAGCACTGACACAGACCCGGGCTCAGAGTCCACAGTGATTCCTTGGAAGTAGAAGTAATGCATCCAGCTGTGTTCTCATCTGGCCGTGGTCAAGACACAATTTAACTCAAGGAACCACCAATACCCCTGATCCAGGTACTCACCACAATGCCCACAATGTGAAGGTCCCAATGCACTGTAGCTCCTGCCAGCCAGAAAGCCTGCCGGCACCTCATCACTCCAGACTATGTCCAAGACCATGAGATTCTGGACCAGCAGGCACTGGATGGCCACCTGGCTGAAACGGCTTAAAGGGCTTAACTCTTTGGATATCTGAACTGGCCACCAAATTGTCCACTGCACCTAAAGGTGACACTGTCCCCCCCAAACCAAATCCTCAGCTCTGTTCCCCTGAGGCTGTCCACCCTGGGCCTTTCAGCAGAGAGTTCTGCCTCCCTTTAAATTCACTAACAGAGTGACAAGAGGAATATACCATTTCCAGGAAGAACTGGAGTTTGGGGACTCTGTGGGGCTCTCCAGGGAGCAACCCACACAGGGTGCACAGAGGAACGGGCTGAGGCCAAGTTTGCACTTGGCTCTCTGCCAGAACCACAGACCATGGTGCCCATAGAAGCTGGCACTTGGCTCCTGGACACCAAGAATGGTGAGAAAGGTGACACCCAGTGACTCAACTCTAATTGAGAGACAAGTTAAAAGTGGCACACAGGCATGTAGGGACCGGTCAACAGCAGGAGAGCGGCCGCTGGCAAGAAAACTGAGACCTCCATCAACCTCTGCTCAGGAACAGGATTCTCTTAGGTACCAACACATCTAAAATGTTCACTAGGTGGGTGAGCAAATAATGCAAAGTAAAGCCAAAAAATAAAAACCAAATATAGAAAGAAATATATCAAAGGGTTCATCGTGCTTATTCCTTAGTGATGATTGATTCTGTGAGTAGTCATATTCTTCTTTTTAACTTTCTGTATTTTCCAAATTTCCTCTAATGAACACGTGTTACTTTTTTTTTTTTTTTTTTTTTTTTTTGCAGTTTGTTGGCCAGGGCTGGGATTTGAACCCACTGCCCCACATAATACTTTTTTTTTTTTTTGCAGTTTTTGGCCGGGGCTGGGTTTGAACCTACCACCTCCGGCTTATGGGGCCAGTGCCCTACCCCTTTGAGCCACCGGCACTGCCAGCCCATGTATTACTTCCATAATGAGGAGGAAAAGTTCTTTTAATAAGATCCACTAAGATTTGAAAGAGAAGATGTGCTATAATGATTCATCATCATTTGAATAAAAGAGACTTAAAAGGCCAAGAATTGAACTAAAATGTAAAACAAAAGCAACACTATGTAAGTGTATCTGATGAGTTATCAAAAACAAACAGTGAAATAAGGAATCCTCTGGTGAAGATTAGCTGAGAATCTGAAACATTCAGAGAAAAGTTATGTAGGGTCAGACAGACTTGGATACAAAGCCACGTCTATGGAGTTGCAAACACACACACACAAGCACAAAGTATTTGCAAGAGGCCAAAATGCTAACAGAAGTATTGCTTAGGTGGGAGACTATCCCTTAGTTTATTCTTTGTATCTATCCTGTCCCTACCCACCAAATCATTACTTTTATTATGATAATATAACTTATTACGAATGATTAGCTCATCAAACGAATGGGGTCTAACACAGTGAATATCTGTAAGAAAAAGAATATTGATCTTTGCCTTGTACCATGCACTAAAATTAACTCAAAATACCTCCAGATCTAAATGTAAAGGTGTAAAAAAAAAAATTTTTTTAAAAGACAATATAGAGAAAAAAAGGAGAAAATCTTTGCAACCTTGAAATAGGTAAAAAGGCTTAGTGCCCATAGCTCAGTGGGTAGGATGCCAGCCACATATACCAAGGCTGGAGGGTTTGAGCCCAGCCCTGACAATTGCAACCAAAAAATAGCCAAGCATTGTGGCGGGGGCCTGTAGGGCATTAGAGACATCTGCCCCCAGGATGCAAGATCCAACTCGCCCCCGGGGCATTAGAGGCATACCCCCGCTCCCCCCAGTAGAGGCATTCGCCCTCAGGGCACATAAACATTGTGATAAATATTTGCTGAAGTTAACACAAAAAATTTACAATCCTTTCAACCCTTAAAGTCAAACTCTTAGAGATATTATTTATAATGCAGCATGTAAAATAATAAAAGTTCCCATAGACACACCTAGGTTTATGGAAGAAGAAGACATTTATATCACATATACTTGAAAAGTGATTTGCCATGGCTAAAATCACTTCTCCTCTACTACATGGGTTCGTTGAATATTTGAGGAAAAGTATTTTAGGCTCTGTTTTTTTCCAATTTCATGATATATCCCCACAGTTTCCTTCTCCATAGCACATTTGCAAGTGAAGGCCCCTGTGTCTGTGTGACATAAAAATCAGATTATTAAATTTTTCTATGAGAATGGCAATGTTGCTGGTTGCTCATGTGATATCTAAACATAACAACTCCCTTAAATCAACACACAGCAAATGGCACTTTGGATGGTGTCAGAGCTTTTAGCTTGAATCCACTGCTATCCTTTCCTTGACAAACACATTTCTTTAAGTTTAGAGTCCTTCTTCCAGAATTGATCAGTGGAAAGATAATAGGGCCTGAACCTGAAAAAATAATTTTATGCTACAATTCAAAAAGGGCCAATTTGAGAAAAAAAAAAAAAAAAAAACAAGAACATTTTTGCACGTTTTGCAAAAATATAGTAGGCCAAGTTCCCTGTCTATATCTAGGAAGAACCATGAGATATATTCTTTAATTAAATTTCAAGTACAAGGAACAAAATGATAATGAAGACACAAATTATCAAAACCTGTGGGATACTGCAAAGGCAGTCCTAAGAGGGAAATTTAGCATTAGAAGCCTTCATCAAGAAAACAGAAAGAGAGGAAGCCAACAACTCAATGGATCATCTCAAGCAACTGGTAAAGGAAGAACATTCCAACCCCAAACCTAGCAAAAGAAAAGAAATAACCAAAATTAGGGCAGAATTAAATGAAATTGAAAATAAAAGAATCATTCAGAAGATCAACAAAACAAAAAGTTACTTTTTTAAAAAGATTAATAAAATTGATAAAGCTTTGGCCAACTTGACCAGAAACAGAAAAGTAAAATCTCTAGTATCATTTATCAGAAACGATAAAGGAAAAATAACAACAGACATCCCAGAAATTTAAAAAAAAAAATCCTCCATGATTACTACAAAAAACTCTATTCCCAGAAATATGAAAACCTAAAGGAAATGGACCAATATGTGGAAGCATGCCACCTTCCTAGACTCAACCAGAAAGAATTAGAAATCTTAAATAGACCTATATCAACCACTAAAATCGCATCAACGATACAAAATCTCCCAAAAAAGAAAAGTCTGGGACCAAATGGCTTTACATCTGAATTCTATCAAACCTTTCAAGAGGAACTAGCACCGATATTATACAACCTTTTCCAAAGGAAAGAAGGAATACTTCCCAACACATTCTATGAAGCAAATATCACCCTAGTCCCCAAACCAGGAAAGGACCCAACAAAGAAAGAAAATGTACTCAATACTACTATGAAATCAATATTAATCACCTACACATTCATATGAATGGTAAAACATAACTATAGTCCAGAAAGTAAAAGGGAAAAGGAAGGGAGAGGGGAGGGGAGATGGGGAAGGAGAAGGGTATTTGGGGGGATCTCACTTAATGTGCATGACGCAATGGTACATTTCGACGCAATGGTACATTTCAAAGCTATTAAGAAAAGAGTATAATTATGATGAATGAGTTACTTAGTTCAATGTAAGCATTTCACATTGTACATCAAATCAGTACACTGAACCCCATAAATGCATCAATGTACATAGTTATGATTTAATATGAATAAATAAATAAATAAATAAATAATTTTAAGTATAAACTCACCTCTCTATATAATCTTTTAATCTTACAGGTTTATTTTTATTTGGAGAGGAGAACTACATAGAGAACTATAATTTCCTAGTTACTAACAAGCTGAAAGTTAAATTTATTGCCCAGTGATTATAATTGCATTACTTTGGGTTCCTGGCCCAATTCTTTTTTCACACTCAAAATTTCATTTTTAGTTTCATTCTATTTCTCCTTCTTTTTGTTTGTGTACTATAAATTGCCTCAAATCGTCTCTGGATAAAGGCATAGAAAGAATAAAGCATTCATTTACTTCACATGGTCACATCAATGTTTACCCAATTGGAGGTTCTCTAAGTATTTCTAGAATACGTCACATTGATCTCCTTTTCCTAAGTCATCTGCACCCAGGCTGGTGGGTTCAAACCCACCCAGGCCAGCTAAACAACAATGACAACTGCAACCAAAAAGTAGCCGGGCACTGTGGTCAGCGCCTGTAGTCCCAGCTACTTGGGTGGCTGAGGCAAGATTATCGCTTAAGCCCAAGAGTTTGAGGTTGTTGTGAGCTGTGACACCACAGCACTCTACTGAGGGTGACTAAGTGAGACTCTGTCTCAAAAAAAAAAAAAAAAAAAACTAGAAATCATCATTTTGCTTATCAAATTGAAAAACATTTTTTAAGGTGAGAATTCCTAAAGCTGGGGGCAAACAAAACATAAAGCCATGGCTACATTTGTGTTCTCTGCTCATGGTCCCAGCTCTCCAGGCAAAAATGGAGATATATGGGGCCCCTCGGTATATGGGGCCAGCGCCAACGCCATACCCACTGGGCCACAGGCACCACCCCTTATTTTTTATAGGAAGAAAAAGAGTCACCCTAGAGTCACCTGGGAAAAAGGACCAGTGTGACCTTCAGGTAAGCACTGGCTTTTGTCCCTCTGGCTGAAATACAGTTTATTTTGCCAGCATGACAAGAAGTCCTTACTCGTCTGGCCAAACCCAGCCTTCATAGTGTCCCTGCATCAAAAAAGGGAAGTAGAGTTACTGGGAGATGAGGGTGGGCCCCCCTAGTGAGTCAGGCCTAGTAAGCAGGTAGGGTTGGTGATGTCCCTTCCTAGACAGGACACTTCCCACAGGGTCTGACCACCAGGGATCCAAGCCTCTGAATACTCAGACACTTCAGGCAGGATTCAGCGGCTCTTCTCTGGGGATCTGTCCCCTCCCAGGGATCAGGGTTCACAGACCCAAGGCCTGACATGTAGTCCTGTTCATTCCACCTCAGTCCAACCATGTTCCCAGCCCTCCCTCCCTATCCTCCATGTGTCAAGGTCACAGGGCAAGAGAGTCAGCCCATATCTCTTCCCTAGTCCCATGGGCAGTGACCCAAAGGCCACATGAGTGACCATGAGAGAAGGGGACGTGCAAGAGGGTGCCTGGCAAATGCAGCTTCCTCCCCCCATAACTGCATGTGCTTTTTCTGTGATGGGCTCAGACACAGCCGTGCAGGCTGTGTCACCTGCTCCATGCCCCCTAGCACCAAGCACAGAGAAGCCCTGTACCTGCCAGCCTCGGTATAAGTATGCACCAGACACACTTATGCTAAAACTTAGTTCGTAGTTTAGCTGAAATTCCTCATTAATAGGGCAGCCTGTGTTTGTTTGTTTGTTGTTGTGTTTTGTCTTTTGCTAACTGCCTCTGGATGTGCCGGCATCCCGCCCTCTCCCCTCCAATAGGGTCAGTTCCTCCTCAGTCCTCAGGCCCAGGCCTTCCCACCCCAGGACCCTGGAGGAGCCTGGACCAAGGGCACCAGTGGGCCAAACGGCGTCTCGTTCTCCCTTCCACGTGAGCTCTGTGGCTGAGTGCTCCCCATCAGCACTGTGGCCACAAGGGGAGGCTCAACTGGCAGACAACACATTTTTGCAACTGTCACAGCCAGTCAAGGTCACAGGGAAAAAGCTCTGTGTCTATGGGGAAGGAGGGGGGAGGGGAGGCAAGGGAAAGGCAGTGAGGACAGGATGCGCTTTGCTCCTTTGAATTCCCACCTTGGAAGAGGCAGGGTGCCTGCCTAGACAGCTCAGGCTCCTGTTCCCCAGGGGAGCCCTCTCTCTTATGCAGGAAGTGGGTGGTCTGCGTGGTGGGGGCAGGGGCGCAGGAGGTCCAGGTGCATCGCACACCTCCCTTTCTAACTCTCTGCGTGATCTTGGGTAAGTTACACATCACTGCTTCTAGTTAAAATAGGACAACACCACTAGCACACAGTGTTTGATTTTTTTTTTTTTTTTTGAGACAGAGTCTCAAGCTGTCACCCTGGGTAGAGGGCCGTGGCGTCACAGCTCACAGCAACCTCCAACTCCTGGGCTTAAGTGATTCTCTTGCTTTAGCTTGCACCTGCCATAACGCCCAGCTGTTTTTTGGTTGCAGCCGTCATTGTTGTTTGGCGGGCCCGGGCTGGATTCGAACCTGCCAGCTCCAGTGTTTGTGGCTGGCACCCTAGCCACTTGAGCTACAGGCACTGAGTCTCCATGTGTTTTAGGTACTACTGTAAGTACTCTAAGGCTTCCTTCCTGCTGACCTTCTCAGGCACCTTAATTCTCTTGCCTTTGTGTTCTTGTCAGCCAAGTGGGTATTCCCAACCATCTAATAGGGTAGACACTGTGTCATCCCCACTTTAGACATGAGGAAACTGGGATATGAGAAGGTCACACAACTAGTCATGAGCAGATGCAGGACAAGAAGGCAAGCGGCCTGGGGCCAGGGTCCCTAGCTCTCGGCCACTGGCCCTGCTTCCTCTCTGAAAACATGAACAGCAGCTCACGCTCGGGAGGGAAGGTGACAGCGTCTGTCTAGTGAGCACCCACCGCTGCACTAAGCATGACTATGTCCTTTACGGCAAACACGGTGGAGGACATCTCGAATGTAGAGGTAGGGAAACAGGCTCAGAGAGCTCGGAGACCTCCCCTAGATCAGAGATCTGAAGCCAAGGCAGTGACTCCCCCTGGTAACCCCAGCCCTCTGGGAGGCCGAGGCAGGTGGATTGCCTGAGGTCAGGAGTTCAAGACCAGCCTGAGCCAGAGCGAGACCCTTCCCCCGCCCCCCCTCCATCTCTACTAAAAATAGAAAAATTAGCCAGGCATTGTGGCAGGCGCCTGTAGTCCCAGCTACTCAGAAGACTGAGGCAGGAGGATGGCTTGAACCCAAGAGTTTGAGGTTGCTGTGAGCTACGACACTACGGTACTCTACCCAGGGCGACAGAGTGAGACTGTCTCAAAAAGAAAAAAAAAATCTGAAGCTAGATCTGAACTGGGTTTTCTCACATCGAGGTCTGTGCCAGCTCTTCCACGGCCCTCCCTGTGCCTGGTTCACAGTCTTAGGGACACTGCTCTGGCCCCACAGCACAGGCAGCTGCAGTGAGGACAGAGCAGCCCTTGATACTACACCCCAAGAGGGGCCAGAAGCCTTCAGGCTGCACTCAAGCTGCCTCCATCCTCTCCCTCCTGGCTGAGACCAGCCTCCTCCTGCACCCACCTTGTCCCCAGAGTGCTGGACACTGCTCCTTGCTCAGAACCTGTCCACCCTCCCTGCAGCTGGTATCCATTTTCTGCCCGGTATTATGGACCGGAAGAGGAGAAACACATTACATTCATGCTGCTTGTTACTTTAACCCGCATCAGCTCATTTTGGTCTTGACAACCACCCGGTCAGATGGACGATGTAGCATTGCCCGGGTCCTGATTCCACACACGGGGAGGGCAAAACTCCCACAAAGTCCCCCAGATTTTAAGCCAGGACTCAAACACTCGTCTTCAGACTGCAAAGCCAGGGCTCTGTGGAAATCTCAGAGGCCACCTCAAATCTAGGGTCACATCTAGAGATGAAGAAACTGAGGCCCAGACAGGATAAGTGGTCTGCTCAAGGTCACAGCCACCCATAACAGAACTGAAACTGGAACCCGCAGCTCCTGACTTCGTAACACCCTCCCCTCATCTGAAAAACAGAGGAAGCCAATTGTGCCAACCCAACTGACAAAAGGGGTGAGTGATGCCAACCTCGTCCAAAAACAAAGGCAAGAACAATCGGCATCGAGGTGCACGCCCACCCCTGTCTCCAGGACGGATTCCGGTGGGGAGTCCAGGGGCACCAGGCAAGTGCATGAGGACCAAGTTGGAAGCTGGGGACTCTGCTCCTGGCACACTGGATCTCTTTAGGAACTGCTCAGGTGGCAGAACCGGCCTGGGCTGAAAACAGCTCAGCAGCCTGCATCCACTGAGGGTGGCCGCCTGCATAGGGTGTGTACTTGTTAACAGTATGGAAGGAAGACGGGAAGGCAGGAATTTAGCACTTAGATGAGCAGCCCCTGGGCCTCTCCGTAAGCTAAATCTTCACCTGCACAGCCCTTTAGAACACACGCATTACAGCTCTGGTTCTGATTCTGCCAAAACCTTGGTAGCAAGGTGGGAGGTGGGGTCTAGCTCTGAGAGGTCACTGCCGGCACCATGGCAGTGGAAAACTGCAATCCACTGAGGAGCAGGACACCCACCTGCCCTGGCCAGGTGCTGCGCCCTACAGATGCTGGGGTCTCTGCTCCTCAGCTGGGCCTTTGCTTCCTTCCTGCTGACCTTCTCAGGGCACCTTAATTCCCTTGCTCTTGTGTTCTTGTCGGTCAAGTGGGTATGTATATCCCTGTCACAGCTGGAAGCATACACCAGGAAAGTAAAGGGGGCGCCAGCAGCAACATTTTATTTCACTTTTCCACATCTGGGCCGAAAGCCACACTATTCATCATTCACCGCATCGCTGGATTCCAGCCGGCTGCCATCCTTCGTTACTCTCTGCAAATATTCCTCGCCCCTTTTAGACAGAAGAGCCAACTGGGCGGAGAAGCTGAGAGACCTGCTTAGGCCTGGCACAGCACTTAGAACCGCTGCTGCTCTCTCCCTTTCACCATGCTGAGGATGGGGCTGTTTCCCATACAGCAGGGGGACCTCCCCCTTAGAAGGGACCTGAAAGTCACCCGCACCCAGCAGTCCTAGGACTCAAAGCAGCAAGAGAGGATCCTGGTCACTCCCAAGAACTGAACGTTCCCTAACTTGGAAAAGTGAGACGCAGGGGGAAAGTAAAGCCTGGGCCCAGAAACTCTAGAGAATTCCAGATGGAAAAGTTCAGGCTGGGACCCTGCCAGGGTCACCCGGAGCAGCTCTCACAGAGGGGGGTTGCTCAGAGCCACCAAAGGGCCACTTCCAGACGCAAGCAACCCAGAGCCCTCCCGGCCCCCTGGGGGCTGATCAGAGCTCCTCATTGCCCAGACTCTGGACGGTGACGGCCCGTCCCTGCGTCCTCCCTCAGTCCAGCCAGCCTGGCTCACCTCTGGGCAGTTTGGGCGCGTTTTCCTGCATCCAGGAGAAGAGGTGGGCGAACTCGCAGTCGCAGAGCCAGGGGTTCCCGTCCAGACGCAGGGTGCGCAGCGCGGGCAGTGCGTCCAGGGCGGCCACGCTGAGGCTGTGCAGGTTGTTATTGTTGAGTTCCAGCACCTGCAGCGACTCCAGGGTCTCGAAGGCGGCCTCGTGCACGCCCACCAGGTTGTTGTTGGCCAGGCTCAGCTTGACCAGCCTCCCGGCCGAGCGGAAGGCACCAGCGCCCAGCTGGGTCAGGTTGTTGTAGCTGAGATCGAGGAACGCCAGCTTGGCCGAGCCGCTGAACGTGCCCTTCTCCAGCGAGCGCAGTGAGTTGTTCCTGAAGTCTAAGTACACCAGGTCGCCGTAGAAGATGAAGAAGTCCTCGGGGATCTGCTGGATGCGGTTGCCCGCCACCAGCAGCTTGCGCACGTCCAGGGGAAAGAGGTCGGGCACGCGGGGCAGCCCACGGTCGCGGCAGTCCACGGTGTGTGGGTCGGTGCAGGCGCAGCCCGCGGGGCACGCGTGCCCGGGCGCGAGCACCGGCAGCAGCAGCAGGAGGCTACGGAGCCGGAGAGCCGCGCAGGCTAGGGCGCGGGGGGCGGCGCGGGGGCGCATGGCCGAGGGGCCCCCGCGGGCCGCTGCGATACCCACGCGGCTCTCGGAGTGAGCCCACGCGCGGGGCAGCGCGCCGGGGCCCCGGCTGCCGGGCGCGGAGAGTCGGAGGGCGGCCCAGGCGAGGAGGGCGTGCGCCTGGGCGCGCGGGGGCGACGGAGCGCGGCGCGGACGGACTTGGGGAGCCGGGGTGGCGGGGACAGGCAGAGGAGAGGCTGGGAGGGAGGGGCGAAGGACTAGCCAAAGGATTTACCGGGACAGGAAATTAACCCGCTGGAAAATCCCGGGGAGAGGCGGGAGCGGTAGAGGGGGCCCGCGTTACGGTAGCCAAAAGCAGCCCCACCCGGCGGCTTCTTTCCGAGACCCGGAGATGCGACCGGCCGCGCGGATTTGGCCGGTGGCTCTTCAAGTCCAAGTTCAGTTACTGAGCCTGGGAGCGGTTTCCAGAGGGCGTGTCTGGGACTTGTGCCCCGCACCCCAGCGCACGCCTGGTGCCAAAGTGCTCTCCCCGCGCCACCCCTCTTGCCAAAAGGAATGAAACCTGGGTCATTCCGACTCTGCTCCCTGGACAATCCCCGCAGGCTCTCAGGGGCCAAGCCAGGGGCTGTTGACCTGACTTTGGGCGGGCTCCAAAGAGAGAGAGAGCGAGAGAGAGGCTGGTCTTCCCTCTCTTCTCCCCCACCCGAACTTCTTAGTGAGAGGCCAGAGAGTGAGAGGGAGACAGGTGGCTGCCAGAGCCCCTGCTGTGGCCCAAAGGAAGGCCAAGGCCAGTCAGCACTTTCCATGCTGGCCCCGCTTCTCCACGGAACTGGAATCCACCGAGCAAAGACCAGCTGCTGGTTTGACAGAGGCCAACTTGTAGGCATTGCACCAGGATCACCAGGCCTGGGTTCTGAGCTGTGTGGCCTCAGACCAGCGCCTCTGCCTCTCTGGACTGGGTTAGCCCCATCTGTGAAATGGGAAAGGGTAACATGTATCTTACCAGCTATGGAGGGGGGCCAAAGTTCAGAAATTATCTTTCCATTCTCTCCCTCACCAAACTCAGCTTTTATGGCCTAGGTAAGTGGTCAGGGAGGTTCTGAGCCTGGAAAGAGAAAGGACAGCATGGAGTTGGTGGGGTTAGCCTCCAATACCACAGCATTCCCTCTTCACCGCAGCCCAAACCAAATTCCTTTCCCTCTACACCACCCCATTTTAGAAACTTCTTTATGGGGAGGTCCCTGCAGAGCCACCAAGAGATTGTCCTGCTGTGGGCTATTTTGGTCCAGATACCCTGGAATTGATAAGCTTCCCTGGATCAAAAATAACCCAAGGAACAGCTGTTGGGCAACAGGCCGCGGGAGACCCTGCCCTGGCCCCCAGCCCTGCTGGGGATTGGTGGAGCCTTGGATTCTGAAGCTAAGCCCACAGCCTTCTCCAAAGGTACACACAGTCTTGATGCTGCTGAGCCACAGGATTAGAACACTGAGCCTCTGGAACAGAGCCAAGGGCTCAAGAGAGGAGGGTATTTGCAGGAACCCAAAAGAAGGGCAGGCGGAGCCTCTGGGGGAAACTTGGAGACATTTCAACTCTTTCCCTGCTTATACTCCAGACCTCCAAGTTCCCTGTCTTTGTGCCCACTTACCCAGGGGCCCCAGTGTGCTGTTGTCATCCCAGGTTCAAAGGCTCAGCACCCCCCCTCCGCCCCCCACGCCAATCTTATGTTCTTGAAGAGGCAGGTGCTGGGGGGAATGGGTCTGAATGCTCTCTGGAGTGGGTGAAAATGCTTCAACCTACATAAAGAATGCATAAATAATTGAAGTCACACAAAGTGCAAGCAGGTGGCAGAATAAACACATTCTCCACCCTTGCAACTCTGCAAAATCACTCGGAGACAATCTGTTGCACTTTTCCAAGCTCAGGCATAGTTCTGTTTGCTCATTCCAGTACTGAGGGGAACCTATTACTTGTTCGAGCCCTTGGCATCACTGCTTCGTAATACCTGCATTTGGTTGGGCTGCCATCTTGCACACGTGCACCCGTGTGTCTGTGTGTCCAAGTTGCACACAGCTCTCCCTGCAAAGTGGTCTGGTTAGCTGCACACTGGTCTACAGTGAAGACCCTGGATCTGGTCCTAGCCTCAGCCATAGAATCTTTCACAGCTTAATTGATCTTCCCAGGGGCTTTACAGCCTAGATTAAGGTGACCAGATTTTAACATTGGTAAAGCGGGACACCATTGACAGGAGGGGCGGGGGGTCTGAGAACAATGCAAACTTTGATAAGCAGTTCTTGGTAATCACTTCTCAACAATTATTTGTTATTACAGTTTAACATTATAAAATTAACAAAAATAATATAAAACTCATATCCTGGTGAAATAGCCACATGGCAGCCGAAACCCATATATTCCCTTCCTATTCTCCGGCCTGTTCCCTAGCTTGTGGTGCATTCTTTCTAAAAATCGGGACTTTTTTTTTTTTTTGAGACGGAGCCTCAAGCTATCCCCTTGGGTAGAATGCCATGGCATCACGCTCACAGCAACTTCCAACTCCTGGGCTCAAGCGAGTCTCCTGCCTCCGCCTCCCAAGTAGCTGGGACCACAGGCGCCCGCCACAACGCCCGGCCATTTTTTGGTTGCAGCCATCATTGTTGTTTGGCGGGCCCGGGCTGGGGATTCGAACCGGCTACCTTAGGTGTATGTGGCTGGCGCCTTAGCCGCTTGAGCCACAGGTGCCAAGCCAAAATCGGGACTTTTTAAAAACGCCGTGGGATGTGAGACAAATTATTAAAAATCGGGACTGTCCCTCCAAAAGCGGGACATCTGGTCACCTTATCCAAGGTAGTAAGGAGGAAACTAGTGCCTTTTATGACTTAGCCTTGGAAGTCCCACACCATCACTGCCACTGTATTTTATAAATCATACATTCCAGTCTCAGTTCAGTAAGGAAGGAGACTACATGAGGAGTTGAATAACAGGAAGTGAGGATCATTAATTGTCTTGGAGGCTGGCTAATGCAGCTGCCATTTCCCCTGTGCCTAAAACAGTGCCTGGTATGTATTAGGAGCTCAATAAATATTTTAATTAAAATACGTTAACATTGTTTGAGATATTCCTTTTCTTTTTGTCCTAGGAGAACCCAACTACATGATATGATGCATTTCTTTTTTTTTTTCCAGGCAAAGTAGAAGCCATACATTTTGCAACAATTATTCTTCCAACAAGTAATTTGTAAATTCTCTCCCACCCCACATTAAACAGGTAAGTGAAACAGATTCCATATTTTAACTGTGACATGTAAGATTCAGAATGTCAACACCATGCTTGCATTCTACATAATGTTACAAACAACACGTATACCTTAACTTCAAAATCTGAAAGGATTCATCCTAATTATGGGGGGGTCTCATACACGCTATCAAAATCTGGTTCTGAATATAGCACAGCATATACAGCAATTCAGATTTTTTTAATAACTACAGGTGCCAGGTTATACATAAATTGCATTGAACTCCATTTCCCCCTTATTTCATTTTCCCATATATTTAAGTGACCTTTATCTTCTTTCAGAGTAGGCAAGATAACTGAAGCTTTGGAAACTGGACTATAGTACAAGAAAAATAGCCCCTATTTTTTTTTTTTTTTTTGAGACAGAGCCT
>NW_003852462.1:9324567-9326334 GCF_000181295.1 Otolemur garnettii
AGGCGCCGAGCCATAGCCCCTATTTTTAAGATTACTAACTGCTACAGTAGTATTGATACAATCAAACTACTTTAAGACTTAATTTATTTTTAAATGTGGAAAAGATAAAGGCTTAATCTGACAAAGTTTAACCACTTGTTTCCTCTTACTTAATAGCCCATTCAGTCACCACTGCAGTATTCCTAGTTCTTTGCTTGTACTACCCATACAAAACTCCTTTGAAAAAAAATAATTACCCAAAGCTGTATGCTCAGCTTAAATCCATCTTTAAAGCTTGGGGATAAGCAGCAGGAAACATGAAACATCTTCCTGGAGTATCAACTTTGCACTGAACATCAAACATTAAAAACAAGAGTTCAAAACTTATACTCACGTGTAACAGTCCAGCATTCCCTAAGGCTCCAGCAATTGCTATGCCATCCATTATTTGAAGTTCTACATTAACATGGTTACCTTTGCCATAAAATAAAGCATAACCCTTAAAGTATCTATTTGATAGGTACAAACTACATATTCTTAACGACAGGTCACAAAATTTAAGCAAGTTCTTCCTTAGGTGACCCTAGCCAAAATTAAAGTGGGGCAGACATTATTTTAGCTTTATGTCACTAACAATATTTACACCACTTAACTCCTAACCAAATAGGATACCCTGTTGACCTGTCATATCCAGTTTGTGACATGATTCAAATGCACAAACCTCCCCCCCCCATAGACCTAGGCAGAAATTAATCTGGTTAAGATTGCAAATTACATGAAATCAGCCAGGCGATTTTAATATTAACATGGCATAAACGTCCCTATTTTAGTGGTTTTAGAATGCTTACAAACAAGGGATGAGCTCAGCTTGCCTAGATATTTGAAATACAACTTTATTCTGATTCTAAACGAAAAGGAATGGGAATGACAATGACAAACAAGATTTCCCCACTGGATGTTGTGATGTGACTGTAGCAATCTTCTATCTGAAACTCAAGAAGGAATCCACTGCGCTCCGAACAGCTAAATATGCAGGTCCAAACAATGAAGGTATTTTTTTTTTAAACTGCCACATTCACTCCGAAGCCCGTTCATCTCCTTCAGCATCCCAGATGAAGCACATGCTCCGCTTAGCTAGATGATAAAGTGGCACACACGCTGCACTGCTGACATCATAGGACAGCCTCTAAAACTAGACTTTTGACGCTGAGCTCCAGCTTCATTCTCACAGGTCATCAACCTCATCCCAGAAAGCAGTTGTCTGAGCAACCTCTAGGTCATGTTCATATTGTGCTGCCAAAGCTGGACCATGACCACCTCTGGCGAGGCAAGAGCAGGCATGGCCACAAACTCCAAGTTAGGGTCTCCAATGAGCTTTCTAGCAAGCCAGAGGAAAGGCTTTTCAAAGTTGTAGTTACTTCTGGCAGAAATGTCGTAGTCCTGAAGATTCTTCTTTCGGTGAAAGACGATAGATTTTGCCTTCACTTTCCTGTCCTTGATATCCACTTTGTTTCCACACAACACAATAGGGATGTTTTCACATACTTGTACCAGATCTCTGTGCCAATTGGGCACATTCTTGTAAGTCTTGATGTGGCTCGGCACCTGTGGCTCAAGCGGCTAAAGCGCCAGCCACATACACCTAAGGTGGCGGGTTCGAATCCCCAGCCCGGGCCCACCAAACAACAATGACGGCTGCAACCAAAAAATGGCCGGGCATTGTGGCGGGTGCCTGTAGTCCCAGCTACTTGGGAGGCTGAGGCAGGAGACTCGCTTGAGCCCAGGAGT
>NW_003852462.1:9326940-9335185 GCF_000181295.1 Otolemur garnettii
GTCCCAGCTACTTGGGAGGCTGAGGCAGGAGACTCGCTTGAGCCCAGGAGTTGGAGGTTGCTCTGAGCGTGATGCCATGGCACTCTACCCAGGGGGATAGCTTGAGGCTCCGCCTAAAAAAAAAACATGTACGTGCATCGTTAACAGAATCTGTTAATATTTTCTTAGGAAGCATGCCTAAAAGTAGAATTTAAAGTTATGAACATTTAAAAGTCTTGATTTAACTTATCAAATTGATTCCAAAATAGCACATATTTTACAGTTTTCCCAATATTCTATGACCATACCGATTTTGTCGTGTTCTCATTAACGTATGTGATTAATACTCTCTTAGAAGCTGAAAAATTTTGATTAAGAAGAAAAGGCATACATACTTTTAAAAGTATAAATATTTCAAATTTTGTCTGAGGTTTATAGTATAGTTCACCCCATTTTTGTAAAATGAACTGACCTGTAGGAGTTAAGGTCTACAACATTTAGAAGTGAGGTGAGAAAGAGAAAACCAGGTATTGGTATAATTATTCACTTTCTGACTGGTCCAACTCGGTGGATGGTGGTGCCATTTGATGAGATAGAGAAAATGGGAGCGAGAAGTTGGGACAGGTGGAGATTTGAGCCCTTTAGTTTGAAGCAGCTGAATACAATTCAGTGGATCTAGCGCTGTACTGCCCGGTGTAATAGCCACTAGTCTCACGTGACTATCGAGCACTTGTAATGTGGCGAGCCTGAATTGTGTTGTGCTGTAAAGGTACAGTATGCTCCAGAATTGGAACCCTTCATAAAGAAAAGAAAAGGAAAAGTACGTGTGACTGCATCAGTTCAGGTACAATCAGGAGGCAGAAGTCAAACAATCATTTGAGCAGGAAAAGTTTCCTGTAAAGAATTATTGTTTTTTCTGTTTTGGAACTGTAAAGAATTATTAAGTATAACAGGGCAAGTGTAAATATATAAAAGAAAACTCTAAAGAATATTCTGAGGCTAAGGAAGTTTCCGATAAAAGATAAGCTTGGACGGCCAACTCCTCCCTAAAGCTGAGATCATTGGAGAAGTTGTGGTTGCAGCCCAGTGGCGGGCAGAGAAGTTCATTGGGTTGAACCTAGAGTGACCAGAGCTGGTCCATACTTGCCAGGCTAGCAAGAAACATGACTTCAGTGTCCATTTGTGCTAAGGCTGATGTGCAGGCACACAGGTGTGCAGAGGGATGCAGGACACCGGGAACTGAGTCTCTGGCGGGGCGTAGAGTGCACAGTGTCCATGTAGGAGAGCCGTGGGGCACACTCTGGGGTGCAGGCAGGTT
This sequence comes from Otolemur garnettii, assembly GCF_000181295.1. Classification (NCBI taxonomy): domain Eukaryota; kingdom Metazoa; phylum Chordata; class Mammalia; order Primates; family Galagidae; genus Otolemur; species Otolemur garnettii. Next base: position 9,328,238 of record NW_003852462.1, read on the forward strand.
GAGGCTGGTGGGCAGGCATGCAGAGGGACTTGGGGTGTCTGCTTGCCCATAGAGTGGCATGCGACCTGGAGTGTGTTGGGGTTTGCATTTGGGAGGGACAATTAGGTGGTCACTGGGCTGAGGCCAGGGGCATGGGCTTGCTAAGAGACTGCATACTCCTGGTGTGCTGCTGGACAAGAACTCTCCTGGATGTCCCCGCACTGTGCTGCTGATAGCAGCCCAGAAGAAGCAAGAAGAAAACAAAAATGAAGCACTCTGGAACCATGAAGAAAAGCTCCTTTCTCTTGCAATGATCCTCTATTCAAGAAAGGTTTGCATTATGGTTGCTGCAAAGAAATTCTTAAAGCTTTAGTATCACAGAGGTGGTAATGCATAGTGAAATCAGGGCTAAAGGCAGTAAATTGATAATTGAGATGTTCAGTTAATATTTTTATATTGATTTCTGTTAAAATGATAATATTGGGATATTTGGGGTTAAAATAATACATCGTTAAGACTAGTTTCACTTTTTAGAAAACTTTAAAAAATGAAATTAGTAAAAAGTTTAAACGTACATATATAGTTAACACTTGGAAAGTGCTGAAATAGATGCTGAGATAGGTCGGTTACATCCATAGAAAATGATGGAAATATCTCGGAATAAAGAGTAGGGAGAGGAGAAATCCTAGTGAAAAGCCTCAAATCCCCCAAATTTAAAGATTGGTATAAGGGTTAATTTTACTAATCAATTTCACCGGACCACGGGGTGCCTAGATGTTTGGCCAAGCAGCATTCTGAGTGCTTTGGATGACAATAGCACTTAAATCAGTTGATTGAATACAGAAGACTGTAGTTCTTAAGGGGGGGGAGGGTTGGCCTCAGCCAATTAGTTGAAGACCTGAATAGAATAAAAAAAACTGGCCCTCTTCCAGTTAAGAGAAAATTCCTCTTGCCTGATTCTCATCAAGGTGAGACACTGTTTTTTTCTTACCCTAGAATTCAAACTGAAACTTTGGCTCTACTTGGTTCTTAAGCCTATTGGCCTTTAGATTGAAACTACACCATCTGGTCTCCAGGAGCCTCCAGCCCAGCGACTCTGCGGGTCTTGGGACTTGTCAGACTCTGTTCAGGTGAGGCAATTCTTTGTAATAAATCAGTACACATGTTTGTACACGTGTATGTATATATTTATACAAACCCCTCCCACACACACATACATACTGTTTGTCTGGAGAACTTTGACACATAATCCAGTTAGGTATAGAAAGAAAAACTCAAGGAGTACTAGAAAAGCTGGGTGGAAAGCAAATGGAAGATGTATATGCAGAGAGGCATTTTCTCCTAAACAAAAGAAATTCTATTTAGAACACCTTAGAATGCCCATGGACAGGATAATGAAGAGGGAGTGGAGTTGGCAAAGTAGGTTGTAAAGAATATGATGGTATGTGAGGTCAGACGATTAAGTTTGAGAACTTGTCCCAGAAAAAAAGGGTAGCTCGTTACTGAATATCACAATGGTCACCTTGGAAGCTATGCGGCGACACCAGTGCCTAGTCCGCCGTTCAGAGCAATTTTGGAACTCATTTCTGGAGTGGCTGTCAGAGCTGTCATTGCATGAGGTCTGATAAGTTTGCAAACTCATCCTAGAAAGAGTGCTTTGGAAGGGTCAACTAGACGCTGGGGTCAGTGCATAGCTTCCCAACATGAGTACTTCTAGAGTGACTGTCATGATATTCAGCAGTGATGTAGGTAGCACTTTTTCTAGGATGAGATCGTGAACTTAATTGTCCGACCTCCTATGTTTGGTGTGAGTGTGAAGTTTTGCTAGGCACCTAGGGCGAGTGCAGCAAGCTTTTGGTAATGGGATGGTAGGATCCCAGTGGGAAACTTCCAGGAATGATGGTAAATTGCACCTTCCTTGGTGGTAAGATAGGGATATGGGTGCTGCTCTTAATGGAATGGCTTACTGTTTCTAAAGGACAGAAAAGACTAGGTAAACCTTCTAAGAGTGTATGATATGATGCCTGTAGCACCCTTAATATCTCTGGGCTGTTATAGTTGAAAGAGATGACAGCAATAGAGTGACATTGATGTATTCAGTCTAAGGCAAGGGACTGTTAACTAGATTCTGAATTATTTTGGCCTGAACTATCTGAAATTTTGCATGCTTAAACACATTTGATCTGATGTTTATACACATATATTTCTTTGTAAAGAATCTTGGTGTTCTTTTTCTCTTTCACACTTTACCTACTTTCGTAATAAGTTAAAATAAGATACGAAAGACTACAAAATAGGGCGTGGACATAAATTCCTATCAGAAAACTATGTAACATTAAACAAAGGAACAAAAATGTAGATATAGAACAGGGTTTTGGCAATGCACTCTTATCTGACAACATAGGACAGAGAAATGTTTGGCTCTAGTTTCTGAAAGCTATAACCAGAGTAGTGACTTGGGAAGTGATTCATCAAAGTTACCTTTTCAGTCTTGGTCTGAGATTCCTCATCCTGGCAGGAAAAGTAGTCTTTTAACTCTATGGGTCTCAGATGCCTCCTTGGGAGATTGCATTGTATAAGCTTTACCTTAGGATAACCTTAGGAATGGAAAATTAAAGAAATTTAAACCTCCATATAGTATCAACTCCATAAAACCTTTCCACAAGATACCAAATGATAAGACAGTCCTGTGGTTGATAAGTCCCTGCTGCACAAATGACAGGACTTGAAGAATGAAGGAAACTAGGCACAAATTGGAGAGCACCTTGGACTTCAGACTCTGTAGGCTGGAGTTATGTCCCTGACAGTGTGGCTTGCCTCTCTAGGGAACTGGGAACCTTGCTCATCTCAGTTCTCTGTAAGGTAAAAGTCAGATAATGATAGCTACTTTGTTCGCAATTAAAGTTTCTAAAAACAACACCTGGAAAAATATGCATCTCGGAGTGTGTGTGTGTATGGCCTAGTAAAAGAAGATGAACGCATCCTTTGATATTTCCTTAGTATGTTACTGTGATAATTAAATATTTTTATGGTTAGTTTTATGATGTACACGTGCTGCTTATTGTGACACACAGTGTCATTGAAGAGGAGAGCCTACATAAACAGTTTTGTTGCAAAGGGAGCTCAAACTGGATCTAACTGGATCAAACCAGTTCAAACTGGATCTAACCGGATCAAACCAGATCAAAGTGGTTCAAACTGGATCAAACTGGTTCAAACTGGATCAAATTGGATCAAACTGGATCTAACTGGATCAAACTGGATCTAACTGGTTCAAGAGTAAAGTGGAAAAACTGTATACCTGACCTCTCCCCCCCAAGATTTAATGACCATATCCTAGGTTAAGATTCCTGGATTATTTTGTCAGTGTTAATCCTCCTTTACTTGTTTACACTTAATGGTTGTGAACTCTAAGACTTTGGGGTCTTTGTTAAGGAGAAAATACACAGTTATAAAGAGTAATTTGGTAAGATACTGGTTCAATAATTTTGGGAACTGGAAGGTTTTTGTTCCCCCCCCCTTTTTTTTTTTGGAAAAAATGTCAAACCTACAGAAAAAATGCAAGAATAGTATTACCGGCTCCCAAATATTTGCCAGCTAGAATCACCAACTACTGATTGAGACATTTGGAAGTCAGTTTCAGACATCAAAGTACTTCAAGTGGATAGCTGCAGCCTTCACCTTCTACCTCATTCCCATGTCATCCTCACACCTAAGAAAGTTAACATCCATTTATACTCTCATATAGATGTAGAACATATTTAAATTCCTCCAATTGTCCTCAAAAACATCAATTACAGCTTTTTTCCAACCTAAAATCTAATTGAGATTTACACACTGGGTTTGAGAGATTCATATCTTTTGTCTTTTTCGATCCTAGATTAGGTGAATAACCAAGTCTCCTAACTTTTCATGCAGAAGTTTTAGTATCTATCACTGCCCTTGGCCTGAACCAGATATTATATTGGCCCTACAACAGTGGTGGCTATAAAGTTCTATTATTTGATCTGTAGTTAGTAGCTGGTTCCCTCTCATTCTCTCTTTCTCTCTGTGAGCATCACTATGCACTCATGGATATTAGGAGGGGGGTGTTATAATCTTTTTTTTGATGATTTGTTCCAAATTTGGCAGTGGGATCTCCTTCAAGCTAGCTTATCTCTCTGTATGTTTTATATGACCCCATTAGTTTTTGAGCACTTTCTAGCTTTATAGCATTAAAAAATATGTTCTAGGGCCATCTTGATCTTTTCCTACTCTAGACCTGAAGCTAGTCACTTCTCCAGGGATCTCTGGTTCCTTCAAATGAGGAACGGTATTTGGAAACCAAGATCTGGGTGCTAAGTGTCTCAGAACAAGGAGTAGATCCAGATCTGAAACTAAAATTTGGAGATGTTTTTAAGAAGAGGAATGCAAAATTACATATATAAAATTAGGTATATGGCTTAGAAGAGATTCCTAAGTGGGCTCAGCGCCTATAGCTCAACTGGCTAAGGCGCCAGCCACGTACACCTAAGGTGGTGGGTTCGAATCCCCAGCCCGGACCCGCCAAACAACAATGACGGCTGCAACCAAAAAATAGCCGGGCGTTGTGGCGGGCGCCTGTGGTCCCAGCTACTTGGGAGGCGGAGGCAGGAGACTCGCTTGAGCCCAGGAGTTGGAGGTTGCTGTGAGCTGTAATGCCACGGCACTCTACCCAGGGGGACAGCTTGAGGCTCTGTCTCAAAAAAAAAAAAAAAGAGATTCCTAAGTGAAGGACTATGCAAAATACTTTTCTACATATTGATATATAAATATAAAAAAAATAAAAATATAAAATATGTAAAGTATAATCTTTTTCCTATGTATGGAGATCTTTGGGACCTTTTAGGATCTTTCAGTGGACAGAATATTCACATCTAACACCATAGATTCTGTCATTTCCTATTTTTGTATAAACCAGAATGAAAATCATGGTTCCAGAGATCATCAGTATATTTACTCATTTGTCCACTTTTACAATATAGACAAAAATGAGTTTGGGATTCCAACAGCAATATTCCTGTTAAGTGTTGATGGGACCAGGCATCAGGCCCTGGTGTTCCCAGGTTCTTGGTTCCCAGTTCTGAAGAATGGTCACTGGCACCGAGCCAATGGAATAAATCAGTAGAGCAAGCAGGTGTAAGCAGGCAACATGCCAAAGTTTTATTAAAGATTAAAGAATAGTACATTCCACAGTGGTCAGCCCCTGTGAGCAAAGCAGACACTGAGTTTGACAAGATATTTCCTTTTATACTGATTCTCTAATTTTACGTTAAGTGGGAGGTAGATTGTTCATGGCTTTCCTTGGAAGGGGTGGGGAATTCCTGGAACTGGGGATCTGCCCCCTTTTTATTCTTGTAAGGTAATTTCCAGGGTTGTCATGGTATTTGTAAACTGTTACGGAACTAATGGTATGATTTTTGCTTTATTAGGGAGGGTAGTTCATTTAGCAACTCTGTTACTTACCTGTGCAACTGCTCCAAAGACCTTCTATGGAGGCTTTGACAATACCTCTATTTTGTAGTTTCTCTACCTTTCTAATTGGTCAGTTCTTGGAGATCCTCTTGACACATTGTCTGTTCTTTCTTGGGAGCCCCTTCCCTAAAGTCCTAATCAGGCTGTTCTCAAAACAACCCAAGTCTGTATAACCACATCTGTCCCTTTGAGAAAGTCCTCTGGACATGAATCAGTCCTCTAAAACAACCAGCTCTCCCAAAACAACCCACCTGTAAGGTCTTGTACCTGCAGGGTCTGGATTAGCCCAGTTATCCCATAACAACTCAGGCCAGCCTGACCCACTCTAGACCAAAATAGTATCCAGCATCCATCCTACTCATCATGTCTAACTGCTTAACCTAACATTCCTACCAGAAACAACCTCCTGGGGCAGGGCCGTAGCTCAGTGGGTTGGGCACTGGCCACATACACCAAGGCTGGCGAGTTCAAACCCGGCCTGGGCCAGCTAAAACAACAGTGACAATTGCAACAAAAAAATAGCTGGCGGTGTGGTGGGCACCTGTAGTCCCAGCTACTTGGGAGGCTGAAGCAAGAGAATTGTCTGAGCCCAAGAGTTTGAGGTTGCTGTGAACTATGACGCCATGGTATTCTACCCAGGGTGACAGCTTGAGACTCTGTCTCAAAAAACAAAACAAAACAAAACAAAAACCAAACAAACAGACAAAAAAAACCTACTGGTAAAATTCAATATTTTCTTGTAATTCTTCTCAATATGTTATATATCCTACTCAGCATATACAGCCAGATGACTATATTAGAACGTTATTTGACTTTTTCTGAATTGTCATATCAATTCAATATACAATTAATTTCATTTGTTTCCATTGGAATTCATTTTAGGGTTTGCTTTTTAATTATCTTTGATTTAATTTTTTTTCCAAATGTAAAACATGTATGATTAAAGGTTAAAAAGATTCACTGGGGGGTTTCCCTCTCATTCTTGCCTCTCCAGGAATATATACCCATCCTGTATAAGAAATCATTTTTGTTAATTTGTGGTTTATCCTTCACATTTTGGGGGAGCAAAATATGAAACTAGGTATACAAATTCTTAGTTCTCTTAAAAAAAAAAAAAAAAACACATACATAGAATCTTTTGTACCTTTGTTTTTATTTTTTCCCAACAAAATATTGTCCCAATTCGAAATTTCAAATTTACTTAACTCAAACCCTCAGGCAGCTGAAACAGTAATTATAATCCTGGCAAGTCACACAGCGTTCTTCATGTCTCACTCAGACCCAGAACACCCAGTATTTCAGGCCAGAAATTCAAGGCTTTGCAGCTAGTTGGGCCTTTAGTCTTAGGTCAGTAAGCCTACCAAGCATGTAGGAAAAGATAGCCCACAAACCTTTTTTCTTGAGAGATCAGGAAGGCAGAATTTAGGGATCTCATTCCCCAGCGTGCAGTGTGAGAATAAGAGGCAGGAAACGGGG
>NW_003852462.1:9337482-9340815 GCF_000181295.1 Otolemur garnettii
GGCTGGGGATTCGAACCCGCCACCTTAGGTGTACGTGGCTGGCGCCTTAGCCGGTTGAGCTATAGGCGCCAAGCCTAGAAGTAAAACCTTTGCCAATTGCTTGAGCCGCCCAGGAGTTGGAGGTTGTAGTAAGCTATGATCGTGCCACTGCACTCCCACCTAGGCGACAGAGTAAGACCCCATCTCTAAGGGAATAAATAAACTCCTGTTTCTGGAGTTTCACCTCTGGTAACAGGAAATGAATCTTCTACCAACCTAACTAGGGGCAGGGTCATAGCAGCAGCAGCAGCTGGGAATCTGGGTTTGGAGTCCGAAAGACCTGGATCCAATCCTGACTGTGCCACCTTGTGCCCAAGGTCACTTTACTTGTCTGAGCCTCAGTTTTCCCATCTAGTAAATGGGATAATACTAGTGTCTACATTGCTGAGTTGTTCATAAGGATGAAACGAGGTACCTGTTACATCAAGGGCTTAGCAGTGAGACAGACACATAGTAGCAAGCCCCATTTGGTAACCACAAAATGATCTATTTCTCTCTTTACATGTATAGCAAATAAAGGTTTTGTGTAGGCAGACACTTTCAGGTAAAGAATTTTAAGAATTCTGGAATTTTTTAGCTAGTGACACCCTGGCATTCTAGGGTCAGTGTTAGTGGCTTTCCCTGCCCTGAACTGTTCCCCACTCTGAGTGTAGCCCACCTGAGACAGACAGACACACACACAGCCACACACACAGCCAGCTGAGCCCTCTCAGCGCTGGCTGACTTTGTGAGCACAGTTATAGGTGACCAGTGCCTCCCACCCCCACCGTGGCTCACTGTCTTCATTGGTCTGAGCGTGGGCAGACTAATGGGACTGAAGACATGGGTCAGTCCCTCAGCCTGGCACAAGGGGACATCTGCTCTCTGCTCACGGTCTTTCTTCGAGCTGGCCAGCCACCCAACACATATGTCACCTTGGGGAGGGCTGTGGGAGGTAGAGAATGTGCCACCCTTTCCGTTCAGGGAGGTGGGAGCCACATGTCCCTGCAAGCTCAGGAGTCGTCCCAGTTCTTCTTCACCTGCCCCTCATCGCCATCCATTGGCAAGGCCCCTTGGCTACACTGCTTGGGTCTCCACCACCACCTTCTTGGTTCAAACCAGAACCTTTTCAGTAGCCCCTGGCTGGCCATCTGGTCTCCACTCTTGTTCGTCACCTGCTCACACTCCCAATACTCAAAGAAGCCAAAGTGACCTTTGAAAGTACATGTCAGACCTTGCTTTGATACCTCCGTGGGCTTCCTGTGAAGACGGCCCCCAAGGGTTCCCAGCAGGGGCAGAGGGGCCTACAACTTGCTTCTAACACAGACTATGGCAGAGGCAAGGGGTGCCGTTTCTGCAATCAGGTTACAAAAGGTGGAACTCCCATCTTGCTTGCAGATTCTCTCTCTTGCCTCCTGGGCTTACACAGTTGGGTGCAGCAAGCTGCCATGTTGGCCTGGCCCTCCCAGCAAGGAGCAGAGTAGGCCTGAGTGTCATTGTTATTTAGCAGGATGGATGGCCCACGAGGAACCGAATCCTGCCAATGATGACATGAACTTAAAGCAGGGCCTTCCCCAGGTGAACCCAGACATGACTCCAGCCCACTCAACACCTTGACTAGAACCTGTGAGACTCCCAGAGGGAGAGGACCCAGAAAGGCTGCCCAGACTTCTGACCCACAGAATCGATGAGATTAAAAATGTGCAAAATGCCGGGCTGGGAAGGTGGCTCACTCCTGTAATCCTAGCAGTCTGGGAGGCTGAGGCAGGTGGATTGACTGCGCTCAGGAGTTTGAGACCAGCCTGAGCAAGAGTGAGACCCCTGTCTCTACTGAAAACAGAAAAACTGAGACAAGAGAATTGCTCGAGCCCAAGAATTTAAGGTTGCCGTGAGCTATGACACTCTACCCAGGGCAAAGGAGTGAGACTCTGTCTAAAAAAAAAAAAAAGTGCAAAATGCAGGGGTAATTTGACACACAGCAGTGGCTAATACCGGATTGGCAGTTGGAATGAAAGCCTCCCAGTCCCTGCATGGCCTGGCCCCATGTACCCCCCTCCCACTTCATTTAGGACCCCTCTTCTCTTGGCTTACCTCTCACCAAGCCCTATGGTCTTTTTTTTTTTTTTTTGAGATTGAGCCTTGTTGTGTCTCCCTTAGTCGAGTACTGTGCTGTCACAGCTCACAGCAACCTCAAACTCTTGGGCTTAAGTGATTCTCTTGCCTCCGTCCCTAGCTGGGACTACAGGTGCCCAACCACAACACCTGGCTGGTTTATTTTTTTTGGTTATTGTTGTCATTGTTGTTTAGCAGGCCCTGGCCAGGTTCGAACCCACCAACCCCAATGCATGTGGCCAGTGCCCTAAGCACAGAGCTATGTGCCCTGAGCCCCCTGTGGTCTTTTTATATATCCAGTTCCTCCTGTTCCCCACTGCAGGACCTCTGCCCTTGCCGTGCCCTCCTCCTGGGTTTTTTCCTCCCCAGCTCATGGCCTGATTGGCACCACCTGATCATTTGGTTCTTCTCAACCAAATGTCACCTCCCCAGATTGGCCGTTGCTGACTTCCCCATCTTCCCGCAGTCACTCTGCCTTGTCTCCCCCAGTCACTTCCCTGGCACTCTTTGCCCCCGATGTTACCTGGCTTGCTGCTTTGCAGGCTGCCTTACGATCCTCCCTGTGTTTCCTCCAGGAAAATGGGGTCTCTGTGAGGGGCAGCGCTTTATTTCCGTTCCTAGAATCAGCCCCAGAACAGACAGGTGCTCAAGAAAGACTGAAGTTACTAATTGCCCTGACAGAGGATGTTCTCAACTAAGCTGCTCATGTCTGTGTCTTCTGGTGGCATCTGGCCCGGAGACTCGCACTTACCTTTTCTGCTGGAGCAAGAACCTCCCTCCCTGCAAAGATGGCCTCGGCGCTGGTGCTGGGGAAAGAACAGGGGTTTCAGTGGGAGGCACAGAGCACCCCAGCTGCACCCCTACAGCAGCCTGGGGGTTTGGGACCTACTTTCTTTTCACCCCTGTCAGAAGCATGCAGAGCCCCATAAATGTTGTCATATCTACCTTCGAGCCTTCGTACAGACCCCCCTCCTGGTTGGCTCTCACCACATTCCAAGTTTATTTAAGGGAACCTGGCCTCCTTCAGCCAATCCTTCCACGATTCCCCTGAACAATTTGAGTAAGTGCTACACTAGGTGTGGGGGTACAGGCTCTAGATGCCCTGGCAGCCATAAAGAGAAATAATCAGGCTTGGCGCCTATAGCTCAACCGGCTAAGGCGCCAGCCACGTACACCTAAGGTGGCGGGTTCGAATCCCCAGCC
>NW_003852462.1:9341515-9348060 GCF_000181295.1 Otolemur garnettii
CCAGCTACTTGGGAGGCTGAGGCAGGAGACTCGCTTGAGCCCAGGAGTTGGAGGTTGCTGTGAGCTGTGATGCCATGGCACTCTACCCAGGAGGATAGCTTGAGGCTCCATCTCAAAAACAAAAAACAAAAAACAAATAAATATACTGACATACGGGACAATAAATTCAGGTGGAGTCAAAGCCAAAACCATCCACTCTTGGATCCATCACCTGCATTCAAATTGTGGTTCTTTCGAGTCTAGGCTGCTGCCCCTCCCACGAGTGAGGTAATCTTTCTGAGCCTCAGTAGCTCTCTCTGTGAAATGGGAACTCAGATTGTCTACCTCCTAGGGTTACTGTGAGGATTCAACACAGTGACTGTACAAGGTAGCATTTGGTGCCACATCTGACGGGGTGCTCAGTAAACACGCAGCAGCATCGTGAACGTGGGAACCTTTTCGCCCCTTTGGACCCCTCCAGCAAGGGGGAAAAGCAGTCTCTGGCCTGCTTAACATTCCATAGGAAGGCACTGAGCTGGGTCCCAGGAAGACAGAGATAGAGTAGACAGCCTCAGTGCTCAGGTGACTCACAATCTCCTTGAGGAGACAGGCTGCACGCAGCAAGGACTCGCTCTGCGCAGCAACTGCCAAACAAGTTCCGTGGTTATAATGCCACCTGCATTCAGAGGAGTCAGGGATGTCTGGGCTGGGACGATCAGAGAAAGGTGCACCGTGATGCCATTCACACATTCTCCAAGTCAGATCTGGGCGCACATGGCCAGGTGGCTTCGTGCTTTTGCACCCTGGGCTCCTCCCTGCCCTTGGAGACGCCAGGCACTCCTCCGTGAGGCCTTGACCTTCCTGGGTACAGCCCCAAATTTCCCCCATTGTGTATCTTCCTGTCCAGGCTTCTGTTACTGTCCCTTGCATGTGGGGTGATATTGTTAGTTCCCATGTTGGACGCTCTTCCCCGGGTCCTTACAGAGCCCTGGCGTGAGGACAGACAGGTGCTCCTGAGCAAAGATTATGTCTGTGCATCCTTTTGTCCTGGAGTCGTCTGCCCAGGGCAGGCGTCTGGTGGCTCTCTGTGAATGAGTGAGTGTGTGCGTGTCTCGGCAGATGGTTCTGCACACAAGGCGGGCGCTGTAATTAGGCTGCGAAACTGTCCGTCCAGCCGCACAAGTTCTGCACTTTACTCGGTGGCCTCACGACATCTGCTCCTTCCTCGCCACCTCCCCTATCCCGAGCAGCACTCTTATCGACTCTTACAAGCCCTTTTACACCCCTCGTCTCAAGTGATCCTCAGAGCCATTGTCACTGGGGTGGGCATGCATCCTGGGGTCCATTTGACAGAAACCCAGCCTCCAGAGGTCGCTGATTGCTCACCTTTACACAGATGAGGAGCCCCAAGGATATGTGATGTTTGCAACCCAAGGACAAGTTGCCTGTGCACCTTTTCCAGCTCTGTGGCCTAAAGTGCAGGGTGACATAACGTTGGGAGCTTAACAGGTGGCTGCTGATGTGATTGATTGGAGTAGGGAGACTGGAGTGTTTAAAATTTATTTTTTGTTTGTTTGGTTTGTGTTTTTGAGACAGAGTCTCACTCTGTTCCCCTGGGTAGAGTGCTATGGTGTCATAGCTCACAGCAACCTTAAACTCCCAGGCTCAAGCAATCCTCCTGCCTCAGCCTCCTGGGTAGCTGGGACTACAGGTGCCTGCCACAACACCCCGCTAATTTTTCTATTTTTTTTAGTAGGGATGGGATTACAGGCATGAGCCACTGCACCCAGCTTTAAAATTTATTTTGGACCAGCCACACAGACCTGACTGGGGAACAATATTTAAGCTGCCTCCTCTGCCCTCCCCAGACTGCAGACGTGCACACAAACCCACGTGCACACACTCCCTCCTTCCTGGGGCGTCTTTCTGAGAGAGCAGATTAGAAGCCTGACACAACCTGAAGGCAGGTGGTAAATGAGGCCACCAGAATTCTTTCTCCTCAGTGGGGAGCACATGTGATTGGCATACATTTGCATGTGTTCCGAAGCCATCTTACTGAGTTTTTTTTTTTTTTTTTTTTGAGACAGTCTCACTTTGTCACCCTGGGAGGAGTGCCATGACATCATAGCTTACAGCAACCTCAAACTCTTGGGCTGAGGCAATCCTCTTGCTTCACCCTCCCAAGTAGCTGAGACTAGAGGCACCTGCCACAACTCCCATTTTTCAGAGATGGGATCTTGCTCTTCCTCTGGCTGGTCTTGAACTCCTGAACTCCCAAACTGCTAGGATTACAGGTGTGAGCCACTTCACCTGACCAGCATTTTTTTTCTTTTGAGATAGGGTCTCACTGTGTTGCCCAGGCTGGTCTCAAACTCCTGAGCTCAAGCAATCCACCTGCCTCAGCCTCCCAGAAGACTAGGATTACCCAGCTAGGGCTGGGTGCTAGGCATGAGGCACCACATCCAGCCCTTGAAACAGCTAACAGGTGAGGCCACTTCCTCTAGGGCAGCCAATGGAGAAGCTGACACATTTGCAATCTGAGCAACTATGAGTATTTCTCCCCAAGAGTCTTCTACATTAGCAGGAAATTGTAAGTATCACTGAAGACCCAAAAGGCAGCAGAAAACATGACATTTATGCAACAATAACAATAGTAGGAATAAAAACAATATCTAACACTCACTGAGCACTCTCTATGACCTTTGAATACATTATTGTAATCTTCTCAATAACCCAAAAGGGGAGGTCCAATTATTATCCCCATTTCACAGGTGAGAAAGTGGATCCACGGACTTAATCCCACATGGCTTGTCAGTGATTCAAACACAGGCATTCTGGCCCCATTTACTTATGTAGCAGGTATTAGTTTAAGCACGTTTGAGCCAGGTAATACTCTAAGCATGAGGAACACACAGTGAATGAAAAAGACAGAGTCTCCTTGTCACAAAGCATTAATGTGCATTAGTTAGGGTAAGATTGGGTTCCTGGAACAAAGAGACCCCGAAATTTATTAAAGAAGGGAATTTCTCTCTAGAGCGGTAATTCCAGTGAGTGACCCAGGCTGGTGGGCAGCCCTGCTTATCCACACAATCATGCAGAGAACCCAGGTTCCTTCCACATCATTGCTCTAAGCACCCAGGACACTGTCTTTACCGGCTTAGGTGAGGCTGGGCTGCTGCCTTGGCCCCACGTAGCAGCAGGAAGGTGGAAGAGAGTCTGGAGGGCCACAACTCGTGCACCAAAGCCCCAGGCTGGCAGGTACAGCAGGCATCTCTGTTTTTTCTGTGTGTGTGAAAAACCTAGACCCTGTGGCCATTTCCGACTTCCAGAGGGGCTGCAGAATAGGGACTGGCCAGGAGCCAAGGAGGAAGGGGGGAATGGCAAGAGCAATGAACAGGCTTTGCTGTGGAATGTCAGTCACAAAGCAAATAAATGTGTTGGATGATGTCAGAGAGCCACAGAAGCCATGAAGGAAAACGAAGCAGGGGGAGGGCCAGAGAATGATGGGGTCATGTTTTCAGACAGAGCCATCAGCTCTTAATCACTGTCCTTAACTGACTCCATTGCACCTATGCTCACAGTGACAATGATGCAGGCTTAGGAGAGCCTCGAGCACTTCCTGAACCAAATAAGGTCAGCTTATGTCCAGCCGAGTAGCCAGGTGCTCTGATCAAGTAAGAATTTACTGGCCTTGACCTTCACAGAGCTTCTTGTGCCTTTTATCAAGGTATTTTTACTTATGAATCATTTCGTGCTCATTTTAAAAAACCCCTTTAAGGTAGCTAGGGCAGGTATTGTTGTCCCTCCCCCGCCTTTGATGAGAGGGGAACTTGAGAATTAGAAATACTTAGTTCAGTTAAAAAATAAACTGTAGTGACCAGGCATGGTGGCTCATGCCTGTAATCCTAGCACTCCAGGAGGCCAAGGTGAGTGGATTGCTTGAACTCAGGAGTTTGAGGCCAGATGAGCAACAGCAAGACCCTTGTCTCTACCAAAAATAGAAAAAATTAGACAGATGTTATAGCAGGAGCCTATAATCCCAGCTACTTGGGAGGCTGAGGCAAGAGGATCACTTGAGCCCAAGAGTTTGAGGTTGCTGTGAGCTATGATCCCATGGTGCTCTACCCAGGCATGAAAAAGACAGAGTCTTTTCCTTGGGCGACAGAGTGAGACTGTGTCTCTAAATAAATAAATAAATAAATTGAACCGCACTGAGCTCCTACATGCCAAGAAACTTGGATACAAGGGCAAATGGGATGAAGCTCCTTCATGTCCCTTGGCGAGTGGCTTAGTATGGTATGCAGACCTATAAGCAAATAATTTTCTAAAACATACAAAGGTAAAAGTATGTATAAAATATAGCAGTCCAGAAGAAGAAGAAAATAATAATTCTACCTGGGTAGAAGGGATCAGAGAAGGTATCACCAAAGAGGTGATGACTGATTGGGGTTTTGAAAGATGAATAGGAGTTCTCCACATGGATGTGGCATCTGTTCCAAGGAGGGAAAATATGTTCCAGAAACAACCATGCACATAAAGGCATAGAGATTCAGCAATACAAAATGCCTCATAAGTACAACTACGAACATTTGAGAAAGGCTCACAAAACTCTTTTAAAATCAATGCCAGAAAATAACATAGGTTTCCCAATTCGTCGTCCACACTAGTTTTTTATATTCTTTTGCAGTTGTGCCAGGGTCTGGCAGGCTAATGCCTGGGTGTTGGCTCTGTTTAAAATCAGAGCATTTTAAAAGTTGTGATCACCAAGCTTCAATTTCTAGTCTTTCATCCCGCAATCCCTACACAGTACCTTCTAAGTGGATTCCAGGCTGGCTGTAGTAGCTCATGTCTGTAATCTCAGCACTCTGAGAGGCTGAGGCAGGAGGATTGCTTGAACCCAGGAGTTCCAGGCTACAGTGAGGTATGATCCCATTATTGCACTCCAGCCTGGGCAAAAGAACAAGACCCCATCTCAAAATAAATCAATCAATAAAAATAAATGAATCCCAAAATATATGAACTAAAACACTGAGAATACAAGGACACTTCTGGGCCATCCTGATCCCCAAGATGACAGATGGATCTGAAGAGAGGCCGAGCTGCACCGGGAAGACCGCTGTATTTTGCATGCTCAGGAATCTGTGCTTTGTTCTGAGCTCCTGAAAGATTTTACTCTGATGTAATTGGGTGTGCATTTTAGGCAGCTGATTCTGGGGGCAGTGTAGGGATTGAATAGGAAGGAGGACCAGTTCTAGAAGATGCTCCCAGCAATTCAAGGTAGGAATGATGTCACCCCGCACTCCTGGGAGTCTTCCAGGAGACAGGGATATATAAGCCACCCAAAGACATGCAGACTAATGCTCCCAGCAGCATGATTTATATTATAATGGCCAGAAACTAGAAACAACCCAATGTCCTTCAACTGGTGAATAGATAAAATGCAATGTGGTCTATCTGTGTAATGGAATACTATATAACCAAAAAAAGAAAACAAACTAGTGCTACATGTTACAACATGGATGAACCTCAAGAACTTGGTAAAGTCAGGAGGGGTGGCTCGTGCCTCTAGTTCCAGCTGCTAGGGAGGCAAAGTCAGAGGTTTGCTGGAGCCCAGGAATTCAAGGCTGCAGTAAGCTGTGATGATTCCACTGCACGCCAGACTGGGCCACAGAGCACGACCCCATCTCTAGAAAGAATTTTTCTTAAACCAAAAACCCCATGGTGCTGAGTGAAAGAAGCCAGTCACGAAAGACCACAGATGATACAATTCTGTTTATGTGAAATGTTTGGGAAAGGCAAACCTAGAGAGACAGAAAGCAGAGAGCCCCCACCCAGGCAGGGAGTGGGAGTGGGGATTAACCACACCTGGACGGGAGAGAACTTTGTGGGGTGATGAAAATGTTCTGAGATTAGATTGCAGTGATGGTTATGCAATGCTATACATTCACTTAAAATTACTGGCTGGGCATTCTTCTTTTCTTTCTTTGAGATGTCTTACTATCTCCCTGCTCTTTTCTCTCTCTTTCTCATCTCCCGCGGCTTCCTTCTCTCTAATATAAAATAAATTTTTAAAACATTATTGAAGGCGGGGCATGGTGGCTCATGCCTGTAATCCTAGCACTCGGGGAGGCCAAGGCAGGTGGATTGCCTGAGCTCATGAGTTCAAGATCAGTCTGAGCAAGCGAGACCCCCATCTCTAAAACGTAGCCGGGTGTTGTGGTGGGGGCCTGTAGCCCCAGCTACTCAGGAGGCTGAGGCGAGGGGATCGCTTTAGCCCAAGAGTTTAGGTGGCTGTGAGCTATGATGTCATGGTACTCTACCGAGGGTGACAGAGCGAGACTTTGTCTCTAAATAAATAAAATTAATTAGGTAATCAAAGTAAAAATTATCGAAGTGATGTATTAGTGGGAGCTCACAGGCACAAAATGATATAAAGGAGACAAGAGACCAAGAAGTAGGTAGAGAGGGATTAAAAACTTACCTATTGGCTCGGTGCCTATAGCTCAACTGGCTAGGGCGCCAGCCACGTACACCTAAGGTGGCGGGTTCGAATCCCCAGCCCGGAC
>NW_003852462.1:9348810-9353174 GCF_000181295.1 Otolemur garnettii
TTCTTATTGGCTTCACTTTTATCTCTCCCATATCCCGAGAAGCTGCTGCTTCTCTCTCTCTCTCTCTCTCTCTCTCTCTCTCTCTCTCTCTCTCTCTCTCTCGTATCTCCCCCTGGATACAAAGTCCTGAAGGCCTCCTACCTGTTTCCCTGGCACCTGGGTCCTCTTCCCCTGCTGACTACTGTTGTTGAGGTCTGTGGGTGTCAGTCTCACATTTCCGGTGGTTGTAAGACATTTCTGGTGCTGATGAAGTTTCTGTCTCCTGTCTCGGCCACCACCTAACTCACACTAAGTTTGGTTGCATTTGTCGTTGTTTAGCAGGCCTGGGCTGGTTTGAACCCACCAGCCTTGGTGCAGGTAGCTGGTGCCGTAATCACTGTGCTATGGGTGCTGAGCCCAAAATGTGGTCTTTTTTATTTATTTATTTTTGAGACAGAGTCTCATTTTGTCACCCTCAGTCGAGTGCAGTGGCATCACAGCTCACAGACTCTTGGGCTCAAGAGATCCCCTTGCCTCAGCCTCCAGAGTAGCTGAGACTGCAGGTGCCTGCATCACACCCAGCTAGTTTTTCTATTTTCATAGAGGCATAGTCTCACCCCTGCTCAGACTGATTTTGAACTCCTGAGCTCAATCAATCCATCCATCTTGGCTTCCCAGAGTGCTAAGATTACAGGTGTGAGCCTCTGTGCCTGGCCCACCGCTGTGACCTTTCAAAAAGAGAAATAATCTTTAATAAATCCTGCTAATGGACTTTGGGAGGCCAAGATGGGCGGATTGTTTGAGCTCAGGAGTTCAAGACTGGCTTGAGCAAGAGTGGGACCCCATCTCTAAAAATAGGTGGGCATTATGGCAAGTGCCTGTAGTCCCAGCTACTCGGGAGGCTGAGGCAAGGGAATCGTTTCAGCCCAGGAGTTTGAGGTTGCTGTGAGTTATGATGCCACAGCACTCTACAGAGGGTGATAAAAATGACTCTGTCTCAAAAATTAATTAATTAATTAATTAAAGCCTGTTAATGACCAGAGATGTACACAAAGATGTTCATCGTGTTGTTATTTATAACAGAAAAAAAATTAGAAACAATCTGAAATATCCAGCAATAGAAGACCCCTTACCTAAATTATGGCATGCCCACACAGTGAAATTCTACACAGCTTCAAGAAACCTCATTTTGGGCTCAGCACCTGCCAATGGTTATGGCACTGACCACACACACCAAGGCTGGCGGGTTCGAACCCAGCCCAGGCCTGCTAAACAACAATGACAACTGCAACCAAAAAATAGCCGGGCACTGTGGCGGGCACCTGTGGTCCCAGCTACGTGGGAAGCTGAGGCAAGAGAATTGCTTAAGCCCAAGAGTTTTAGGTTGCTGTGAACTGTGACGCCACAGCACTCTACTGAGGGTGACATAGTGAAACTTCATCTAAAAAGAAAAAAAGGAAATCTCATTTTAGGAAACTGTGTAGAGGCATAAAAAGTGGTATCATTAAGTAAAAATAAACTGTTTACAAAACTTTACGTAGTTTAGTCCTAATTTCATTTTATAGACACACACACAGAGGAAAAAAAAGAATAAATTTTAACAGAGCTTACCTCTAAGTGGAATTTGATAATCCAGAAAAAGACATCAAAATCAAAGTAAAAATTGCTGGTGACTCACTTTTGCCCTTAGGGTGAGTCCAAACACCGATCAAGGATTTTGGTTTCCAGATGAGACGTCAGTCCGGGTCTTTCCATCTTAAGCCCCAACCACCCTCTCTTCTGCTCACCAACACGCTGGTCACGGTCCCTCTGTCTCTGTGCCCTGCTGTGGTGGTGACAGACATGCTCTTCCCAGGCCCCCTCCTGCCTGTGCTGCTCCCCGGCAGTGTTCTCCTAGAGCAGCGGTTCTCAACCTGTGGGTCGCGACCCCTTTGGGGGTCTCCTGCATATTTACATTACAATTCATAACAGTGGCAAAATTATAGTTATGAAGTAGCAACAAAAATAATTTTGTGGTTGGGGGTCACCACAACATGAACTCTATTAAAGGGTCAAAGCATTAGGAAGGTTGAGAACCACTGTCCTAGTGCTTGGTACTTAACCTCTGGCCTTGATGTTTTGTTCCCTGCAGGAAACCATGGGCCCTGTGAGAGACCCTGACTCCCTCCTAGCCCCAGATTCTACACAGCTCCTGGCACGTAATAGGTGCTCAGGAAAAGCCTGTTGTTGTTTTTTTCTTTTTTGAGACAGAGTCTCACTCTATGTGACCCTTGGTAGAGTGCTGTGGCGTCACAGTTCACAGCAACCTCAAACTCTTGGGCTTAAACAATTCTCTTGCCTAAGCCTCTCAAGTAGCTGGACTACAGGCACCCACCACAATGCCCGGCTATTTTTTTGCTGTTGTTGTAGTTGTCATTGTTTAGCAGGCCCAGGCTGGGTTTGAACCCACCAACCCAGGTGTATGTGGATAGCACCCTAACCCCTGAGCTACAGGCACCAAGCCAAAGCCTATTTTTTTTTTTTTGAGACAGAGCCTCAAGCTTTCCCCCTGGGTAGAGTACTGTGGCATCACAGCTCACAGCAACCTCCAACTCCTGGGCTCAAGCAAGTCTCCTGCCTCCGCCTCCCAAGTAGCTGGGACCACAGACACCCACCACAACGCCCGGCTATTTTTTGGTTGCAGCCATCATTGTTGTTTGGTGGGTCCGGGCTGGATTTGAACCCGCCACCTTAGGTGTATGTGGCTGGCGCCTTAGCCACTTGAGAGCCTGTTGTTTTAATATCTTGAGTTAACAGTCACAAACCAGGCACACAAGCAAAGAGCCTGGTGTCAAATTCTAAGAAATGCATCCTTGTAACCTAAAGTAGTTAAAATACGAATTCAATCTGTGCTGGCACTTTCTGAATAACATCAGAGAGGATCAGAGTAAGAAGCCACCACAACCTTTCAGAGATCCCTCCCTGTCTCTGAGTCTCTCTTGTTCTCTGTCCAATTCCCTTTCATCTACGGGCTCCTCCAGGCTGCAAACTGCCCACACTCACCGCTCTCCGGAGGCTCAGCCCGCTCACCTTTCCTGTCCTTTCCTCTCCTGATTTTCTCCACTCATTGTCCCAGTTTGGTATCTCAGAAGCTCGGAAACCAGGCTACAAAGGCAGCCCTCTCCTAAGGGAGTGAAGGAGAGGCGAAGCCGAGGGGCAGGGACATGCTGCTCTCTAGCCCTGGGGCTGGAGGTGAAAGGGACCTGTCAGTCTGTGGTCACTGAGTTAGAAGCCAGGGTAATGCTGGCCTAGAAACAAGCTGTACAACACCCAGACGGGCCGCACCCCGGGTGGCCATGACCCTGGAAGAGCTGATGTTCTCGTTGGGGGGACAGCACCTACCACGTGGAGGGAGCTGCCCTTGGTCTTGGCACTGGTTCTCCCAGGGGAAGAGCTGGAGACACAGAGCGTGGCTGACCAGCCCTGCCCTCCCTTCCTGTTCCTCTTCCACCCTAGGAATAGGGAGGCCCACTCTGGCCCCACCCCGCCTATACCTGGGCAGGTACACCTGTCCGTTCCCATCCTGGGATGTCCATTTGTCCTCAGACTTAAGCCTCCTTTTCCAAGGTCAGCTTTCTTAATAATAAAGGGAATGTTCTAGTCCTCTATCGACTAATAGTTCTCTTATTTTTCAGTGGCTTTAAGCCCAGGGAGGGATGAGGGATGCTGTTCATCAGGTCTCCTCCAACCCCAGCACCCCGGTTCAGGCTAAGCCTCACGCAGGCTGTCTGCACATGATCACTGTCTTTTCTAAGCCGCCCCACCCTGGGCCTCGTACTCAGAAGATGAAACGGGCAACCCCCTCCTTTTAGCTGTGTCCTGTGCTTGTCCTCTGGCTGGAGCGTTCAAATGTTGACTCTTCCCCAGGTTGTCTGAAGTGAGACAACGAGTCTCCCCCTCTGAGCAATGGTTTCTTCGCCTCATATAGAATATTTCTTTCTTTCTTTTTCTTTCTTTTGAGACAGAGTCTCACTATGTCGCCCTTGGTAGAGTGCCGTGGCATCACAGCTCACAGCAACCTCAAACTCTTACTCTTGGGCTTAACTGATTCTCTTGCCTCAGCCTCCCAAGTAGCTGGGAGAACAGGTGCCTGCCACAATGCCTGGCTATTTTTTTGTTGCAGTTGTCTCTGCTGTAGCAGGCCCTGGCTGGGCTCGAACCCCCCAGCCCTGGTGCATGTGGCTGGTGCCGGAACCACTGTGCTACGGGCACCGAACCTCACACAGAATATTTCAATGGCACTCTCTTTTTGAGTGTGCTGCAAGAATTAGACTAGATGGCTCGGCGCCTATAGCTCAACCGGCTAAGGCGCCAGCCACGTACACCTAAGGTGGCGGGTTCGAATC
>NW_003852462.1:9353388-9354744 GCF_000181295.1 Otolemur garnettii
AAAAAAAAAAAAAAAAAAAAAAAGAATTAGACTAGATAATCTGCAAAGCTCCTGGGAAATCCCAAAATTCTTTGCCAACGTAAGGCACCCTTCCCCCCATGCCACTGAGGACTATGACGCAGCCATCCTGTGCTCGGGTCCATAAGAGTAAAAGACTCAGATACACCTGTGTTCTCCCAAGAATGTTCTCTTCCTGGGATGGCATGGTAAGTCGGCGAGCTCTTTGGAGGTTGGAGGGAGGACAGCTTTATACAGGGGCTTTTGTGGGAATCCTTTCCAATTGCTGACCAGAAGATGCCCTTTTTCTCCTAACGAGCACGTGACGTGACTTTAGGTTATTTCTGTACCAAGTTGATCTGCTCTGAGTTTGTTGCAAGAAACTTTAACTGAGATGCAAGAAAGCATTGTTTTCTGTCTCCATTTAAACATCAAACAACTTGGTTTCCTCAAATGCTGTCTGGGCAGCAAGGAGATTTGAAGAATACACTTGAGGGTGGTCCTCTGAGTAGAGAAAATGGATTCATGTCCACTGGCCGATGGAAATAAAGCGAAGCTACTTTTCCCATGGTGTCAGTTCCCCCGACTCTAAATGCTGCTTGTGTTGTGTTCCCGGTGATAACCGATGATCGTCCAAGTGGAACTGTCATCTTTGGGGGAGTTTCTGATGCACATGACTCATTCAAGTGGACCATGATCACACCTAGAAATGTGTTTGAACAAGCACTGTGCTATTTGAAGGTGTTCCCGGAGCCTCTGATCAGAGACGCAAGGAAAAGGAACTGCAGACGAGATGATTGATTTGAAGAGAGGTTGAGACTCACTCAGGTCAGCGACCAGACCTGACTTTACTGATTATCTTACATACTTTCAAACATTCAGTAAGAATTTAACACAGATACAAAGAAGTGAAGTAAAATTAGGAAGCTACCATTAAGATTACAATTCAGTGTGAAGGCTGAGGAACACATATACAATTGATTTTGTTTAGAGTAAAAACATAAAGGAGACTGACTGTCTGTTCTCGCTGGCCCAAACCGAAACTAGAGATTATAATGTTAATGAAGGAAGAAGACAGAGAACAGAACCCAACACCCGAGGACGTGTGTTTGAGCTTCCAGCTGCGACTCCGACCTGACTCTCCAGATCTCTTTGTGAGAGTCTTTCTGCATATTTCTGCATATCTTTAGGCAGGTGCAGAAGCTCGATCTTTAAAGAAATCTTTCCCAGAGCCATTCTCCTGGAGGAGCACATGAAGCGAACTGCCATGTCTCTGCATGGGGTGCTTCTGTCTACAGCTATTAAGTGTTTTCTGGCTCTCCAGAAAAAAGTATGCTTATAAGGTTAGACAATTAAGTT
>NW_003852462.1:9354903-9357800 GCF_000181295.1 Otolemur garnettii
ATTTTTTGGTTGCAGCCGTCATTGTTGTTTGGTGGGTCCGGGCTGGGGATTCGAACCTGCCACCTTAGGTGTACGTGGCTGGCGCCTTAGCCAGTTGAGCTATAGGCGCCGAGCTGACAATTAAGTTCTTGAACACATCCTACAAAAACGGGGCTACCTACCTCAAGGCTGACTGTCACTGCAGTCACCCTCCATGTACTCCCATTGGGAAGCCAAGCACCAACCCCAGAACCCAGTCAACTCCCACCCTTCGGAGCACTTTGTCAAGGATGAGTTCGTGAACTTGATAACTTCATCATCTGACCCGGCCACAGGCCATTCCAGAAAAAGAGTTGCAAAATTGCTTCTCAGGGTGGACTAGACCCTGCCATCTGTACCTAGCTTCCCACAGGGAGCCCTTTGAAGGTGACCATGGTGAGATTGAGTGCTGAGGGAGGTAGCACTTTTTCTAGGATGAGTTCAAGAACTTCATTGTCTGACTTCATATATATACATCAATAAACATCGGTTCTGCTGACACAGAGGATATAGAGCACACAATTTACAAATAATAATAAGTAAGATGGGCTCTGCGCCTGTAGCTCAGCGGTTAGGGCCCTGGCCACATACACCAGAGCTGGTGGCTTCAAACCCAGCCCGGGCCTGCCAAACAATGACAACTACAACCAAAAAATAGCCAGGCGTTGTGGTGGGCACCTGTAGTCCCAGCTACTTAGGAGGCTAAAGCAAGAGAATCGTGTAAGCCCAAAAGTTTGGGGTAACTATGAGCTGTGACACCTCAGCACTCTAGCCAGGGCCACAGCTTGAGACTGTCTCAAAAAAAAAAAAAAAGGTTATATGATATTTTTCTTTTTGTTCTTGGGGATTCATTGAGGGTACAAGAAACCAGGTTACCCTAATTACGTTTGTTAAAGTCCCTCTTACACTTGTGTCTTGTCCCCAAAAGGTTGTCACACGCTGAGACCCCTACCCTCTCCCCCATATGATACTTTTTATTGTAAATTTCACACAGTCAACCAATTCTCACACAATGATTTTTTCTTATTTTTTTGCCGAACCCTCGATCTGTAGCCAGCCTATGGTTGCTTTTCCACCAGGTCTTAACAAAATCGACCTGTAAATAACTTCTTGATCACTCACTATCTAGTCAGCAGAGAATAGCTTACCATCATTAATGAATGATAGCTCCAGCATGGATGTGGAACTGATCTCTTCATCTGCAGGAGAGAATAAAACAAAACAGTGAAGATCTAAGTTGGAACTTTATGAATGGCCCGAGTAACTTCTTTGCTAAATTAGCTGATGACAGCTTTCAAACACTAGAATATTTCCTCATTTTTTTTTGTGCTCATCACAGGTAACAACTACAGATAGGATACACTTTCCTGTTTAACCAGCACTGGTAACATTTTCTGCCTCCCTTTCTTAACTCCGTATCATTCTTATTTATTTATTTATCTTTAGAGACAGGATCTTGCTCTGTTGCTCAGGCTCAGGAGTGCAGTGGGAAAATCATAGCTCAAGCTATCCTTCAGCCTCAGCCTCCCTCGTAGCTGGGAATACAACCACTTGCCACCACCTCTGGGTAATTTTTTTTTTTGGTAAAGACTAGGTCTTGCTATGTTTCCAGGCTGGTCTTGAACTCCTGACCTCAAGTGATCCTCTTTCCTCAGCCTCCCAAATTACTGGGATTTTAGGCATGAGCCACCACACCTGGCCTCACACAATTTTTATTTTATTTTTATTTTTTGGCAGTTTTTGGCCGGGGCTGGGTTTGAACCTGCCACCTCCGGGATATGGGGCCGGCGCCCTACTCCTTTGAGCCACAGGCGCAACCCTGGCCTCACATAATTTTTAAAAGAAGAATATATTAAGCTCAAATTTGTGGTGTTTTCCATTTTTTTAATAGTGTAAGTACCCCCACCATGACTGATTTCAACATGACATCACTGAGCGTGGAGTTGGGAAGAGAGGCAGGAGGCTCACCACTTCACAGAATTTCTCCCATACAGATACACAGATATAAATAGCTCTAGAGGGGCCAGGCATGGCAGTTCATACCTGTAATCCTAACACTCTGGGAGGCCAAAGCGAGTGGATTGCTTGAGCATGGAGTTTGAGACCAGCCTGAGCCAGAGTAAGACCCCTGAATCTACTAAAAATAGAAAAACTAGGTGGAAATTGTAGGGGGTTTCTATAGTCCCAGCTACTCAGGAGGCTGAGGCAGGAGGATTGCTTGAACCTAGGAGTGGAGGTTGCTGTGAGCTATAATGCCATGACGCTCTAATACAGGGCAACAGTGTGAGACTGTTAATAAAATAAATAAATACCTCAAGAGTATAGACAATAGTGAAAGTGGTAAAATAAGTAGGAAGTGATGAGTTTTGTGTAATTGTTCCCTTTTCTATTTTTCTCCATTTTTAATTAATTTATTAATTTATTTATTTATTTATTCATTCATTCATTTATTTTGAGACAGTCTCACTGTGTCATCCCGGGTACAGTGCCATGGTGTCATCATAGCTCACAGCAACCTCAACCTCTTGGGCTCAAGTGATCCTCTTGCCTCAGCCTTCCAAGTAGCTGGGACTACAGGCACCCACCACAATGCTCAGCTAGTCTTAGAGACAGGGTCTCACTCCAGCTCAGGCTGGTCTTGATATCCCGAGCTCAGGCAATCCACCTGCCTTGGCCTCCCAGGGTGCTGGGATTATAGCTATGACCCACTGCACTGGCCCAGTTTGTTTTCTTTTTTTGAGACAGAGTCTGACTCCAGCTCAGGCTGGTCTTGATATCCTGAGCTCAGGCAATCCACCTGCCTTGGCCTCCCAGAGTGCTGGGATTATAGCTATGACCCACTACACTGGCCCAGTTTTTTTTTTTTTTTTTTTTTTTTT
>NW_003852462.1:9360358-9363928 GCF_000181295.1 Otolemur garnettii
CCCGCCACAATGCCCGGCTATTTTTTGGTTGCAGCCATCATTGTTGTTTGGCGGGTCGGGCTGGGGATTTGAACCTGCCACGTTAGGTGTACGTGGCTGGCGCCTTAGCCGCTTGAGCTATAGGCGCCAAGCCACCCCATGCCTATTTTGATAGTTCTGAAAAAAGTCTGCCTTCCCACTTTAACAAGTGTCATGGATGATTATTTTTTATTTATTTATTGATTTTTTTTTAAGACAGAGTCTCACTTTATCGCCCTCAATAGAGTGCTGTGGCATCACAGCTCACAGCAACCTCCAACTCCTGGGCTTAGGCGATTCGCTTGCCTCAGCCTCCTGAGTAGTTTAGCTATTTTTTGTTGTTGTTGTTGTTGTTGTTGCAGTTTGGCTGGGGCCAGGTTTGAACCCACCACCCTCAGTATATGGGGCCGGTGCCCTACTCACTGAGCCACAGGCACCACCCATGGATGGTTATTTTTCTCTAGCAGAACCCACCTGTCCCCAGATGATTAGTTCAGGCCTGAGCATGCCACCCAGTCGGTTCCATGAAGATGCACGCAGCTGTCCTGAGGGGCTTCAGGGAAAGAGAACCATCCTCTCCCTCTGCTGATAAGCCATGGCCTGAGAGTACAATGCTTACAGCTGCTGGGGTTACTCTGCCACCACAATATGCATTGAGTAAGCACTGCTTTGCCCTCAGTGGAGTGCTGTCCTATCCTAGCTTACAGCAACCCCAAACTCTTAGGCTCAAGCAATCTTCTTGCCTCAGCCTCCCAAGAAGCTGACTATAGGCGCCTGCCACAACTGGGTATTTTTAGAGACACGGTCTCGCTCTTGCTCAGGCTGGTCTTGAACTCCTGAGCTCAAGCAATCCACCTGCCTCAGCCTCCCAGAGTGTGAGGATTATAGGCATGAGCCACCACGCTCAGCCTTCCCAGAGGGTGGATTTTATTGCCAGAAAGGAGGAGAGGAGGAGAGAGGGAATGCGTTATTGGAAGTGATATCTACTAACCGATTTCCTATCCTGCTTCCAGGCCCCACAAAGCACAGTCCTTCTGGGCATCCAGTCTACCCTTCCCCTCCAAATGCAAGGCACACACGCAGAGGGTGACTCAGGGCCTCCTCTCGGCTCAATCATGAGCTCCTGTAAGGGCGGAAAATGAGCAGTGTGCTGTGACGCTCCATTTCCATTCCTGATTAGTTATTCAGGAGCTATCGATGGGTGACACTTGTCTCAGAGTTTCAGTGACTTTTAATATCCCAAAGTGTAGAACTTGGGGAGGAAGTCCTCTGCACAGAATGACAATGCATATTGTAACAGAAAAATAAAATTGCTGCCTTGAAAACGCGAGTACGGCTCGGCGCCTATAGCTCAACCAGCTAAGGCGCCAGCCACGTGCACCTAAGGTGGCGGGTTCAAATCCCCAGCCCGGACCCGCCAAACAACAATGATGGCTGCAACCAAAAGAAAACGCGAGTACGTCTTGGATGAGAAAATACCTTGCACGTGAGACTCCTAGGAAAGAAGTTTTGAGGTGATTGTTTCCAAGAAATCAGAGCTATAGACGGGCAGCTGTTTTGCCAAACGATCCCCACTGCCTGATTATAAAGGAATAGATGAACAGAAAAGGGACTTTACATCTCATCTGGGGTATACATGCCCCCTCGATTTAGGGACGAGATGTGCTCCTGAAAAGTGAACTGCAAATTGAAATTCTTATAGCCCAAATCATTTTTCTATTACTTTCCTTGCAAAAATGGGTCCTTAGAATAGACTTAGGTTCTAGGATGCAATAAAACCACAGCTAAGACTGTCGCAAATGGCCTTTTAACATTATCACTTTTATAGCTGGAACTGACCATTTGATTTTTATTTTATTTTTATTTTTTGAGACAGACTCTCACTTTGACACCTCAGTAGAGTGCCATGGGGTCCTAGCTCACAGCAACCTCCAACTCCTGGGCTCAACAGATTCTCTTACCTCAGCCTCCCAAGTAGCTGGGACTACAGGAGCCCACCACAACACCTGGCTATTTTTAGAGATGCAGTCTCGCTCTGACTCAGGCTGATCTCAAACTCATGCGCTCAGGTAGTCCACCCGCCTCGGCCCCTCAAATGCTGGGATTACAGGCATGAGCCACTGCACCCAGCCTGACGATTTTCTTAAATTAAAAAAAAGAATCGGCTCGGCACCTGTGGCTCAAGTGGCTAAGGCGCCAGCCACATATACCTAAGGTGGTGGGTTCAAATCCAGCCCGGGCCCGCCAAACGACAATGATGGCTGCAACCAAAAAATGGCCAGGCGTTGTGGCGGGCGCCTGTAGTCCCAGCTACTTGGGAGGCGGAGGCAGGAGACTCCCTTGAGCCCAGGAGTTGGAAGTTGCTGTGAGCTGTGATGCCACGGCACTCTACCCAGGGGGATAGCTTGAGGCTTTGTCTCAAAAAAAAAAAAAAGAATCATGTTCTGGGGCCAGTTGCAGTGGCTCACACCTTAATCCCAGCACTCTGGGAGGCCAAGATGTGTGGATTATTTGAGCTAAGGAGTTCGAGACCAGCCTGAGCAAAAGTGAGACTCCACCTCTACTAAAAATATATACATATATATATGTGTGTGTGTGTATAGCCAGGCATTGTGGTGGGCACCTATAGTCCTAGCTTCTCTCTGAAGGCTAATGCAGGAACATCTCTTGAGTCCAGGAGTTTGAGGTTGCTGTGAGCTATGATACCATAATACTCTATCTCAGAGTGACAGAGTGAGACTCTGTCTCAAAAAAAAAAAAAAAAACAACTCTGAAAAAGTTGAAAAACACGGAATAAAATAGCCAGGGCTATTTCTGTATGTGATTCTGTAGCATTGATGTCAACAACCATTTACTGGGTTTTCTGAAGTGGGATGCTTGCCTAGGTATTCCCCATGGTGTCTGACTCAACTCCCACTACAATTCCGTGAGCTAGATATCACTTCCTTTTGCAGGGGGGATGAGATAAGAAAGTTTGGGGATATGATTTAACTCATCCACGTTCACAAAGGAGGAATAGTTGGAATTCAAACTCAAGTCTGAGCGACTCGGGGTCTGGAGGAATTGCCCTGTTTGCTCTGTCCAAATCCAGCGTTCACCACATGCTGCCTGGTTTAAAGATTGAAGATAAGAAACCAAACAAAGAATGACCCCAGCAACACCAGCCTCAGCTGCTAAATGAAACAGAATGCAGCCCCAGTTCCTAAAGGGTTTCTTTCTCCAGCGTCCTTTAGGACGGTGAGAAATTATCCACACCTTTTGCTATTCAGACCTCAGGTCCAACCCCCGTATGAAATCTGTTGACTTTCTGCCAGGCACAGTGGCTCGGGCCTAGAGTCCCATCTCTTCAGGAGGCTGAGGTAGAAGGATCTGTTGAGCCCAGGAGTTTGAGGCTGCAGTGAGCTGTGAGCCATGATTGTACCACTGCACTCCAGCCTAGGTGAGAAAGACCATGTCTCTTTAAAAAAAAACTATTGGGCTCGACGCCTATAGCTCAGCTGGCTGAGGCGCCAGCCACGTACACCTGAGGTGGCGGGTTCGAGTCCCCAGCCC